>NC_091334.1:8114460-8456960 GCF_038502225.1 Cherax quadricarinatus
TGGAAGCCTCCAGGTCTGCCAGATGTACAGTAGTGTGGACGAGGAGGTTGGAAGCCTCCAGGTCTGCCAGATGTACAGTAGTGTGGACGAGGAGGTTGGAAGCCTCCAGGTCTGCCTGATGTACAGTAGTGTGGACGAGGAGGTTGGAAGCCTCCAGGTCTGCCTGATGTACAGTAGTGTGGACGAGGAGGTTGGAAGCCTCCAGGTCTGCCAGATGTACAGTAGTGTGGACGAGGAGGTTGGAAGCCTCCAGGTCTGCCAGATGTACAGTAGTGTGGACTAGGATATAGGAAGCCTCCAGGTCTGCCAGATGTACAGTAGTGTGGACGAGGAGGTTGGAAGCCTCCAGGTCTGCCAGATGTACAGTAGTGTGGACGAGGAGGTTGGAAGCCTCCAGGTCTGCCAGATGTACAGTAGTGTGGACGAGGAGGTTGGAAGCCTCCAGGTCTGCCAGATGTACAGTAGTGTGGACGAGGAGGTTGGAAGCCTCCAGGTCTGCCAGATGTACAGTAGTGTGGACGAGGAGGTTGGAAGCCTCCAGGTCTGCCTGATGTACAGTAGTGTGGACGAGGAGGTTGGAAGCCTCCAGGTCTGCCAGATGTACAGTAGTGTGGACGAGGAGGTTGGAAGCCTCCAGGTCTGCCAGATGTACAGTAGTGTGGACGAGGAGGTTGGAAGCCTCCAGGTCTGCCAGATGTACAGTAGTGTGGACGAGGAGGTTGGAAGCCTCCAGGTCTGCCAGATGTACAGTAGTGTGGACGAGGAGGTTGAAACCTCCAGGTCTGCCTGATGTACAGTAGTGTGGACGAGGAGGTTGGAAGCCTCCAGGTCTGCCAGATGTACAGTAGTGTGGACGAGGAGGTTGGAAGCCTCCAGGTCTGCCAGATGTACAGTAGTGTGGACGAGGAGGTTGGAAGCCTCCAGGTCTGCCAGATGTACAGTAGTGTGGACGAGGAGGTTGGAAGCCTCCAGGTCTGCCAGATGTACAGTAGTGTGGACGAGGAGGTTGGAAGCCTCCAGGTCTGCCAGATGTACAGTAGTGTGGACGAGGAGGTTGGAAGCCTCCAGGTCTGCCAGATGTACAGTAGTGTGGACGAGGAGGTTGGAAGCCTCCAGGTCTGCCAGATGTACAGTAGTGTGGACGAGGAGGTTGGAAGCCTCCAGGTCTGCCAGATGTACAGTAGTGTGGACGAGGAGGTTGGAAGCCTCCAGGTCTGCCAGATGTACAGTAGTGTGGACGAGGAGGTTGGAAGCCTCCAGGTCTGCCAGATGTACAGTAGTGTGGACGAGGAGGTTGGAAGCCTCCAGGTCTGCCAGATGTACAGTAGTGTGGACGAGGAGGTTGGAAGCCTCC
Source organism: Cherax quadricarinatus (assembly GCF_038502225.1). NCBI lineage: Eukaryota > Metazoa > Arthropoda > Malacostraca > Decapoda > Parastacidae > Cherax > Cherax quadricarinatus. Next base: position 8,115,815 of record NC_091334.1, read on the forward strand.
AGGTCTGCCAGATGTACAGTAGTGTGGACGAGGAGGTTGAAAGCCTCCAGGTCTGCCTGATGTACAGTAGTGTGGACGAGGAGGTTGGAAGCCTCCAGGTCTGCCAGATGTACAGTAGTGTGGACGAGGAGGTTGGAAGCCTCCAGGTCTGCCAGATGTACAGTAGTGTGGACGAGGAGGTTGGAAGCCTCCAGGTCTACCAGATGTACAGTAGTGTGGACGAGGAGGTTGGAAGCCTCCAGGTCTGCCTGATGTACAGTAGTGTGGACGAGGAGGTTGAAAGCCTCCAGGTCTGCCTGATGTACAGTAGTGTGGACGAGGAGGTTGGAAGCCTCCAGGTCTGCCAGATGTACAGTAGTGTGGACGAGGAGGTTGGAAGCCTCCAGGCCTGCCAGATGTACAGTAGTGTGGTCAAGGAGGTTGGAAGCCTCCAGGTCTGCCTGATGTACAGTAGTGTGGTCGAGGAGGTTGGAATCCTCCAGGTCTGCCTGATGTACAGTAGTGTGGACGAAGAGGTTGGAAGCCTCCAGGTCTGCCAGATGTACGGTAGTGTGGACTAGGATGTAGGAAGCCTCCAGGTCTGCCAGATGTACGGTAGTGTGGACTAGGATGTAGGAAGCCTCCAGGTCTGCCATATGTACGGTAGTGTGGACTAGGATGTAGGAAGCCTCCAGGTTTGCCAGATGTACGGTAGTGTGGACTAGGATGTAGGAAGCCTCCAGGTCTGCCAGATGTACGGTAGTGTGGACTAGGATGTAGGAAGCCTCCAGGTCTGCCAGATGTACGGTAGTGTGGACTAGGATGTAGGAAGCCTCCAGGTCTGCCTGATGTACAGTAGTGTGGAGGAGGAGGTTGGAAGCCTCCAGGTCTGCCAGATGTACGGTAGTGTGGACTAGGATGTAGGAAGCCTCCAGGTCTGCCAGATGTACGGTAATGTGGACTAGGATGTAGGAAGCCTCCAGGTCTGCCAGAGGTACGGTAGTGTGGACTAGGATGTAGGAAGCCTCCAGGTCTGCCAGATGTACGGTAGTGTGGACTAGGATGTAGGAAGCCTCCAGGTCTGCCTGATGTACAGTAGTGTGGACGAGGAGGTTGGAAGCCTCCAGGTCTGCCAGATGTACAGTAGTATGGACGAGGAGGTTGAAACCTCCAGGTCTGCCTGATGTACAGTAGTGTGGACGAGGAGGTTGGAAGCCTCCAGGTCTGCCAGATGTACGGTAGTGTGGACTAGGATGTAGGAAGCCTCCAGGTCTGCCAGATGTACAGTAGTGTGGACTAGGATGTAGGAAGCCTCCAGGTCTGCCAGATGTACAGTAGTGTGGACTAGGATGTAGGAAGCCTCCAGGTCTGCCAGATGTACAGTAGTGTGGACTAGGATGTAGGAAGCCTCCAGGTCTGCCAGATGTACGGTAGTGTGGACTAGGATGTAGGAAGCCTCCAGGTCTGCCAGATGTACGGTAGTGTGGACTAGGATGTAGGAAGCCTCCAGGTATGCCTGATGTACAGTAGTGTGGACGAGGAGGTTGGAAGCCTCCAGGTCTGCCAGATGTACGGTAGTGTGGACTAGGATGTAGGAAGCCTTCAGGTCTGCCAGATGTACGGTAGTGTGGACTAGGATGTAGGAAGCCTCCAGGTCTGCCAGATGTACGGTAGTGTGGACTAGGATATAGGAAGCCTCCAGGTCTGCCTGATGTACAGTAGTGTGGACGAGGAGGTTGGAAGCCTCCAGGTCTGCCAGATGTACAGTAGTGTGGACGAGGAGGTTGGAAGCCTCCAGGTCTGCCAGATGTACAGTAGTGTGGACGAGGAGGTTGGAAGCCTCCAGGTCTGCCAGATGTACAGTAGTGTGGACGAGGAGGTTGGAAGCCTCCAGGTCTGCCAGATGTACAGTAGTGTGGACGAGGAGGTTGGAAGCCTCCAGGTCTGCCAGATGTACAGTAGTGTGGACGAGGAGGTTGGAAGCCTCCAGGTCTGCCAGATGTACAGTAGTGTGGACGAGGAGGTTGGAAGCCTCCAGGTCTGCCAGATGTACAGTAGTGTGGACGAGGAGGTTGAAAGCCTCCAGGTCTGCCTGATGTACAGTAGTGTGGACGAGGAGGTTGGAAGCCTCCAGGTCTGCCAGATGTACAGTAGTGTGGACGAGGAGGTTGGAAGCCTCCAGGTCTGCCAGATGTACAGTAGTGTGGACGAGGAGGTTGGAAGCCTCCAGGTCTACCAGATGTACAGTAGTGTGGACGAGGAGGTTGGAAGCCTCCAGGTCTGCCTGATGTACAGTAGTGTGGACGAGGAGGTTGAAAGCCTCCAGGTCTGCCTGATGTACAGTAGTGTGGACGAGGAGGTTGGAAGCCTCCAGGTCTGCCAGATGTACAGTAGTGTGGACGAGGAGGTTGGAAGCCTCCAGGCCTGCCAGATGTACAGTAGTGTGGTCAAGGAGGTTGGAAGCCTCCAGGTCTGCCTGATGTACAGTAGTGTGGTCGAGGAGGTTGGAATCCTCCAGGTCTGCCTGATGTACAGTAGTGTGGACGAAGAGGTTGGAAGCCTCCAGGTCTGCCAGATGTACGGTAGTGTGGACTAGGATGTAGGAAGCCTCCAGGTCTGCCAGATGTACGGTAGTGTGGACTAGGATGTAGGAAGCCTCCAGGTCTGCCATATGTACGGTAGTGTGGACTAGGATGTAGGAAGCCTCCAGGTTTGCCAGATGTACGGTAGTGTGGACTAGGATGTAGGAAGCCTCCAGGTCTGCCAGATGTACGGTAGTGTGGACTAGGATGTAGGAAGCCTCCAGGTCTGCCATATGTACGGTAGTGTGGACTAGGATGTAGGAAGCCTCCAGGTCTGCCTGATGTACAGTAGTGTGGAGGAGGAGGTTGGAAGCCTCCAGGTCTGCCAGATGTACGGTAGTGTGGACTAGGATGTAGGAAGCCTCCAGGTCTGCCAGATGTACGGTAATGTGGACTAGGATGTAGGAAGCCTCCAGGTCTGCCAGAGGTACGGTAGTGTGGACTAGGATGTAGGAAGCCTCCAGGTCTGCCAGATGTACGGTAGTGTGGACTAGGATGTAGGAAGCCTCCAGGTCTGCCTGATGTACAGTAGTGTGGACGAGGAGGTTGGAAGCCTCCAGGTCTGCCAGATGTACAGTAGTATGGACGAGGAGGTTGAAACCTCCAGGTCTGCCTGATGTACAGTAGTGTGGACGAGGAGGTTGGAAGCCTCCAGGTCTGCCAGATGTACGGTAGTGTGGACTAGGATGTAGGAAGCCTCCAGGTCTGCCAGATGTACAGTAGTGTGGACTAGGATGTAGGAAGCCTCCAGGTCTGCCAGATGTACAGTAGTGTGGACTAGGATGTAGGAAGCCTCCAGGTCTGCCAGATGTACAGTAGTGTGGACTAGGATGTAGGAAGCCTCCAGGTCTGCCAGATGTACGGTAGTGTGGACTAGGATGTAGGAAGCCTCCAGGTCTGCCAGATGTACGGTAGTGTGGACTAGGATGTAGGAAGCCTCCAGGTATGCCTGATGTACAGTAGTGTGGACGAGGAGGTTGGAAGCCTCCAGGTCTGCCAGATGTACGGTAGTGTGGACTAGGATGTAGGAAGCCTTCAGGTCTGCCAGATGTACGGTAGTGTGGACTAGGATGTAGGAAGCCTCCAGGTCTGCCAGATGTACGGTAGTGTGGACTAGGATATAGGAAGCCTCCAGGTCTGCCTGATGTACAGTAGTGTGGACGAGGAGGTTGGAAGCCTCCAGGTCTGCCAGATGTACGGTAGTGTGGACGAGGAGGTTGGAAGCCTCCAGGTCTGCCAGATGTACGGTAGTGTGGACTAGGATGTAGGAAGCCTCCAGGTCTGCCAGATGTATGGTAGTGTGGACTAGGATGTAGAAAGCCTCCAGGTCTCCCAGATGTACGGTAGTGTGGACTAGGATGTAGGAAGCCTCCAGGTCTGCCAGATGTACGGTAGTGTGGACTAGGATGTAGGAAGCCTCCAGGTCTGCCAGATGTACTGTAGTTTGGACTAGGATGTAGGAAGCCTCCAGGTCTGCCAGATGTACGGTAGTGTGGACTAGGATGTAGGACGCCTCCAGGTCTGCCTGATGTACGGTAGTGTGGACTAGGATGTAGGAAGCCTCCAGGTCTGCCAGATGTACAGTAGTGTGGACTAGGATGTAATAAGCCTCCAGGTCTGCCAGATGTACGGTAGTGTGGACTAGGATGTAGGAAGCCTCCAGTTCTGCCAGATGTACGGTAGTGTGGACTACAATGTAGGAAGCCTCCAGGTCTGCCAGATGTACGGTAGTGTGGACTAGGATGTAGTAAGCCTCCGGGTCTGCCAGATGTACGGTAGTGTGGACTTGGATGTAGGAAACCTCCAGGTCTGCCAGATGTACGGTAGTGTGGACTAGGATGTAGGAAGCCTCCAGGTCTGCCAGATGTACGGTGGTGTGGACTAGGATGTAGGAAGCCTCCAGGTCTGCCAGATGTACGGTAGTGTGGACTAGGATGTAGGAAGCCTCCAGGTCTGCCAGATGTACGGTAGTGTGGATTAGAATGTAAGAAGCCTCTAGGTCTGCCAGATGTACGGTAGTGTTGATTAGGATGTAGGAAGCCTCCAGGTCTGCCAGATGTACGGTAGTGTGGACTAGGATGTAGGAAGCCTCCAGGTCTGCCAGATGTACGGTAGTGTGGACTAGGATGTAGTAAGCCTCCGGGTCTGCCAGATGTACGGTAGTTTGGACTTGGATGTAGGAAACCTCCAGGTCTGCCAGATGTACAGTAGTGTGGACTAGGATGTAGGAAGCCTCCAGGTCTGCCATATGTACGGTAGTGTGGACTAGGATGTAGGAAGCCTCCAGGTCTGCCAGATGTACGGTAGTGTGGATTAGAATGTAGGAAGCCTCCAGGTCTGCCAGACGTACGGTAGTGTTGATTAGGATGTAGGAAGCCTCTAGGTCTGCCAGATGTACGGTAGTGTGGACTAGGATGTAGGAAGCCTCCAGGTCTGCCAGATGTACGGTAGTGTGGACTAGGATGTAGGAAGCCTCCAGGTCTGCCAGATGTACAGTAGTGTGGACTAGGATGTAGGAAGCCTCCAGGTCTGCCATATGTACGGTAGTGTGGACTAGGATGTAGGAAGCCTCCAGGTCTGCCAGATGTACGGTAGTGTGGACTAGGATGTAGGAATCCTCCAGGTCTGCCATATGTACGGTAGTGTGGACTAGGATGTAGGAAGCCTCCAGGTCTGCCAGATGTACGGTAGTGTGGATTAGGATGTAGGAAGCCTCCAGGTCTGCCAGATGTACGGTAGTGTGAATTAGGATGTAGGAAGCCTCCAGGTCTGCCAGATGTACGGTAGTGTGAATTAGGATGTAGGAAGCCTCCAGGTCTGCCAGATGTACGGTAGTGTGGACTAGGATGTAGGAAGCCTCCAGGTCTGCCAGATGTACGGTAGTGTGAATTAGGATGTAGGAAGCCTCCAGGTCTGCCAGATGTACGGTAGTGTGGATTAGGATGTAGGAAGCCTCCAGGTCTGCCAGATGTACGGTAGTGTGGACTAGGATGTAGGAAGCCTCCAGGTCTGCCAGATGTACGGTAGTGTGGACTAGGATGTAGGAAGCCTCCAGGTCTGCCAGATGTACGGTAGTGTGAATTATTGTGTAGGAAGCCTCCAGGTCTGCCAGATGTACGGTAGTGTGGACTAGGATGTAGGAAGCCTCCAGGTCTGCCAGATGTACGGTAGTGTGGACTAGGATGTAGGAAGCCTCCAGGTCTGCCAGATGTACGGTAGTGTGGATTAGGATGTAGGAAGCCTCCAGGTCTGCCAGATGTACGGTAGTGTAGATTAGCATGTAGGAAGCCTCCAGGTCTGCCAGATGTACAGTAGTGTGGACTAGGATGTAGGAAGCCTCCAGGTCTGCCAGATGTACGGTAGTGTGAATTAGGATGTAGGAAGCCTCCAGGTCTGCCAGATGTACGGTAGTGTGAATTAGGATGTAGGAAGCCTCCAGGTCTGCCAGATGTACGGTAGTGTGGACTAGGATGTAGGAAGCCTCCAGGTCTGCCAGATGTACGGTAGTGTGGACTAGGATGTAGGAAGCCTCCAGGTCTGCCAGATGTACGGTAGTGTGGATTAGGATGTAGGTAGCCTCCAGGTCTGCCAGATGTACGGTAGTGTAGATTAGCATGTAGGAAGCCTCCAGGTCTGCCAGATGTACAGTAGTGTGGACTAGGATGTAGGAAGCCTCCAGGTCTGCCAGATGTACGGTAGTGTGAATTAGGATGTAGGAAGCCTCCAGGTCTGCCAGATGTACGGTAGTGTGAATTAGGATGTAGGAAGCCTCCAGGTCTGCCAGATGTACAGTAGTGTGGATTAGGATGTAGGAAGCCTCCAGGTCTGCCAGATGTACTGTAGTGTGGATTAGGATGTAGGAAGCCTCCAGGACTGCCAGATGTACAGTAGTGTGGATTAGGATGTAGGAAGCCTCCAGGTCTGCCAGATGTACAGTAGTGTGGATTAGGATGTAGGAAGCCTCCATGTCTGCCAGATGTACAGTAGTGTGAATTAGGATGTAGGAAGCCTCCAGGTCTGCCAGATGTACAGTAGTGTGGATTAGGATGTAGGAAGCCTCCAGGTCTGCCAGATGTACAGTAGTGTGAATTAGGATGTAGGAAGCCTCCAGGTCTGCCAGATGTACAGTAGTGTGAATTAGGATGTAGGAAGCCTCCAGGTCTGCCAGATGTACAGTAGTGTGGATTAGGATGTAGGAAGCCTCCAGGTCTGCCAGATGTACAGTAGTGTGAATTAGGATGTAGGAAGCCTCCAGGTCTGCCAGATGTACAGTAGTGTGAATTAGGATGTAGGAAGCCTCCAGGTCTGCCAGATGTACAGTAGTGTGAATTAGGATGTAGGAAGCCTCCAGGTCTGCCAGATGTACAGTAGTGTGAATTAGGATGTAGGAAGCCTCCAGGTCTGCCAGATGTACAGTAGTGTGAATTAGGATGTAGGAAGCCTCCAGGTCTGCCAGATGTACAGTAGTGTGGATTAGGATGTAGGAAGCCTCCAGGTCTGCCAGATGTACAGTAGTGTGAATTAGGATGTAGGAAGCCTCCAGGTCTGCCAGATGTACAGTAGTGTGAATTAGGATGTAGGAAGCCTCCAGGTCTGCCAGATGTACAGTAGTGTGAATTAGGATGTAGGAAGCCTCCAGGTCTGCCAGATGTACAGTAGTGTGGATTAGGATGTAGGAAGCCTCCAGGTCTGCCAGATGTACAGTAGTGTGGATTAGGATGTAGGAAGCCTCCAGGTCTGCCTGACAACATGTATACACACCTCCAAGATCCTTGCCACAATGTCATAGACAATTACATTCTCTCTCTTACGAAGTAAGTTTTCTGAACTTGAAGAAAGAAATGGGTGAGGAATTTTTTGTAATTTTCAAGTTTTTTAAACCCAGGTGAGAAGGAGTGGGTTACCCACTTCAATAAGTAATGAAACTAGAGCAATTTACGTGGGAAAAAAGAAAATCCAGAATCGTCCTCGTACTTGTAATTGTACACTGAGAATGAACATTGAGAGAGAGAATGAGAACACTGAACGACTTCATATTTACCTTGTTTTTACCTTGTGTGTTTTATTTAGAACTTAACACTCAACGGTGTGGTCAAATTCCTTGAATGCCAGATTTATATAGAAATGCAAAGCAACTAGTACAAAGTGTTGGTAACTCTTAAGAGTCAAGCGATATTCTAGATTCCATAACAAAAATTAGGGTAGATCTTGCCCCACTTGACAAACACATCAGCAGAGTCATGGTGAAAACTGCCGACCAGTGGGACTGACACAGCACGAGTTCGCAGGTTGATGACACGTTAGTAATTTATGGAAAGATTTAAGATTAATAATCTAAGATAATAGAGGGTGTATAAACTCAACCCTCTATTATCTTAATTTATACACCCTCCGTTCTTGTTTTAGTTCAGTTTATCTAAATGACCGGAGTCCCTCAACCCACCCTCAGTCCTCTCAGTTACACCAATAGTAACCCTCCCCTCCCCCCCCCCTTTCCCTCATCACCGTATTTTAATTTCTGGTCTGCAACATTACATCTCCTCAGGGTCCAGTGTCGTCTACAACGGTATAAGCTCATGCCTTGCACTCATATAATCTGTTGATGCCACCATATAGTTCCATTTTATATGTTTGGGAAGTTGTTTACTGGAGTTAGTACCACCGTATTGACTAAATTTGGCTTTAGGTTATATTATTATTTGGTCCGATGTTTGTGAGAACGTTGTAATAGCTGGCAGAAACAGTCTGGGTTGACCACATAGTAAAATAATGAAGTCTTGCCTCAGGCCGGGCTTGAATAACTCTTGAACTCGTTCACAAGATATGTTAAGATGACTCACGAAATCGTAATGACACGATTGCAAACAAACCATTACCACGGGGCATACCAGTGGCTAACGCGACGGTCTGGAGTTTTGAGACTCTGACCGCGGGTTCAAATCCCGCCCGTGGTATGGTTTATATGTTAAGGTACTAGAACATAGTTAACACTTTTTTTCTGGAACCAGCTGCTCTTTGTTCACTTCTTTATATGGAGACTTTGTTATGAAGATGATGACACTGTTGACTTGATGGTTCAACCTTGGACGATGATGATACTTTATTAAACAACAGAAAGGTACAATACCTGTAAATGGTTCAAGTCGGACCTGAACGTCGTCATAATCTTCTCTCTCCTATGTGCCAGTTATTTGTCTATTATTGCCTTTTATTACAAAATGAACCCACCATCATTGCCAGTCAGAACATACTGGCGTTAATATACATTATTTCGATTTCTCTTTCTAAATTAACAATTAGGCAGATTTTTTTAATTAGAAGACAAGTCGAAGTTTTAGGATTGGAAGAGGGGCGCCATTTTTTTTTTTTTTTTTTTTTTTTTTTTTTTTTTTTTTTTTTTTTTTTTTTTTTTAAGATGAAGCAAAGGTTTGGTGCGAGTGTCAGCGTTTGAGACAAGTCCACGGGAACCAAATTTGTTTGTGACAATCTTGATGGGAGAGGTCGAGGGTTCATGGCTCGTCATCTTATTGTATAAAATGGGGGGGAGGGGTACAAGATGTGTTACGTGAGGTGACTCTCTTAGTGGTAGTAAAATGGCAGACGACGCCACGCTGGTATGGATCACCTTGTAACATCTGGTTCTCTTGTGTCCAGGAGGTCGCTAGGTCAGCCCGGCCGCATGATCTCCTTCCTACCTAAGATGAATATTTTACTGCCAGTAAAAAGCAGCAACAGTTTGCTTGATCAGAAGTCGACGGGGAAGTAGAATTGAGAGAGTAGGAACTCTGAAAACTGGTTACAGGTAATGGAGACGAGGCCGTACTAGAGCCGAAGATTCGACCACATGAAGTATATCTCTGTGATATCCAGGTGACGAGTTTTACAATATTGTGGATGATAGTAATGTAGTGTTGAGGAAGCAGCGTGTATGTCCTTGTGTAGGTCGTTATGTGATCAACACGCAACACACCATTTTTACCTCGCCAATAAATTAACAGCAAACACTGTGGTCTGGATCACCTTGTAACATCCGCCCACTGATTGCCACTAACCCCTCCCCCCCCTCCTAATCCCCGCACCCCTGTTGCCATCCCTCCTTATTTTTCCTTCTCTCGTCCTTTCCCCTCTAACCCTTTCCTTTATAACCCCTTTCCCTCTCACCAGTTCCCCTAGCACATTTCCATTAGCCTATTTTCCTTTTCTTTATCCTAGCTTTCCCACCCCATCTTAACACTCCATCTTTCCTTCTCTTTGCGCTTCCTCTTTCCCTCCTTATTACCCTTTCCTTCACCCTTTTCTCCTACTCCTTTCTGTAGGTAGTGGCAAAGATACCAATATATAAGAAAACTGCAGACATGTGGAAGTATTCCAGTAGTAAGTCAGAGGGTAGTCGTGCAGTGCGCAGTGTCTCGTGTTGTTGTTGATTAAAAAAGTGGTGAGGAGCGGCCTCCACGCTGAAGATTCCCTAGATACCATGTCAGTGTCTGTAGTCTTACTAGTTTTATCCAATAGTGGGGCGGGGCATGCAACACACATCATCTTCAGATTAGGACATGCAACGCACTGGCCATCTTCAGCTTGGGACATGGAGCACACACTGGCCATCTTCAGCTTGGGACATGGAGCACACACTGGCCACCTGCAGATTAGGACCTGCAACACTGCCCACTATCACTGCCAACAAAACACACACACACGAGTTGCAAAAACAATCTTGTATGGGAACAGCGTTTCACTCCTTGTAGAGTTTTATCAAGTCAGGATCATTATTCTAAATTTCTAAGAAAAAACATGGCTAGGTTTCTTACGTTGAAATACGTGCTGCTAGCACCAACAGTCTGAGTGATAAAGAGAGCAACCAGGAGGCTTGGTACATGGCTGGGGCGTGAGGAGGATGACCTCACTCACCAGAACCATCAGCATGAAAGCTCTCACAACACGACATACACCACCATCTTGAGATCCCAGGAGAGGCAACCACGCTACATCGATGGTTTTTGAAGCAACATTGTATACATTAGCATTGTGCTGCTATCCTCTTATATATGATTTGTACACATTGAGAGTAAAAGGTATGTCATCGTAAGGTAGTAGGACAATAATGATGTCAGTATTCGACCCATAGTTGAGCAGTTACTGCAGCTTCCAAGTTTACGTTTCAGCAGTGAGTCGTGCGGACGTTATGAAGTAAGTTTTCAGTGTTAGGTTGGTAAGTGGAATACTACACTGGAAAGATAAGAAGTTGTGCAAGTAAACACTGTACACACTCTCAACATACAATATTATCGGAACCTGGAGGCCAGAAATAAGTTAAAGCTGATGGATAGGAGAAAAGACGAGGCCAGGAGCTACGAATCGACCCCTGCGCGCACAACTAAGTGATTAAGTAGGAATGGCGCGGGGAGGCCCCGTCCCCACACATACATTTATCAAAGATGAGGGGAGGGTCATCGCCCCCTGTAGTCCATTCCCATACCAGGTTGCTTGGATTGGTAGCTTGATCAATCAGGCTGTTGGTGTAAGCAGTACGCTCTTAAACGAAGTCGCCACAGGCTGTTGATGGGGCGGCGACAGTGGGTTATGGGTGGTTGAATCTTACCCGCTGGGGGTAGCGAAGAGGGGGGGAGCAACCCCCTAAATAGTGATTGTTGGTGTGCAGTAGAGCGTGAGTTAAAGGGGGATGGGTAAAGGGTGGGGTAATTAATGAAGGATGGAGCGCAAAGTTCAGGGGTTGACAGAGGCCATATAGCTGGCAGGAAGGTAAGCCAGGGGAGAAGATAAGGTGGTAGGGAGATGAAAGATTATGAAGGAGAGAGAGAAGATGGTAGAAAAGAGTATCAAGACAAGAAGACATGCCATCATTTATGGATGTATATGCACATTTTAACCGGGGCAAAATGTAAATATACATAACTCATCGAATCACATGTGAAGAGAAAAGGAAAAGCAGAAGGTGCTCTACATATTCTCTTCTCCATGCTGTCCTGTACTGTCAGAAGTCACTTAGATGAAGAATATCTCTAAACTGATTAATTTGCAAAATTTAATACGAAAAGAGGAATGTAATAAGAATAATAATAATAAAGTGATCTTTAGGTTAATATATTTAAAAAAAATAACTTCAGACTGAAAATTAATGCATATCGAAGCTCTCAGAATTATTCTTAATTGTCGGAAAACTAGGGACCCCATTTAAATAAATAAATATATATATATATATATATATATATATATATATATATATATATATATATTTATATATATATATATATATATATATATATATATATATATATAGGGAGGTACCACCTCTAGAACTGTTATAGGGACCCTCATCCTCAGAGAAAAGAATAAACTTGCTTCAGGGAAAACTCAAGATTCTCCCTGAAGCTGTTTGAGAATTTTCTCCTACCACCCCCTATATTATATATATATATATATTTTATTTAAAGACAAAATACATTGACAAATATATAATATATATATATATATATATATATATATATATATATATATATATATATATATATATATATATATATATATATATATATATGCAAAACAACCACTCTGAAAGAATAGAGGAATTCCAAGTATTTAATGATTAGTTTTACACTCAGAATTTTTGTATGGCAATGGGAAATCCTCTTTCACCTGTTCTTAGTAACCTATACATGGAATTTTTTGAAACAAGGTTGCTTAACACAATCCTCCCTAATAGAGCTAAATGGTTCAGATATGTTGATGATATTTTGTGTCTTATGCCCAAAAATGTAGATATACACCATTTCCTTGGAAAATTAAATAGCTTAGCCCATTCTATAAACTTTACTGTTGAGTTTGAAGAAAATAACTCATTGCCTTTTCTAAATGTTTTAATTATTAAGGGTAATGAATTCAAATTTAAAATTTACAGAAAACCTACAAATAACTGTTCCTATGTCCACTATTATTCCTCGCATCAAGATAGTCAAACTGTCTGTTTTCTCATCAATGTTTTTGAGAGCTTTACGAATTTGTAGTCCTGAGTTCATAGATGAGGAAATATCCAAAATTTATGAAATAGGTAATGATTTAAAATACCCAAGATATGTAATTGATAAATCTTTTAAAGTTGCTAGAAATACTTTTTACAATCCAAAAAGGGACAACCAGCCTTATTCAACTAAAAATATGTTGGTTCTCCCTTACCATGAAAACTTGGTTGATATGCCTTCTCTTCTTAAGACTTTTAATATTAAAGTTGTATTCAAAAATCTTGATACAGTAAAAAAAAACTTTTGATAAAGAATTCCCCCCAAAATGCTGATGGATGTGTGTATAAGATTCCTTGTAAAATTTGCGATAAAGTTTATTACGGTCAAACTGGTAAAAATCTCGAACTAAGATTAAAACAACATAAATATAGCATTAGAACTGGACAAGATTCCAATGCTCTATTTATTCATGTAAGAGATTTTAACCATCCAATTGATTTTCAAAAAGTTGAGAAAGTAGTATCAAGCAAGTCCATGGTCGACAGGAATATAATTGAATCTTGTTTCATAAAAAGCAGTTTTGACAATAATATGAATATTTCCTTTGGTTTATATAAATTAGATCCATTTATAATTAATAGAATTTGGGAAGAATTTAATAATACACTGGACAAATAATAATTTTTAAATTTTCTTGGGTAGAATAGTTTGTGGGTGAGTTGTGCAAAGGACCTGTCCAGTTGGGCCGGCGTGCGTCAGGTGTTTAACCGTTGTGGGATCTGATAGTGAGGTGTTGGCCAGACTCCTTATATAGCTTCCTTGGATGCTTTACTTTCATAGTTCCTTAATAATGTGAGTAGTCACGAAAGCGCTTGGAATTTCTCTATTCTTTCAGAGTGGTTGTTTTGCATATTCTGAAATCACCTGTTTACTGTGATCTTATTGCATATATATATATATATATATATATATATATATATATATATATATATATATATATATATATATATATATATATATATATATATATATATATATATATATTTTAATATAATGGGGTCCACCTCTGGTGTAAATTGTGGGACCCATAGCCTCGGAGAAGTGGATAAAAAGGCTTCAAGGAAAAATATTTGGATTTCTTCCTGAAGCCGTTTGAATATTCCACTTCCCCTACCACCCCATCTTTTTATATTTTTTTTTTTTACTAATAGGAATATTTTATTACATAATATGGTACAGAAGATCCAAGAGATACACTATTGATATAAAGGTGGCACATACGGTACATGTTGTTACGTGTGTATCACCGATTATAAGGCGAAAATCTCATCCAGCTCCTCAGAGCTGGGGCGTGTGCCCAAAATACAGCAGGCATTACCCCTTTGAACAGCCGCACTGTTCACTGTTTATATATATATATATATATATATATATATATATATATATATATATATATATATATATATATATATATATATATATATATATATATATATATATATATTTATAAATGAAGAGTGAGCTTGGTATTGTTAGTGGCTGTGAGAGGATAATTAGATTGGACACAATTCTTGGTATTAAAATGTTGAGACATCACCATTTTTGCTTAAAAAATATTAATTATTATCCATTAAAAGTGGAGGTTGATTTAAATATACAAGAGCATTTAATATTAGATGCCACAACCTTCGTAAAGTACAACCTGGCACAAGTTGTTGTAGTTGTAGAGGTGTGAGCAAAGCTCACACCTCTACAACAACAACAGTTGTCCTCAAAGATTTGTTAGGTTATAACATGAATTAAGTAAAAATCCCAGACTTCACCTTACGAAACAGACAAAGCAAATGCGATAGTAATTATGGACAAGGTAGATTATAGTGGAAAAATACACATGATATTAGGAGAGAGGTAAACTGACGTGCCTCTTAACCCTCCATCACAACTAAAGTTAACCTATGACAGTAAGGTGGTGTCTCCTCCTCGAGTGCAGTTAAGTGGCAGAGTGACTTAACATGCTCACTGCAGAAGTAAAAAAAAAACAGATACTGGCGTAGAAAAAAAAAACATTAACTTTACCAACCTTTTCATGTAGGAATAAGTGGTAAAGGAAAGCATTGAAATTGGCTGAATATAACCTTGATCTGTTTGTGTCAGGCATTAGATACACATGTACAAGTGGATATGATAACATCAACGTTGACAACCACATTCACCTTGTAATTTACTTGGTAAATAAAACATGTAGTCAGGTTTAGGTTCGTATGCACCAACATTTAGCAGATTTCCATTATACAAACAATAACAAAGTTAAATTCTAAGTATGTAGCCAGCTCTAGTGCCACCTTCATCAACATTGTTCTTAATTCTAGATATGTGCATACATAGTGCAAAACAGCCACGGGGGAAGCGCTTTTGTTCTCCCTGTGATCGTATTTGCTTGGACCACCACCTCTTCTGCAACATTGCAAGCTCCTGATAATGTGTTTATTTCAACATGAAAGTCCTAGAACTATCATTCAACTCCCCCCCCCCTCCGTTGTTTTGCATCTTGCATCGCTTGTTCGCTTAGTACATACATAGCGTGTGTGTGTGTTTATGCTCTGGGTGATGGAACTATAAACAGACAGGGTAAAAGAGAGGGAAGGTAAGGACGCAAGTGACTCACAGGGTCGTCAGGAAATCATTTTACTCTCACGAGGTTGGTTAGTAAGAGGAAGGGTGCGAGTGAGGAAGTAGGTTCCAGACGCTATTAAGAAAGTGATAGGCTCTATGAGACCAGGAGGAATTGAGACAATGAGTGACCAGGAGGAATTGAGACAATGAGTCAGGAGCTGGATCCCATTTAGCGTCACGGGAAGGAGACGCACGCACGCACGCACGCGCGCGCACACACACACACACACACACACACACACACACACACACACACACACACACACACACACACACACACACACACACACACACATTAGGAAGTATATCTTCAGTTACCGAGTTGTCAGGCAGTGGAATAGTCTGGAAAGTGAGGTGGTGGAGGCAGGATCCACATGTAGCTTTAAGAAGAGGTATGATAAAGCTCACAGAGCAGGGATAGTGACCCAGTAGTGACCAGTGAAGAGGCGGGGCCAGGAGCTATGAATCGACCCCTGCTGCCACAATCACGTAAGCACACACACACATACTGCAAATGTAGTCCCAATTGTCAAAAAAGGAGACAGACATGAACCATTAAACTACATACCAGTGTCACTGACGTGTATAGTATGCAAAGTCATGGAGAAGATTATCAGAAAAGTAGTGGAGCACCTAGAAAGGAAAGAGCTTAACGACAGCCAGCACGGGTTCAGGGACGGGAATTCCTGTATCACAAACCTACTGGAGTTCTATGACAGGGTGACAACAGTAAGACAAGAGAGAGAGAGGGTTGGGCAGATTGCATTTTCTTGGACTGTAAGAAGGCGTTTGACAGTTCTACACAAGAGATTAGTGCAAAAGCTGGAGGACCAGGCAGGGAATTCAGGGAAGACTCTGTAATGGGTCAGGGAATACCTGTCAGGAAGACAACATCGAGTCATGGTACGTGGCGAGGTGTCAGAGTGGGCACCTGTAGGGAGCGGGGTTCCACAGGGGCCAGTCTTAGGACCGGTTCTGTTTCTTGTATTTGTGCTCATGACGGAAGGAATAGACTCTGAAGTGTCCCTGTTTGCAGATGATGTGAAGTTGATGAGAAGAATTCAATCGGACGAGGGCCAGGCAGAACTACAAAGGGATCTGGGCAGGCCTGGTCAAGCAACTGGCTCCTGGAGTTCAACCCCACCAAATGCAAAGTCATGAAGATTGAGGTAGGGCAAAGAAGACCGCAGAGGAAGTACAATCTAGGGGGCCAGAGACTACAAACCTCACTCATGGGAAAGGATCTTGGGGTTAGTATAACACCTCGCACATCTCCGGAGGCGCACATCAACCAAATAACTGATGCAGCATACGGGCGTCTAGCAAACCTAAGAATAGGATTCCGACATCTTAATAAGGAATCATTCAGGACCCTGTACACTGTATGTCAGGCCCATATTGGAGTATGCAGCACCAGTTTGGAATCCACACGTAGCCAACATGTAAGGAAGCTAGAGAAAGTGCAGATGTTTGCAACAAGACGAGTCCCGGAGCTAAGGGGTATGTCCTACGAGGAGAGGTTAAGGGAAATCGACCTGACGACACTGGAAAACAGGAGAGAGAGGGAGGATATGATGACGACATATAAAATACTGAGAGGAATCGACAAAGTGGACAGAGACAGAATGTTCCAGAGATGGGACACAGCAACAAGGGGTCACAGTTGGAAATTGAAGACTCAGATGAATCACAGGGATGTTACGAAGTATTTCTTCAGCACAGAGTTGTCAGGAAGTGGAATATTCTGGGAAGTGATGTAGTGGAGGCAGGATCCATACATAGCTTTAAGAAGAGGTATGATAAACCTCATGGAGCAGGAAGAGCGACCTAGTAGCGGCCAGTGAAGAGGCGAGGCCAGGAGCTGTGAATGGACTCCTGCAGCCACAACTAGGTGAGTACACACACACACACACACACACACACACACACACACACACACACACACACACACATACAAACCTTCCTCCCTCCCTCCCTCCCCCCTTCCCTTCCTTTCCCTTCCCTTCCTTTCCCTTCCCTTCTCTCAAATGACTTACTACATCAACTAGGAGATAAACATGAATCAAAACTAAATAAAAGAATCACTTAACCACTTTAGCAAATTCGTAGATTTTTATATCAGAACACAAAATCCTTTAAGAATCAGTTCATAATACAAGTCAAATTAACCCTTGAGCACACACCAACACGGAGGTTCCTGTTGCTTAAGCGCACTCTGAAGCTTGATGTGGGTCAAGATATACAACCAAACTAGGCCCTGAGGTGAGAGGTTTGCACTGACAACACTAAATGAAATACGTCAGCAGCAACATGCTCCATCTTCCACCAGATCGAACATGTTATGAAACTTAAGCTGTAATACATTACAAGATAGGACGAATGTCTATCTTACACTGGCACTTTCCTTCCCCTCCCCTCCCCTCCCTTCCCTTCCCTTCCTCTCCCCGGCTCTCCGGTCTCAAGGTTTAACCTGTGTTAGTTGAGAATACTGTATTGTTTGGCTGTTGTTGTGTTGTACTGCTTCTGTATGTTGTTGGTGTCCAGCGTCAGGGAAGGAGGAATAAAACATGAAAAGGGGAGAAATATATAGGAGAGACAATGATAAGATCAGTATCTGTTATTTTCTAACCATCTTTTATGCTGCTGCTGCTGCTCTTTTTCTTTTCATTTAGTCGTAAAGATTTTCCTGAATGAAGTTGGGTGTGTCATGTTTTCATGAGGGCGCTGGTGTGGCACTGGGAAGGG
Organism: Cherax quadricarinatus; assembly: GCF_038502225.1. NCBI lineage: Eukaryota > Metazoa > Arthropoda > Malacostraca > Decapoda > Parastacidae > Cherax > Cherax quadricarinatus. The sequence goes on from NC_091334.1 coordinate 8,133,771, forward strand.
GAGGGTATGATGTGGGTGGCACCTCACATCACCTGGGGGAAGCTTTTCATCAGAGTATTTTACATCTAGGACTTTTATCATATAATTAAATTTGCAAGCTAATGACTAATGTTCTTAAGTCATCTTGAAGTGTTCCGTCTCTTACTTTACATCACATAATGTAATCGATAGCCCTAATGTTATCAATAAATATTAACGGTGGGTTTTACTGATTACATTAGGGCTATTAAAGGTGATATAGGTACATAAATCATAGTACCGTATTATCCTTAGCAGATGATACTGGAATCTGTATGAGTGGCATCCATGGAGGACACAGCAGAACTCCAAGCTGACATAAACAAAGTCTTCCAGTAGCCACTGACAAGAATACTCGTATGATGTTCAGTCAAGACAAAATTTCAGTTATTCCGATGTGGAACGATTGAGTAGTAGAAGGGTGGTAGGAGTACGAGGATGGTACTAGTAGTAGATGTCTGGAGGAGGTAGTAGACAACAACTTGTAGAGATAGCGTGTATGTTCAGCTGGACGACGAGGATGGTACTAGTAGTAGATGTCTGGAGGAGGTAGTAGACAACTTGTAGAGATAGCGTGTATGTTCAGCTGGACGACAGGGAGGGAACGGTATAATCTCACATTTTCGTCTTGAATGATTGATTTCGTGCTGATGGAAGACAGATAAGAGATTGAGTTATTTACCTGGAGGCTACCTACACCTACTTTCCTTCATGCCTCAATTTTCACACCACTTTTACCTCTCGTGCATTGGTATACCTGGAGAGGGTTTCGGGGGTCAACGCCCCCGCGGCCCGGTCTGAGACCAGGTACATATATCTTTGAATTAGCGTGGTGTGTAACCATATATTTTGTACCAAACTAAGACTTAACCAGATACCCAGGCCTTGCTACAGTGTATTGCCTTGCTAAAGCCTCCCAACTAAGGCGGACACATTTCACCACGTCATGTACGGAACCCATCATATGATGGAATATGACACGAAAGTAGGCTTACCTTTTTTCGAAACTTTCCAAGTAGACTAGTACCACTGTACTAATTTTTTAAGTGTAAGAAACTGTACGGTCTGATCAGCTACTTTGTTGCTACTCGCATCTCTCTAATACGATATATAGTTTGAATTGTATCGTTCAGCTCACAACCGCCAAGACCTGGGAAGGTCTCGCCAGACACATGTCAGAGTTATTTTATATCGGTAAGTCTTGTAGCTCCGTTAGGTATATAAAAACACACAAAACGTGACCTTGCTGGCACCATGTTTTGTCTAAGCTCTCAGTATGTCACTTTTATATTTTATACACAAACATATAATCTACCTCACCGTCTGCTTCTAGACTTTACACACAAACATATAATCTGCCCTGCTGCCTTCTTTTTCTCGTACAAAATTTTAATGGGAAATCTACGAGCATTTTGAGTGTATTATGTAGTTCCTGCATTATTGTACATGTTTTGTATTTATTGTATTAACAGTGTGTGTTTGTGTATGTAGCGTCAGCAGTAGTACAATGACTTAACAGAGAATGTTGACATACCTAGGATCGATTATGACTCTTCTTCTACCCTCCCAGCCCTGCTAGGGACCAGACTTTCTTATTGACTATTATTGCTAGCAGCACACACACCTGTGTAGACATAACAGCCTGGCTAATCTGTTAGTAATTCTTTTATGTTTCTCTTATATTGAGTTATTTCTTCAAGGCCATTCTGCACCCTCGTCTTCTTTTCAGTTTTATTCCGTGGTTTGGATGGCTTTAAATATGAACTGAGTGGACACTTGATCATGTTTCTGTCCCTCTTGAACCTTTTTTTTTTTTTTTTTTAATTTGCGAGTGGCTGGGTGTGAGCAGGACCTGCCTTATGTTGTTGTGATTGTAAATAACACAGAGATGAATGATCACGAGTGACGACCAGTAGCAGTAATAATGAAGAGTTGAGTGTGTGTAGAACCAATTATCTTGTTGCAACACCTCGTGAGAGCTGCTGTTGTTCACTCTCGTATTCTTCTTGCTCAACGTTCATTGTTTATGACAACACAAGTACTCGCCTCTATCACCAAGTATATAGTAAACTGGTAGATACCATCAAGGGAACTACTACCCTCCTGTTATACGAGTGTGTAACGGAAGTTTGTAAGATGTTTTTCTCTTGACAGGATTGCTGCTGCTTCCTGTCTCATGAACATCTAAGTAAACAGTTAAATCCAACACGCTTGTATGTTAATTCAATACACTTTACTCTATTTGGGGTTGCGGGGGCCAATTCATAGCTCCTGGCCCCGCCACTCTGCTGGCCGCTACTTGGTTTCCTTTTTTTTCTGGCTACATGACCTCTGTCGTATCTATTCTTAGAATTATGTAAGAATCCTGCGTCTGCCATTTCACTGTCTAGGTCATTCCTCTTCCTGACCACTCTAAGGCTAAAAAAGTATTACCTAACATCACTGACTTACCTGTGTTTTTAACATCCAGCTTCTCTCTCGTGTACCTGAGACCCATCTTTCGAATATACACTCACCGATCACTCCAATAATACTTCTCAGTATTTTGTACGTTGCAATTATGTCGCTCCTTCTTTTTATCCTGTATGTCATCAGGTTTAGCTCCTCGAGGCTCTCGTCATAGCTCATACCTCTTATCTCCAAAATTAATCTCTCTACAAAACTTGGCACATTTTCCAACCGCTTGATATGTTTTCATCGGATATGGGTTCCATACAGGTGCTTGATATGATATGCTGGGAACTACGTATGTTCACCCCGAGGTCTTCTTTCAAGGAAGCTTGCAGTCTTTGTTACCCCTAGCTTGTATTCTCTTTTGTAATTTTTCATCTCTTTGATTTACTGGGATTAAAGTCTAACAGCCACTTGTCAGACCCTTCCTGTAACTTATCCAGATCTGTGTTGTCTTTCCTGGTCTGCTCATGTTTGTCTCTTCGTTAGTTTCCCGTTAATTGTCAACAGGGACACCTCAGACTCGACTTCTTGCTATGTGATTTACATACACAAGACTTATGTTTCTTGTGTTATTCCTGTAATCTGTTTTCAGATAAGAAGCATAATCTCACACTAACATTAGTATTAAAGTAATCTCTAAAATAAGGATTAAAGTACATTCAGTAAACACATTGAGATGTATATACCCTGCACCGCATAATGTAGACCGATCTGACTAATCGTACAAAACAGACTCCTGGCAGCTACCACTGTTAGTGGGAACCACAGAGTTGATAACTATGAACCACAATGAATCTAATCTTTCGTTCACTGCTGAACAGAACACTGGATTGCTAAACCTCCTTGTGACCGATATATATCGTAGCAAGCTTCCTGGTGCAGGGTTTGTGTACTCTTGTTGACGATACACTTCCACTTTTGCCGCCCCCTCACTCCTGTAAGAAGACATTTACTAACAAACCTTTGTGTTCGTGAAGTCTTCATATGTTTCTGCAAACATTTCCTGATTAGCCAGTCTGTGGTGCGTACGTATGACTGCGTGCCACAAGTACCAACAGCTTCCTTGACTAGCAGAGCCTCCGGGTGTAGAAGTGATCTGGCTGAGTGTGTAGTGTTGGCAGCAGTGTCTCAGATAATAGTGTCTGCTCGAATGACTTGCACTCTTCACAGCATAGTTCCACATCATGTCGTGGATATCAACAATTTTTTTTTACTGGAGCAGAGGTGACATTGGAGTTTTATCTTCGTGCGCACGTATTAAATGTAAGAATTCCAGGCGGGTGTAATGGCACGTTCTAGGCAATTCACGTAAATGTGCATATTTCCATTATTTATATAGACTTACGTTTCGCTCGCCTGGTGCTTTCTGGAGCCTTGACAGAATTCCTGGCGAGCGAAATGTAGCCTGAATCAATATTCAGACATTGTAAATGTGTTCATTAATCTGAATTAGATATCTCAATCATTCTCTGACGGTCTGTGAATTAGAATTATTCCGTTGATCAGTTATGTCGTAGAGCGAGTTTAAACTCTTGGGAAAATTATCAGTAGAACTTTGTATACTTTGAAGGCCGAAGTTGACAAGTTCCTAATCAACTTAGCTCTGGTACTAACATGGGACTGCATGAAGCAAGCACCAGCAGCATCATTGATCAAGACATCAACAGGGAGGCCATAAGGGCGATTATCCCCGGAACTGTCCACTGTTCTTTCTCGTAGAGAGCATCATACTGACGTTAGTAGTGTCATAAGTAGTAAATAGGATCATTTACTACTTATGACCTCCTCTCTTCTGCAACATTACAAGCTCCTGGTGTGTTGATTGCAACACGAAAGGCCTAGAGCTATCATTCAACTTCTCCAATGGTTGTTTTGCACTATGTATGCATATATCTAGAGTTAAGAGTGTTGAAGAAAGGGGCACCAGAACTGGCTGCATACTTTGAATTTAGCTCTGTTGTTGTGTGTATAATGGAAGAGTTGTAAAAGTCTGAGTCTTGGTGAGCAACGCCCAAAGACATTTATAATTGTTTTTGTTTAGCAAAATTGCATACACCAGCAGTGTGCTGCTATCCTATTCCATATGATAGTTACACAGTGGGAACAAATGTGAATATTTTTCCTTGTAATACTCCATCATGTAGGATGGGTCTCATACAGTGTTAAGTATGTCAGACTAAGCTGGGAGACTGAGGTAGCGTAATGATCACATCGTCAGGTATTCATCAGTGGTACTTTAGTCTATGGATTTTGTTTGCCTAGTTTTAGTGCATTTAAATTCGTGTACAGTAAACAGGTGATTGTTCTCAAGGCTGACCAATATTGATCATATTGCAAGTGTTCCATTATTTCTTACGAAAGGTCACAGTAATAATAAAAGTAGCAGAAAGTAATGGTCAAAAGTAGCAGTTCACTAGCCCTGGATTTGGTTTAGATAAGTTGAAATTCACAGCTAGTGAACTGATGATTTTCTCTACATTGTATTGTTGCTGTCATACTTTTATTATTGTGATATTCTTTATTATTCATTCCTGTTACTTTTATTATTACTGTTTCACACTTAAAAAATGTGATTTGCGTTGGTTAGCCTTTAATAGCCCTAATGTAATCAGTAAAACCTACCGTTAATATTTATTGATGACGTTAGAGTTATCGATCGCATTATGTGATTTAAAGTGAGGGACGGAACACCTCAAGATGATTTAAGAACATTAGAGTTATTATAGGAGGGAATTCGCCCGAGACTAATATTAATTTATGTATACATTGTTTAATAGTTGCAGTTGGCGACTTTTGTAAGATAAATGAACATACTTTGGCAACTGGTGCTGACAACACACAGTCCAACGTAAACACCACAGCCTGGCTGATCACTTGTTTGGAGAAACCCGTCAAGTTGTTTATGATTATTATTATTATTATTATTATTATTATTACTATTACTATTATTATTGACACGACCTCAATATATTGGTGGTGTAGCTCGTCTTACGATAATTTAAAGAGGTAGAACTTGAGGAAAATTGAATTAATCAAACTTTCTTGGTGGTATTAATATTGCAGTATATTTTGTGCGGTTGTGTAGTGATGATGTGGCTTTGTGTACGTGTGTTACTCACGAGTGTTGTTCATCATGTTGATGCTGCAACCAGCTGCCTGAGCTGGCAAATATATTCTGATGTTTTGGCTCTTCAGTGATGGCAGCGGATGGTTGTGTGCTGTAAACTTGTGGCCTCACCTCCTGCTCTCCATCACGCACACTAAACACTCTTCTTAATGGTACTACGCTCTCCGAAGTGCGCTCTTAATTATGGTTTTTAATTAAAACTGTGTGTGTGTGTGTGTGCGTGTGTGCGTGTGTACTCACCTATTTGTACTCGCCTATTTGTGGTTGCAGGGGTCGAGTCCTAGCTCCTGGCCCCGCCTCTTCACCGGTTGCTACTAGGCCCTCTCTCTCCCCGCTCCATGAGCTTTATCAAACCTCGTCTTAAAACTGTGTATGGTTCCTGCCTCCACTACGTCATTTTCTAGGCTATTCCACTGCCTTACAACTCTATGACTGAAGAAATACTTCCTACTATCTCTCTGACTCATTTGTGTCTTCAACTTCCAATTGTGGCCTCTTGTTTCTGTGTCCCCTCCCTGGAACATCCTGTCTTTGTCCACCTTGTCTATTCCACGCAGTATTTTATATGTCGTTATCATGTCTCCCCTGACCCTCCTGTCCTCCAGTGTCGTCAGGCCGATTTCCCTTAATCTTTCTTCATAGGACATTCCCCTTAGCTCTGGAACTAACCTTGTCGCAAACCTTTGTACTTTCTCTAGTTTCTTGACGTGCTTTATCAAGTGCGGGTTCCAAACAGGTGCTGCATACTCCAGTATGGGCCTGACATACACGGTGTACAGTGTCTTGAATGATTCCTTACTAAGGTATCGGAATGCTGTTCTCAGGTTTGCCAGGCGCAAATATGCTGCAGCAGTTATCTGATTGATGTGTGCTTCCGGAGACATGCTCGGTGTTATACTCACTCCAAGATCTTTCTCCTTGAGTGAGGTTTGCAGTCTTTGGCCACCTAGCCTATACTCTGTCTGTGGTCTTCTGTGCCCTTCCCCTATCTTCATGACTTTGCATTTGGCAGGATTAAATTCGAGAAGCCATTTGCTGGACCAGGTGTCCAGTCTGTCCAGGTCTCTTTGAAGTCCTGCCTGGTCCTCATCAGATTTAATTCTCCTCATTAACTTCACATCATCTGCAAACAGGGACACTTCTGAGTCTAACCCTTCCGTCATGTCGTTCACATATACCAAAAATAGCACTGGTCCTAGGACCGACCCCTGTGGGACCCCGCTCGTCACAGGTGCCCACTGTGATACATCATTACGTACCATGACTCGTTGTTGCCTCCCTGTCAGGTATTCTCTGATCCATTGCAGTGCCCTTCCTGTTATATGCGCCTGATGCTCTAGCTTCTGCACTAATCTCTTGTGAGGAACTGTGTCAAAGGCCTTCTTGCAGTCCAAGAAGATGCAATCAACCCACCCCTCTCTCTCTTGTCTTACTTCTGTTATTTTATCATAAAACTCCAGAAGGTTTGTGACACAGGATTTGCCTTCCGTGAATCCGTGCTGGTTGGCATTTATACTCCTGTTCCGTTCCAGGTGCTCCACCACTCTCCTCCTGATAGTCTTCTCCATAATTTTGCATACTATACACGTCAATGACACAGGTCTGTAGTTTAGTGCCTCTTTTCTGTCTCCTTTTTTTGAAAATGGGAACTACATTTGCCGTCTTCGTGCGTGCGTGCGTGCGTGTGTGTGTGTGTGTGTGTGTGTGTGTGTGTGTGTGTGTGTGTGTGTGTGTGTGTGTGTGTGTGTGTGTGTGTAATCACCTAGTTGTGGTTACAAGGGTCGAGTCACAGTTCCTGGTCGCTACTAGGTCACTCCCTGCTCCATGAGTTTTATACCTCTTCCTAAAGCTACGTATGGATCCTGCCTCCATTCCATCACTTTCCAGACTGTTCCACTTCCTGACAACTGACTGAAGAAATACTTCTTAAAACCCCTGTGACTCATTGAGTCGTGTGTATGTGCTTTCTTACCTATTTGTGGTTGCAAAGGTCGATTCATAGCTCCTATCTGTCCACGTGCTCCATAAGCTTTATCGTACCTCTTCTTAAAGCTGTGTTGTATCCTGCCTCCACTGCATCACTCTCCAGACTGTTTCATTTCCTGACAACTCTAATTGAAGAAGTACTTCTTAACATCTCTGTTACTCATCTGAGTTTTCAGCTTCCAGTTGTGGCCCCTTGTTGCTGTGTTCCATCTCTGTAACACTGTCTCTATCCACCTTGTCAATTCCTCTCAGTATTTTATATGTCGTTATCATGTCCCCCCCCCTATCTTTCCTGTGTCCCCAGTGGCGTCACGTTGAGTTCCCTTAGCCTCTCCTCGTAGGACAAACCCCTCAGATCCAGGACTAGTCTTGTTGCTAACCTTGTACTTATTCTAATTTCTTGGTGTGCTTGACCAGGTGTGAGTTCCATATTGGTGCTGCATACTCAAATATGGGCGTGATGTATACGGTGTACAATTTCATGACTTAGATGTCGAAACGCTATTTTCAGGTTTGCTAGACGCCCATATGCTGCAGCAGTTATTTGGTTGATGTGCTCCTCAGGAGATGTGCTCGGGATGATGCTCACCCCAAGATCCTTTTCCTTGAATGAGTTTTGCAGCCTTTGACTTCTTAGCCAGTACTCCGTCTGCAGTCTTCTTTGTAACCTTCCCCAAGCTTCATAACTTTGCACTTGGAGTTAAATTCCAGGAGCCATTTATCGGACCAGGCTAACAGCCTGTCCAGATCCCCTTGTAAGCTTACCTGATCCTCTTCTGCTTGTATTCTCCTCATTAGCTTCACATCGTCTACGAACAGGTACACCTCTGAATCTATCCCTTACGTCATGTCATTCACATACAAGAAACAGCATCGGACCTAGGACTGACCTTTGTGGAACACCACTCGACACATGTACCCACTCTGACACCTCGTCTCGTACCAACACATGTTGTTTTCTTCCTCTCAGGTAATTCCCTGATCCATTGTAGTACTTTCCCTGCTATTCCTGCCTTCTCTAGCTTTTCAACCAGTCTCTTGTGTGGTACAGTATCGAAAGCCTTTTTTCGTTTGTGTGCGCGCGCGTGCGTGCGTGCGTGTGTGTGTGTGTGCGTGCGTGCGTGCGTGCGTGCGTGTGTGTGTGTGTGTGTGTGTGTGTGTGTGTGTGCGTGTGCGTGTGCGTGTGCGTGTGCGTGTGCGTGTGTGTGTGTGTGTGTGTGTGTGTGTGCGCGCGTTGTGTTGTGTGTGTTGTGTGAAAGCAAAGGTAGAGAAAGGCTCTTGCATCCTCCTCCCTGCTCTTTGACGATGTTTTGCATTGATTTGCTCAAGTCTCCCCGGTCTTGCCGACGTTTCTTGAAAACCATCCTGTGTGGTGGAATATGACAAGAAACCTTTCCTTTGTTGTGGATTGTGACAAGGAACCTATCCCGTGTTACGGAATATGACAGGGAATTCATCGTGTGTGGTGGAAGATGACCAGGGAGCCTATTTCGTGTGATGGAATATGAAAGGGAAACCTATCCTGTGTGATGGAATATGACAGAGAAACACTACTAGCTTATATTCCCATTGTATAACTAGCATAGGGTAGCCACCGACTGCGTGTGTATACAATTTTGGTATTGTGTTTATGTATGTATGTATGTATGTATGTATGTATGTGTGTGTGTGTGTGTGTTTATATATATATATATATATATATATATATATATATATATATATATATATATATATATATATATATATATATATATATATATATATATTCCTCGAGTTTATTGCTGTCTTGCAGGGGCGAAACATAATAAACATTTGTCCTTGGATAATATCAGGTGGATGACGTAGTTGATGTGCTATAGCACTGGTAATGATTGTTAGACGAGGTAGGTGTGTGGGGGTTGTAGTACCTCGATGAGCATAAGGCTTGGAATACCAGTGCACCGTCTGCCTTCCTCCTGAATACATGATAGTGATTCTAGGTATCATGGCTCCCGCTACCCGGTCTGCCCGCTCCATGTTTATGTTCACTGCACGTAATATGACGTAGGAGCCGCCGCACCCTGCCTTATAATTACCGTCGGCTCTCTTATAGGTTAAAGTAACCGAACCTAGCCTGGAATAACTAAAGTCTGTTCTTGTTAACGTTAGAGACCGTTCTTGCGCACTGCACTACGCAAGAAAACCAGATATGTAATTTGAGTTTCTTTGGAAGGTATAGTTTGCGGTGCAGGATATGCGAGTAGTGGGTGTTGGAGGAGGGGGTATCTGGACTAGATGATCCCGGACGTGGCCCCCACCATACTCAGTCATACCTACCCACCACCACCACCACCATTTTCAACAAAATACTGGGCTAGTTGTGAGAATTTGGATGACATTTAAATAATACTGGGCTAGTGATGAATGATTTGGACGATCTTTGGGAAATACTGGGCTAGGATTTACTTATTGCATTTCAATGGAGATGTATTTGATGAATACATTGTTAAGTTTAGCAAGAACATGGAAGCAGTGTGTGGGGACGGGGGGATGGGTTCTGCGTGTTTTGCTTGTGTTGGATTTGTGTTCGCATACTTGCTGAGTATGCAGTGTGTATTGTGTGTAGGATGCTGGGTATGGTGTGGGATTGCAACAGTTCATTGTAATACAATGAGTACCAGTAACTTTAGTAAAGTTCCCAATTTAATGATGACGCAAACTATAAATTATCTGATTAAGAAGTCACCTCTGGAATTGTTTTGTTTACTTGTGGAAAGTCGTCATGTGCCGCTGCTGCTGTGACCCAGATAGTGGAAGACACAGCTGGGAGACCCCTCATTATGCTTCTTACCGTCTTATTTAAAGTATTGAGGCCAGATAGTCATGCACTCCACCTGAAACAAATGCCAGATTAACCAATGTGGGATGGCTCTGTAGCACTGCAGATCGCTGGCAACAACAGTCAGGTTGATCAAGCAATCAATAATGACGTTTGGCTTAAGGTTGGTCTTTGAGAATAGAACTGGAAAGTGTTCGCATGTCTCTTGACTATGTTGCATGTCATGTTTAGCTGTGTGAGAGTATTTGTCAATCAGCTGTAATTGACATCGCTTACTCTAGTAATTCCTTGAAAACACCTGTTAGTTTTCCCAGTCAAAATTGCATTGAACTCGCCAATATAGACAGAGCTCTGGCAAGGCTCCTATATCTCCCCCGTTGATGTACTTCATTGATGATTTGATCGGCACCTCAGTAGTAACTTAGCACTCAACCTGGATCTGATGCCATAGAAATTATTTCCTTCCATAACCAGTGAGTCACTAATAGGTCATTTACAGTGCCCTCAACTGCTGTTAATGTTCTTCCGTCCAACGGAGACTCACCTTGAATCTAGCTCCTTGCTACACGAGTTCTGTCGGGGTATAGCTTCTGGGCCACCACCGCCACTAGCAAAGTTTCTCGTGCTTTCGTATTTTGTTATCTCTACTAGAAGTATTTATTGTTGATGTTTATTTCTGCCCTGAGTCGTCCTTGGTATGTTCGTATTTATTTTTTTATTAACAAGAGAGCCGAGTCATCTCCCAGGTGAAAGCCCTCATATCTCAAAACTTTCTTCCTCTCCTCTACTCTTGTCAACCGTGCTGTTGACAACATTAGTGTTTAATACTCTGATAATGATATGTGGTACGATTATAGCTATACAAGAATAGATTTAACTCTTTCGAGTGCCATTCCAGCCATATGTCAGTGAAGGAACACTTCCTAGTGCCGCTGTTGTAACACTGTTCCAATAGTTTTTTTAGTTGCGACTTCATAAATACGTCACAATATCGTGGCTGAAACATTTCACAACTAATCCACGAAACAGAAGCGAAAACAACGACCCTTCGGTTCTTCTTATTCCATTTAATGTTGCAATTTGTTAATGATCCAGGAGGGACCGAAACATAGTCCAGTGTTTATTTTTTAATTTGTAGTTAATAACGAGGTGATAAATCTTCAGACGAGGTTTTGATTCATACTGTACCATAACCAAGACACAGTTAATAATAGTACAGGACTGACCGAAACTTTGTCTGAAATATTGTCATCAATCTGTCAATTGTGAAGTGTTCCAGCCACAGTGTTGTGACTTTCATATTTACTAGTATTGACCTGTGCTCGTGAGCACTAGTCCACCTGACGTAAGCAAGCAGAGGCAAGCACACAGGTTGTGGTGGCCAGTGTCACCTTGATCCTGGCCTCGCTCCACACACCTCAAGAGTTTCACTCCCCCTCACGCCTCAATCACTGCCCAAACAAAATTAATTAACTTTTCCCCTCCCCTCTTCTTATCTAGCTCGTCCCCCGAACCCTTATTCATGGTCATTGTACAGTGTCCCTCTTCTCCTGTGCTTTTTATAGTCTTCCTCTTCTAATTCTCTAGCCCCCACTTCTTCCATCCACCAGCTTCTCTTTCCTGTTGACCCTGTGCCAGCAGCGCCCCCCCCCCTTTCTCCCATTCACCATTTACGTGTTTCACTTTACATCCCTTCACACCCTTTTGCTCTTTACCTCACCCAGCTCTTCCCCGTCTGCCTCTCCCCTCCCCCAACTGTGCGTGAGTATGCGTGTCAAGAGTAACATGCCTGGCGTATGGGCTGGCGTGACACGCTCTCGCTGATGCTGGAAATAATGCGTGACGTGACATGGTCACACCAACTACTGTGTAGAAGTGTTGTGGGTTACCCGTTGATGTAAGTGATGCTGGTAGTGGCTAGATGCCGGTAGTTTCCATTAAAAGTGTGATAATTTACGTATTTCAACTAAAAACTGAATAATATCAGAAAATGCTTCAGACTGATTTGAATCGTCTAAGTATGCAATAAAATTACATTTTTAAGTTTTCTTATTTTTTTTTTTTTAATTCACGTATTTTTAAAAAAATTATATTAAGTGTTCAGTAAAATCAAAGTGGTAGCTAAATGCTCGTTATGTGCTTGTTAGAGTTCTACCCTCTTGTTAATTGCCTGATCAGCCAGACTGTTGCTGCTAGTAGCTGCTGGTCTAGCACTGGGTGATAGTGACGTTGGTGGTCTCATTTCCTAGTAACGCCATAATAAACACGGGGGTTTCCATTTTTTCATTAATCCTATATAAAAATTTTAATTTGTTAATTTAGTTTGTTTGGTTAAATAAGTATTAAAAAAGAGGTATATTTCATTACTAATAAACACGCACAAAAATTGGCTGCGATACGTCTGGCAACGAGTTGGCCGAGGAAGAATCCGCAACGTTCAACTCGAAACGTTTAACATTCTTAATACACGAAAGGTGTGCGAGATGACACGGGTGGTGTATCAACCTGGCAGGATATAGTGAAGCAGGTACACAGGGAGACAATGTTTGGTGTGTAACACTATTACACACACAACCCACACATACCACAATCAATTATAAGACCATATTTCCGTCCTACTTGGACCATTAACTAGTTAAACAAGTCACAAGTCGGACCTATACGTCGTCATAAGTTTCATTCTTCAGTGTGCGGGTTATTGCTGTAGTCACGGTATTGTGCATTGTTATTCTTTGTGGAACAGTGTTTTTGAGGAGTGGCGTCATAGTACTAGCAAGAGCAGCACCAGCACCAGCAGCACCAGCAACACCAGCACCACCACCACCACCACCACCACCACCACCACCACCACCACCACCACCACCACCACCACCACCACCAGCGGCACCAGCACCACCAGCAGCACCAGCACCACCAGCACCACCAGCACCACCAGCACCACCAGCAGCAGCACCAGCACCACCAGCACCACCAGCAGCAGCAGCAGCAGCAGCACCAGCAGCACCAGCAGCCTTGTGTCAGTTGAAACTTAAGAGGCACCTAAGTTCCCTCGTCTTCTAATAGCAAGTTCATTTTTCCAGTATAATCTACCTTGTCCATAATTATTATCACATTTGTTTTGTCTGTTACGTAAGGTGAAGTCCAGGATCTTTACTTAATTCATGGTATAACTTAACACATCTTTGATGACAATTGTGTTGCAGGACTCAGACCTGTGCAACACAATACAAGTCTTGTCTTCACTTATTATTTTCGTCTACAAGTTTGCAATTTTGTCTTGTTACTTCTTCATTTCTCTTTCCATTTTTATTCATTATTTCATAAAGCCTTGAGTTTTCATTTTCTTAGGATTACCGGAGCAGAGTTTAGTTATTAAAAATAATCTGAACCAGTTCCCTCAGAATGCTTCAGATTTTTCAGGTTGTAATGGTTATGTAAGATTTGTAGGCAGAAATAGTCTGGTTGATAAGTCTGGTACCAGAACTCTCCTTAGAGTGGTGGTAAGTTTTTGCTTTTGTGTGTAAAGCATTAAATGTGTGAGAGTTTGTGCAAGGAGTTGTTGAGGCTCGATGCTCCGTCAGTTAATGGCAGTGAGACAGACAGGTGTAGAGGGTGAGAGTCAGGTATGTCATACATACTAAGGTATTTAAATCCTACACCTCCCAGCATACATAAGGGGGATTACCAATAGACCCCTGGCTGTCTTCAAGAAGGCACTGGACAGACACCTGAAGTCAGTACCTTACCAGCCAGGCTGGTCAGGTACTATACGATAGTTGTATAGTGGAGTCATCAGTAGTATACTACTATATTATAGTTATATAGTGGTTGATCAGACCCTGATCCACCATGAAGCCTGGTCTCAGACCGAGCCGCTGGGGCGTTGACCCCCGAAACCCTCTCTAGGTATACTCCAGATATTTCCAACTGTTTATCCGGGTAAAGACACACACAGAGAGGAGGAGGATAAAGGGAGTGGAGAGAGGAAGGAAAAGAAGGGATGAATAAAATAAATAAGAACGGAAGGGATAGTGGATGAGTGCGTGCGTGTGCATGCACGCACGCGTGTGTTGGGGTGCATGCGTGCGTGTGCGCACGTGTATACATGTGTGTGTGTGCGCGCGCGTGTGTGCATGTGTGCGCGCGCGTGTGTAGGGGTGTGCGCGCGCAGGTGTTTCCACATAAATAACTCATCTTTTAATCCAAAATACTTTGATTTGAAGAAATATCTAAAAAAAAAAATCGTAATTGTCTTCTGGAAATTGTTAGCGAAAATTTCAAAATTGTAAGTTAATAATTAGGAAAGTATAAAAAAAAAAGAGAATATTAGGAATAATAAAAGCATTAGTGAATGTGAAGCGGGAGAGTAACAAAGTTATTGGCTGGTTACTGTGGCTTGGGGGGGGGGTCACCTTACCTGCTTTAATAACATCATTACAATACTTAACAGCTAAGAGAAAGAGAACTCCTGTAAAATGAGACTTGAGGGTCTGGTCATTAATATAGACATTAATTACTAAAACAATATACTTGAGTCAGAGATTTGGAACCTGGGGTCTACCTGTAGGATGTTCCGGCGATTCCCCCCCCCCCCCCGCACAGAGCCCATGTCGCCCTCAAACACACACCTAGGTGTCACAGTATTGTTATACATTTCATCATATAGTGTGTGAAGGACGGTAGAGTTTTTGTTTGTCATGTTAGGTCGTTAGCGGCGTCATCACACCTGTGTCACTCCCGCCATTTAACCAGGCTACACTCACCCTTGTTAGGCAAATGGACACATGCAATTAATGTGACATTTTATTGTTGTAGAGGTGTGACCAAAGCTCAGACCTCTGCAACACCAATGTCATCAAAAATTTATTAAATTATACCATGAACTAAGCAAAGATCCTGGACTTCCCCTTACGAAACAAAGCAAATGTAATAGTCATTATGAACAAGGTAGATTATAGTAGAGAGGGAAACTAAGCCTCGTCTTAACACGGACTACTGATCATGAATCGTTATTTAAACAATGTAGTGTATAACATAGGTTCCTTTGTTAAGGATAAGAGATAAAAATGAAGTCTCCGGGTAGAGAATCTCCATTTTATTACTCATGGGGATTCCCTCGGTTACCAATATATGGGAATTTTTTCATTCTATTTTTTTTTTAACTTATCAGGATTCTTATGTCATGACGTGAAAAAAAATTAGATACATCAACTGTGTGCTGCTGCTTTATATGATGGTTACATAGTGGAGTCATCAATAGTATACTGTTACATTGTAGTTGTATAGTGGAGTCATCAGTAGTGTACTGTTACATTGTAGTTGTATAGTGGAATCATCAGTAGTGTACTACTACATTATATGATAGTTACATAGTGGAATCAGCAGTGCTACTAGGCTATGCTATATGATAGTTGCATTTCAGGAGCAAAAGAAATCTATTTTTCCATGTCATATTCCATCACGTAGGTTGCCGACTTGATGTAATGACCTGTGTCAGTCTGAGCTGGGAAACTTCAGTAGTGTAATGAGGATATAGTAAAGTATTATTTCATTGGTTTGGTAGGAACGGTAGCTTTCAAGGTACAAATTTGTTTTATCATAGCTGGTCTTAAGAATTACCATCTCTCAGGATGGTCTGTACATGTGCTGGAACACATACTTATGTATGTGTTCCTGGGTACTACTGCTTTCTAGCTTCTTGGTCCTTATCATACCTATTCTTGAAGTTATGTATTGATTTTTTGCCCCTACCACTTCCTCATCCAACTCATTCCACTTTTCAGCCTACCTGAGATTAAATAAGCACTTCATAACATTCTTGTGATTCGTCTGTTTTAATTGTCCCCCCTTGACCCTGATCATAATTCAAACAGTTTTTCCCTGCTTGCCCCCCCCCCTTAATCCATCTTAAAATTTTGCTTCTCTCAGTCACTGCATTCATCAAGGTCATTACATATAATTCTCTCAACGTCTCACGGTGTAATCCTTTTAGCTTTGGACAGGTCTAGTTGCAAGCCTTTTAAATGTTTTCAAATTTGTGTATGATTAATCTGGTGTAGTCTCCACACTTAAGGCCGCCACATACTCAGTGACTGGCGTATACAATTATACAAAATGCCTTGTGCAAATTTCTGAGTGTTACTATGAAAGTTTCTGGTATATTGTGTGTGTGTATAACTAATACAGATAACCCACACATAAAAGAGAGGAGCTTACGACGACGTTTCGGTCCGACTTGGACCATTGACAGAGTCACACTAACAGAAAGGAGAGAAGAAGGGAGTATATATAGGCCAGCAGACATTGACGGGATCAAGAGAGGTAGTAGTGCAGTTAGTCAAATACTAAGAAAGAGGAGCACTGCAAGGGAGCTAGGGGCCCACAGAAGGTAGGAACAAGAACTCAGAGGGGGGCAATAATAAAAGAACAAATACCCAAGACAGAAGAAAGAAACCCAAAGGAAAAAGAGGACAAGGGAAGAGGGAGAAGGGGGAAAAAAAGAATCAGATTAAGTCACGGGTGACGTTTAGAGCATTTTACAACGTAATGGGGAGGGAAGGCATCTACAGAGACAGGACCAAGAGTCATGCAAGGAAAGTTGTATATAAGGGAGGATTCAACCAAACGGCGACTCCTTTCTGTTAGTGTGACTTTTTAAATGGTCCAAGTTGGACCGAAACGTCGTAGTACGCTAATCATACCCCCGGCCGGGATTGAACCCGCGGTCATAGTCTCAAAACTCCAGCCCGTCGCGTTAGCCACTAGACCAGCTAACGCGACGGGCTGGAGTTTTGAAACTCTATGACCGCGGGTTCAATCCCAGCCGGGGGTATGATTTGTTTGCAATCGTGTCATTACGATTTCTTGAGTCGTAGTACGCTCCTCTCTTGTATGTGCGGGTTATTTGTGTATTGTTCCACTCACAGTATTGTGCCTTTTATATATATATATATATATATATATATATATATATATATATATATATATATATATATATATATATTTATATATATTATATATATATATATTTATATATATTATATATATATATATTTATATATTATATATATATATATATTTATATATATATATATATATATATATATATATATATATATATATATATATATATATATATATATATATATATATATATAAAGTTTGTCTTTAATGGAAGAGAGCTTCTTAACCTCTTGCCCTTCCTCCCTCCACCCGGAGCGAGGAAATACCAGCCTAGTTTGTCTGATGGGCACTTATCATTGGCATTAGTTGCCCGCACCAGATGCCCTTCCTGAGTACCCTAGACGGCAGGTTCTTACCTTGCACTGACGCTTGAGGGTACCAGGATGTGTGGCAGTGTTACCATCTCATGACTCTCACTCAGGGCTACATTATAAGTTATGATAGTCGAAATTCCGTCGTTACTATGATGAGGCTACCAAAAACACATCAAGTACTATTTTTAAGATGGTGTAAGATCACGTGGGAGCGTAAATCATGACACATTAATTAAAGATTAGAATCAAATGTGGTCGGTTAATCGTCGTCATGTTCGTTGGTTTTGTTAAAGAGAACTTGGTGGCTCAAATGGTTTGATTGGCTGATAATCTTGGTCTCTGGTGTAGTTCGCGTGCTGGCTTGATTCAGTGCTCGTCGGAGGGAGGGAGGGTGGGTGGTCGGTCAGCTGGTGTCCGCCTGCAGCGGTGGTGGTGGTTATTCCAGAGCTGGGGATTTTCCCGACCACTTTTAAATATCGTGAGTTGTGTTCATTGTTCTTCCATTGTCCTCTTCCCGTTATTACTCATCTTTCTGTCTTACTTTCCATTATCTCCACGCAACACAGTTTCTTGTTTTCTATTTCAAATTCGGGTGTGCATGGAACTTAAATAGACACATGTTCACTGTACTTTGTTTATACAACGTGAATACAAGGCTGCACGGTCACACACTTTACTAAAGCGACATTTTCCTTTCACTAGCATATTCATCGATGAGCTGGGAGTGTTGATAACGACATTTAACTCGATATTTACATATCCCTCTGGAACGGTATGTGCATGTATGCCCATGTTGACTGGACCCTGTATGACAGTGTTGGCTGGAACATGTATGACAATGTTGGCTGGACCCTGTATGACAGTGTTGGCTGGAACATGTATGACAGTGTTGGCTGGACCATGTATGACAGTGTTGGCTGGAACATGTATGACAGTGTTGGCTGGGCCATGTATGACAGTGTTGACTGGAACATGTATGACAGTGTTGGCTGGACCATGTATGATAGTGTACTCTGTGAATGAGTGGAACAGTCCAATAAGTTCGCCCCAACTTATTGGACTGTTCCACTCCAGGTTTTGATGGACATGTGGACCAGCAGTTATAGCCTGATTGAGCAGGTAAGCACCAGACAAGCCTGGTCCAGGGTCGGGCTCCAGGAGTAGAAAAACTCTTGAAACTCATGAAAGGTAAGGTATGTTTGTCAAGCTTCGTGCTTCAATATAGATTGTCGGTGTGCAAGTTTGGGACCAATATCCTCGGAATCTTCCAGGTGTAGATTATGATGTAGCTTTCACGCCTACGCTCTAAGAAGTACAGGTCAAGGGACCTCAAGCGCACTTAGTAATTTCAGTGCTTGACTGAGGTTAAACGAGCTGTGAAGGTTCTCTGTACATTCTCTAGTTCTACAATTTTGACTACGTTCAAATTGAAGGAGAACGTAGTATAAGAGCAGTACTCCAGCAGTGAGACCAGTGACATGTGACAGTGACATACAATGTTCACTGTGTTACATGAACGGAACTAACAATTTCAGTGAAAAAAAATAGTGGGGACAAACGTAAACATAAACGAGAAACTAAGCAAGCAGATAAAAATGTCGAAAAGAAACAAGTGGGAGCGCATAAATCAATGGAAAAACAGAACAAGTCATACACACAGCAAAATAAAAAATCCTGCCACGTAAAAATGTTATAAGTAGCAGCCATACCAAGCACAACCAGAACACAAGTAGCAGCCATACCAAGCACAACCAGAACACAAGTAGCCATACCAAGCACAACCAGAACACAAGTAGCAGCCATACCAAGCACAACCAGAACACAAGTAGCAGCCATACCGAGCACAACCAGAACACAAGTAGCAGCCATACCGAGCACAACCAGAACACAAGTAGCAGCCATACCGAACACAACCAGAACACAAGTAGCAGCCATACCGAGCACAACCAGAACACAAGTAGCAGCCATACCGAGCACAACCAGAACACAAGTAGCAGCCATACCGAGCACAACCAGAACACAAGTAGCAGCCATACCGAGCACAACCAGAACACTGACACCAGCCTCATTAACAAGTGGTGTAAATAAATACTTCAGAGAACCGATACATTGATAAATTCCACTACATCACCTGTCTGCACTGTATAAGTCCCTTCTTCGAGCATATGCTGTATTCTTATCAAGATTCATGGACTCATTACATCAAACTTCTTTTGATCTTCCACATTCTTCTTTGTATTGGACTGAAGAAGCCACTGAGTGGCGATACGTTTCCGCAGTAAAAATACCTAAGTGTTGCACATGTGTCTAATTTATCAAAAAAGTTGTGGTGGTGCTGAATGAGAGAGATTCCCGGATCGGCCGACTTCCTTGTTGACTGGTCAACCAGGCTGTTGCTTCAAGCTTCCCGCGTATCCATATATTTGACTGAGGTGGCTTGGATGTGTGTGTTTTAGTTTCCTCGTGGTTATTACATTTGTTCCTTCAGTTAATTTAGCGGGCTTCCATGTTAGTTTTTTTTTTAATAGTCTACGCAGGTTGTGGAAACAATCAGATATAAAGTAAATGTTATCGAGAACCAGTAGCAGGTAACGAAAGTAAATTGAATACAGCTGCAGATTCGTGCCGTTTACACCAGATATTGTAGGAGACGTCTGCAATTATCGAAGACTTAATTCTAAGGCATTGACGAGTGTTTTGCAAGGAATGACTACTCTCTATGAAATATTGTGTATTTAAGCAAGATGATGAGTGGGTGCCTACGGTTGGTTGACTTGCCTGTGGAGTCGGCCTCGGTCACCGCTCCCAGATGGGAATGTATTCCCCACTCCCCTCCCCTCCTTGACTCCTTCATTCCTTTCCTCCCTCCCTGCCTCAGGCTTCCCCACGCTATAATTGGGTAAGCTTGCTTGCCCTGCGTGTCACACGGGTATTGCGTGTGATCTTGAACTTGAAAGTAACCAAGGACGACCACGGACTCGAGTGGTCGATGGTACAGAGACGACCACGGACTCTAGTGGTCGATGGTACAGAGACGACCACGGACTCTAGGGGTCGCTGGTAGAGCTTTACCTATCTCAATAATAATTCATCATGTATACCCCTCCATATTTAATTTGACAAATATTTCTTGGTAAATGTTATTTTTTTTCTCTTAGAGCCGAGACAAAGTAAACATCTGTATAACTTTTAGAAAAAATTCTCTCTCTCTCTCTCTCTCTCTCTCTCTCTCTCTCTCTCTCTCTCTCTCTCTCTCTCTCTCTCTCTCTCTCTCTCTCTCTCTCTCTCTCTCTCTCTCTCTCTCTCTCTCTCTCTCTCTCTCTCTCTCTCTCTCTCTCTCTCTCTCTCTCTCTCTCTCTGTGTGTGTGTGTGTTGAGAGAGATTGAAGCTGGACTAGTTCCTGCAACAGGTGTTAGGTCATGCTGGACCAGTTCCTGCAACAGGTGTTAGGTCATGCTGGACCAGTTCCTGCAACAGGTGTTAGGTCATGCTGGACCAGTTCCTGCAACAGGTGTTAGGTCATGCTGGACCAGTTCCTGCAACAGGTGTTAGGTCATGCTGGACCAGTTCCTGCAACAGGTGTTAGGTCATGCTGGACCAGTTCCTGCAACAGGTGTTAGGTCATGCTGGACCAGTTCCTGCAACAGGTGTTAGGTCATGCTGGACCAGTTCCTGCAACAGGTGTTAGGTCATGCTGGACCAGTTCCTGCAACAGGTGTTAGGTCATGCTGGACCAGTTCCTGCAACAGGTGTTAGGTCATGCTGGACCAGTTCCTGCAACAGGTGTTAGGTCATGCTGGACCAGTTCCTGCAACAGGTGTTAGGTCATGCTGGACCAGTTCCTGCAACAGGTGTTAGGTCATGCTGGACCAGTTTCTGCAACAGGTGTTAGGTCATGCTGGACCAGTTCCTGCAACAGGTGTCAGGTCATGCTGGACCAGTTCCTGCAACAGGTGTTAGGTCATGCTGGGCCAGTTCCTGCAACAGGTTAGGTCATGCTGGGCCAGTTCCTGCAACAGGTTAGGTCATGCTGGACCAGTTCCTGCAACAAGTGTCAGGTCATGCTGGACCAGTTCCTGCAACAGGTTAGGTCATGCTGGACCAGTTCCTGCAACAAGTGTCAGGTCATGCTGGACCAGTTCCTGCAACAGGTGTTAGGTCATGCTGGACCAGTTCCTGCAACAGGTGTTAGGTCATGCTGGACCAGTTCCTGCAACAGGTGTTAGGTCATGCTGGACCAGTTCCTGCAACAGGTGTTAGGTCATGCTGGACCAGTTCCTGCAACAGGTGTCAGGTCATGCTGGACCAGTTCCTGCAACAGGTGTCAGGTCATGCTGGACTAGTTCCTGCAACAGGTGTCAGGATTCAGTCACTGATGATTCAGTTACTGCCGTTCCTCTGATAATTCAGTTACTGCCGTTCCTCTGATAATTCAGTTACTGCCGTTCCTCTGATGATTCAGTTACTGCCGTTCCTCTGATGATTCAGTTACTGCCGTTCCTCTGATGATTCAGTTACTGCCGTTCCTCTGATGATTCAGTTACTGCCGTTCTGATAATTCAGTTACTGCCGTTCCTCTGATAATTCAGTTACTGCCGTTCCTCTGATAATTCAGTTACTGCCGTTCCTCTGATAATTCAGTTACTGCCGTTCCTCTGATAATTCAGTTACTGCCGTTCCTCTGTTGATTCATTTACTGTCGTTCCTCTGATGATTCAGTTATTGCCGTTCCTCTGATGATTCAGTTACTGCCGTTCCTCTGATGATTCAGTTACTGCCGTTCCTCTGATGATTCAGTTACTGCCGTTCCTCTGATGATTCAGTTACTGCCGTTCCTCTGATGATTCAGTTACTGCCGTTCCTCTGATGATTCAGTTACTGCCGTTCCTCTGATGATTCAGTTACTGCCGTTCATCTGATGATTGTTACTGCCGTTCCTCTGTTGATTCAGTTACTGCCGTTCCTCTGATGATTCAGTTACTGCCGTTTCTCTGATGATTCAGTTACTACCGTTCATCTGATGATTCAGTTACTGCCGTTCCTCTGATGATTCAGTTACTGCCGTTCCTCTGATGATTCAGTTACTGCCGTTCCTCTGATGATTCAGTTACTGCCGTTCCTCTGATGATTCAGTTACTGCCGTTCCTCTGATGATTCAGTTACTGTCGTTCCTCTGATGATTCAGTTACTGCCGTTCCTCTGATGATTCAGTTACTGCCGTTCCTCTGATGATTCAGTTACTGCCGTTCCTCTGATGATTCAGTTACTGCCGTTCCTCTGATGATTCAGTTACTGCCGTTCCTCTGATGATTCAGTTACTGCCGTTCCTCTGATGATTCAGTTACTGCCGTTCCTCTGATGATTCAGTTACTGCCGTTCCTCTGATGATTCAGTTACTGCCGTTCCTCTGATGATTCAGTTACTGCCGTTCCTCTGATGATTCAGTTACTGCCGTTCCTCTGATGATTCAGTTACTGCCGTTCCTCTGATGATTCAGTTACTGCCGTTCCTCTGATGATTCAGTTACTGCCGTTCCTCTGATGATTCAGTTACTGCCGTTCCTCTGATGATTCAGTTACTGCCGTTCCTCTGATGATTCAGTTACTGCCGTTCCTCTGATGATTCAGTTACTGCCGTTCCTCTGATGATTCAGTTACTGCCGTTCCTCTGATGATTCAGTTACTGCCGTTCCTCTGATGATTCAGTTACTGCCGTTCCTCTGATGATTCAGTTACTGCCGTTCCTCTGATGATTCAGTTACTGCCGTTCCTCTGATGATTCAGTTACTGCCGTTCCTCTGATGATTCAGTTACTGCCGTTCCTCTGATGATTCAGTTACTGCCGTTCCTCTGATGATTCAGTTACTGCCGTTCCTCTGATGATTCAGTTACTGCCGTTCCTCTGATGATTCAGTTACTGCCGTTCCTCTGATGATTCAGTTACTGCCGTTCCTCTGATGATTCAGTTACTGCCGTTCCTCTGATGATTCAGTTACTGCCGTTCCTCTGATGATTCAGTTACTGCCGTTCCTCTGATGATTCAGTTACTGCCGTTCCTCTGATGATTCAGTTACTGCCGTTCCTCTGATGATTCAGTTACTGCCGTTCCTCTGATGATTCAGTTACTGCCGTTCCTCTGATGATTCAGTTACTGCCGTTCCTCTGATGATTCAGTTACTGCCGTTCCTCTGATGATTCAGTTACTGCCGTTCCTCTGATGATTCAGTTACTGCCGTTCCTCTGATGATTCAGTTACTGCCGTTCCTCTGATGATTCAGTTACTGCCGTTCCTCTGATGATTCAGTTACTGCCGTTCCTCTGATGATTCAGTTACTGCCGTTCCTCTGATGATTCAGTTACTGCCGTTCCTCTGATGATTCAGTTACTGCCGTTCCTCTGATGATTCAGTTACTGCCGTTCCTCTGATGATTCAGTTACTGCCGTTCCTCTGATGATTCAGTTACTGCCGTTCCTCTGATGATTCAGTTACTGCCGTTCCTCTGATGATTCAGTTACTGCCGTTCCTCTGATGATTCAGTTACTGCCGTTCCTCTGATGATTCAGTTACTGCCGTTCCTCTGATGATTCAGTTACTGCCGTTCCTCTGATGATTCAGTTACTGCCGTTCCTCTGATGATTCAGTTACTGCCGTTCCTCTGATGATTCAGTTACTGCCGTTCCTCTGATGATTCAGTTACTGCCGTTCCTCTGATGATTCAGTTACTGCCGTTCCTCTGATGATTCAGTTACTGCCGTTCCTCTGATGATTCAGTTACTGCCGTTCCTCTGATGATTCAGTTACTGCCGTTCCTCTGATGATTCAGTTACTGCCGTTCCTCTGATGATTCAGTTACTGCCGTTCCTCTGATGATTCAGTTACTGCCGTTCCTCTGATGATTCAGTTACTGCCGTTCCTCTGATGATTCAGTTACTGCCGTTCCTCTGATGATTCAGTTACTGCCGTTCCTCTGATGATTCAGTTACTGCCGTTCCTCTGATGATTCAGTTACTGCCGTTCCTCTGATGATTCAGTTACTGCCGTTCCTCTGATGATTCAGTTACTGCCGTTCCTCTGATGATTCAGTTACTGCCGTTCCTCTGATGATTCAGTTACTGCCGTTCCTCTGATGATTCAGTTACTGCCGTTCCTCTGATGATTCAGTTACTGCCGTTCCTCTGATGATTCAGTTACTGCCGTTCCTCTGATGATTCAGTTACTGCCGTTCCTCTGATGATTCAGTTACTGCCGTTCCTCTGATGATTCAGTTACTGCCGTTCCTCTGATGATTCAGTTACTGCCGTTCCTCTGATGATTCAGTTACTGCCGTTCCTCTGATGATTCAGTTACTGCCGTTCCTCTGATGATTCAGTTACTGCCGTTCCTCTGATGATTCAGTTACTGCCGTTCCTCTGATGATTCAGTTACTGCCGTTCCTCTGATGATTCAGTTACTGCCGTTCCTCTGATGATTCAGTTACTGCCGTTCCTCTGATGATTCAGTTACTGCCGTTCCTCTGATGATTCAGTTACTGCCGTTCCTCTGATGATTCAGTTACTGCCGTTCCTCTGATGATTCAGTTACTGCCGTTCCTCTGATGATTCAGTTACTGCCGTTCCTCTGATGATTCAGTTACTGCCGTTCCTCTGATGATTCAGTTACTGCCGTTCCTCTGATGATTCAGTTACTGCCGTTCCTCTGATGATTCAGTTACTGCCGTTCCTCTGATGATTCAGTTACTGCCGTTCCTCTGATGATTCAGTTACTGCCGTTCCTCTGATGATTCAGTTACTGCCGTTCCTCTGATGATTCAGTTACTGCCGTTCCTCTGATGATTCAGTTACTGCCGTTCCTCTGATGATTCAGTTACTGCCGTTCCTCTGATGATTCAGTTACTGCCGTTCCTCTGATGATTCAGTTACTGCCGTTCCTCTGATGATTCAGTTACTGCCGTTCCTCTGATGATTCAGTTACTGCCGTTCCTCTGATGATTCAGTTACTGCCGTTCCTCTGATGATTCAGTTACTGCCGTTCCTCTGATGATTCAGTTACTGCCGTTCCTCTGATGATTCAGTTACTGCCGTTCCTCTGATGATTCAGTTACTGCCGTTCCTCTGATGATTCAGTTACTGCCGTTCCTCTGATGATTCAGTTACTGCCGTTCCTCTGATGATTCAGTTACTGCCGTTCCTCTGATGATTCAGTTACTGCCGTTCCTCTGATGATTCAGTTACTGCCGTTCCTCTGATGATTCAGTTACTGCCGTTCCTCTGATGATTCAGTTACTGCCGTTCCTCTGATGATTCAGTTACTGCCGTTCCTCTGATGATTCAGTTACTGCCGTTCCTCTGATGATTCAGTTACTGCCGTTCCTCTGATGATTCAGTTACTGCCGTTCCTCTGATGATTCAGTTACTGCCGTTCCTCTGATGATTCAGTTACTGCCGTTCCTCTGATGATTCAGTTACTGCCGTTCCTCTGATGATTCAGACTGCCGTCATTCAGTTACTGCCGGTCCTCTGATGATTCAGTTACTGCCGTTCCTCTGATGATTCAGTTACTGCCGTTCCTCTGATGATTCAGTTACTGCCGTTCCTCTGATGATTCAGTTACTGCCGTTCCTCTGATGATTCAGTTACTGCCGTTCCTCTGATGATTCAGTTACTGCCGTTCCTCTGATGATTCAGTTACTGCCGTTCCTCTGATGATTCAGTTACTGGCGTTCCTCTGATGATTGTTACTGGCGTTCCTCTGATGATTCAGTTACTGCCGTTCCTCTGATGATTCAGTTACTGCCGTTCCTCTGATGATTCAGTTACTGCCGTTCCTCTGATGATTCATTTACTGCCGTTCCTCTGATGATTCATTTACTGCCGTTCCTCTGATGATTCATTTACTGCCGTTCCTCTGATGATTCATTTACTGCCGTTCCTCTGATGATTCAGTTACTGCCGTTCCTCTGATGATTCAGTTACTGCCGTTCCTCTGATAATTCAGTTACTGCCGTTCGTTTGATTTAGTCACTGCTGTTTCTTTGATTAAGTCACTGTCGTTCCTCTGATGATGCAGCCACCGCCGTTCCTCTGATGATTCAGTCACTGCCGTTCCTCTGATGATTCGGTCACTGCCCTTCCTCTGATGATGCAGCCACTGCCGTTCCTCTGATGATTCAGTTACTGCCGTTCCTCTGATGATTCGGTCACTGCCGTTCCTCTGATGATTGTCACTGCTGTTCCTCTGATGAATCGGTCACTGCCCTTCCTTTGATGATTCAGTCACTGCCGTTCCTCTGATGATTCAATCACTTCCTCTGAGCAGCGTTGAAGCTCCTCGTTTACCTTAACCCTTTCAGGGTCGACAGGCCCTCTCAGAGACTTGTTCTCAGGGTCGCCCAAATTTCAAAAAAAAAAAATTTTCTTGTGAAAAGAAAGAATCTTTTCTCGATCATTATGACACCAAAAGTATGAAATTTGATGGAAAACTTACGGAATTATGCTCTCGCGAAGTTAGCGGTCTCGACGATGTTTTCGCATCGGCGCTTTTGCCCACTTTGAGCCCTATTTTCAGCCAATCCCAGTGTACTAGTCGACAAAAATCATAACTATTTCGCTAGAACTCCATTTTTTCTATCGAATGGGTACAAGAGACCACCATTTACCGATTTCAACTATTGAATACAGTGGTCAGAATTTAGCAGTTTTGCCAATTTCACACAAATTTCAAAAGATGCCAATTTCCGAATAGGGTCCTGAATAAACAAGAAAGACATTCCTGGCACAAAAATAACATTTCCTCTGTTCATTAGTCACGTCCCCATGCCCCCCTTACATTCTTTTGCTTTCCACTTTGAATATTTGTTCTCACAAAAAAATAGAAGATTTACTGTTATGCAGACTACTGCATTAGTGTAGAAATGGTATAAATAATATCAGCGTACTTGTGAAAGAATATTAGACTCACCAGTTGACGTGTATTGGACGCTTAGTATGATTTGTTTACTTTTGAACCTTGGTAAAAATCGAAGAGTTCTGCTACTTTGAGCTCAATTTCAAGGTACTTTTCATTGTAAAACCAGTCAAGATTATCTCAATTTCTGTAATATGTCTTCCATTCTATGAAATGAGACCAGGAAAACTAGAATACAACAATAAATACCATACGAAAATACAGTGCAAAATCGTTGTTTTAATCCAAAAACACGGTCAAAGTTTTTTTCCCTCATTACGCACTGTGCGCTGCAGGATTTTTTTATACCACGCACACTGACCACATAGACCCATTCTTTCATATGTAGGCCTACCAGCTTTCGTTAGATTTGAGGGCGCTAGAATTTAGGCATACTAGTACGTCAAAAACCCTGGGTAGTAAGCCGTACTAGTACGGCCGAAACCCTGAAAGGGTTAAGCAGGTTTCACTAAATTTGTCAGGTTTCCAGGATGGAGATTATAAGTGTCAGTGGTGTGACCCTTGCCGGGGATGTTGAAGCATTGTATATAACTGAGAGAGATTGCTTGGTTAGTGTAGTTATACCTGCTTGCTTGACAGTAACCATTCATCGAGAGACAACTGCATTAAGATGTTGTAGCCCCCTGGGCTGCAGGTACTCTCAGGCACCCCCAGTGATATTTTGTACCCCCTGGGCTGCAGGTACTCTCAGGCACCCCCAGTGATATTTTGTACCCCTGGGCTGCAGGTACTCTCAGGCACCCCCAGTGATATTTTGTACCCCCTGGGCTGCAGGTACTCTCAGGCACTCCAGTGATATTTTGTACCCCCTGGGCTGCAGGTACTCTCAGGCACCCCAATGATATTTTGTACCCCCTGGGCTGCAGGTACTCTCAGGCACCCCCAGTGATATTTTGTACCCCCTGGGCTGCAGGTACTCTCAGGCACCCCCAGTGATATTTTGTACCCCCTGGGCTGCAGGTACTCTCAGGCACCCCCAGTGATATTTTGTACCCCTGGGCTGCAGGTACTCTCAGGCACTCCAGTGATATTTTGTACCCCCTGGGCTGCAGGTACTCTCAGGCACCCCTACTGATATTTTGTAGTCTCCTGAGCTGCAGGTACTCAGGGACTCCTAGTGATATTTTGGAGCCCCCTGAGCTGCAGGTACTCTCAGGCACCCCCAGTGATATTTTGTACCCCCCTGAGCTGCAGGTACTCTCAGGCACCCCTAGTGATATTTTTACAAGGGAAAAAAATAAAAAAATATTAAATACTGTTACAATGTTAATTACAATTAAAATTTAAACATTTGCTTTGCGAAATTTCTTGGAAATAAATTTCTCCAAAACATCAGTATATTGCAAGTTTAGTTATGTGCATAAAAGGTTATGTTTTAACACAATAACACACTGGCAAAATCCACATCATTAATTTTAAACTTATTTCAGTCATCATTAAAAAAAAAAGGTAATATGAAAACTATATAAAAAGGACAGTAGGCCTTTGCCGCTAGGCTTGACAGGTTGACACAATGACACTCGGCTATAAGGTTTTAGCAAACCAAATAACATCTATCTGCCTTATAGGGATCCATTTTTAAATCTCTAGCAAAAATTATCATATACGTAATGTAATAACATACTATAATTATAAACTTACAGGAGTAACTGTCATCTCTGTAATCTCTGGAGGCCCTCCAGCTGGTGGAGGACCCTGGGCTGCAGCCCCTAAAACCCATGTCTTAATCCAGCCCTGCGTGGAGGTATAATCTAATCAGCCTGGTTAGACAGTAACCATCCTCAGTGGTATAGTCCAGTCAGTCTGGTTAGACAGCAAGCATCTATGAAAGCAATGTAATTTTTTTGATAGCCATTCACGGTTGGATATCCTGGACTGGAAGGTCATGTCAGCCTTTGTATCCTGGACTGGAAGGTCAGGTCAGCCTTTGTATCCTGGACTGGAAGGTCAGGTCAGCCTTTGTATCCTGGACTGGAAGGTCTGGTCAGCCTTTGTATCCTGGACTGGAAGGTCAGGTCAGCCTTTGTATCCTGGACTGGAAGGTCAGGTCAGCCTTTGTATCCTGGACTGGAAGGTCAGGTCAGCCTTTGTATCCTGGACTGGAAGGTCAGGATCATGCTAGCATGAGGGTTGAGGGCGAGCTGTGGGATTCCCACAGACAGGAATCTGAACCCTAAGAGCAGGATATCGTAATGTGTGTTGTGTTCCATCCCAGCCTGACCTACCCAAAGATACTCAACCATAACACACAATCACCAGCATGAACAAACTTAAGTAGATATTACACTCGCACTAAGATAATAGTTTTGTCTTTGTTTTCCTTATAAACTTAATATTAAATCAAAACAAAATAGCTGTTGTGACACGAGGTGTGGACCTGAGCATCTTTCATTGAATGATATTTTTTTTTATTATCATTGTACTTGTCAGTGAGTTGGCTTTTTAATTTTTCTAATTTGGCATCGTTTTTTTTAAATTGGTGGGTAATACCAGAATGGGATGTGATGGGGCTTTAGTATCTTTGTTGTAGATATATGTCTTTACATGCCGTCCAGTTTTCAGCATTTATATGCAGAAGTTATGTTCCTGAAATTGGTGCTTTATATAAAGAAGCCTCTGTATCAGACACACTATACATGAAAAGGTTAGGTACACACCACCTCCAAGGCCATATAAGTGTTTTAAATGTTTATTTCATCAAACATAATATGGTTTTTTAATACCTTACATTGTAGATGTTGTTGCTTGTTAACCACCATCTATCAGCACCTACTGGCACTATCACCACCTGACACCAGAGGCAGATCTATGTAACTAATGAGGCTTAAGCTTCAGGGACCCTAATCCTGAAGGGGCCCCAGAAGCGACTTTAGTCCACATTGCTTAAAAATTTTGGATCTACTGTGTGAGAAGGGGCTGCAAAGGGGTCCTCATAACAGTTCAAGCTTCAGGGCCCCAAAAATGTAGGTCTGCCACTGCCTGATACTGTCACTTATGACAGAAATATTTCATATTGTAGCTACTACCACTTCCACTAGGTCTACTCTCCTGATTTCTAAAGCCTTATCATACCTCTTCTTAAAACTTTGTATGAATTCCACCTCAACCACTTCACTCACCACTTCCTGACAACTCGAAAGCTGAAGAAATGCTTCCTAACATCCCTTTGACTCATCTGAGTTTTCAACTTCCAGCTGTGCCTTCCTATTACCCATCTCTGAAACATTCTGTCTCTGTTCACCTTGTCAATTCCTCTCAGTATTTTTAACATCAATATATTTACCCCTAGTCCTCCTGTCCTCCAGTGTTGTCATAGGACATACCCCTTAGCTCTGGGATTAGTCTTGCTGCAAACCCCTGCACTTTTTCCAATTTCTTGATGTGTTTGACCAGGTGTGGGTTCCATACTGGTGCTGCATACTCAAATATGGGCTGATGTACACAGTGTAGTGTTATAAATGACTCTTTACTTAGATGTAAAAATGCTATTCTTAGATTTGCCAGACACACATTTGCTGCAGCAAGTACCTACTTAGTTGATGTACACTTTGGGATATGCTCAGTATGATACTCACCCCAAGGTCCTCCTCTTTGAGTGAGGTTACTCCATCTCCAGTCTTCTTTGTCCCTCCCCAAGCTTCATAACTTTGCACTTGGTGGGGTTAAATTCCAGAAGCCATTTGTCAGACCAGGCCTGTAACCTTTCTTGGTTCTCGTCCACTTGTATTCTCATTATTTTTATGTTGTCTGCAAACAGGTATACAGTACGACCCCCGTATCCATGGATTCAATATCCAAAGTTTCAGTTATCCAGGCAGGTTTACTGTGGCCCAAAAAACAACTCTTAATTTTGCTTAAAAATGGCCCCAGAGCACAACAGTAGTGATGCTGGCAGTTCTTCAAAGCCTACGAGAAGCTGTGAAATGCTTGCCATCAGGGAAAAAAGTGCTAATTATAGACATATTTTGCTTAATTTATCAATTAAACTTATCATAGTTATGTATGCAAACAAAAATGACTTGTATATAGGGTTTGCAACTATCCACAGTTTCAGGTATTCACTGTAGGTCTTGGAATGTATCCCCCATTGATAAGGGGGGACTACTGCACCTCTGACTCTGCCTTCTGTCATGTTGTCCACATATATAAGAAACAGACCATACCACAGGTGGGGATAGAACCCACGATCAGACTCTCTCTGATCACGGGTTTTATCCCCGCCCATGGTATGGTTTGTTTGCAATCGTGTCATTACGATTTCGTGAGTCATATAAGAAACAGCACTGGCCTTAGGCCTGATCCTTGTGGAACCCCACTCGTCACATGCATGCATTTCCTGTTGCAGGCATTGTGAAGTTTTCGTGTGTGTGTATGCGTGTGTGCGTGTGTGTGTGCGTGTGTGTGTGTGCGTGTGTGTGTGTGCGTGTGTGTGTGTGTGTGTGTGTGTGCGTGTGTGCGCGTGTGTGCGCGTGTGTGCGCGTGTGTGCGTGTGTGCGTGTGTGTGCGTGTGTGGTCTTGCAATTTGGGTTTAAGATATGATTTTTTTTTTACATTTATCCATCTGTGTACACCTACCATCCGACTTACGACCTGCTTGACATATGACCACTCGACTTGCGACCTTGTTTTCTATGCCAAATTTCTGGGAAATAAACAACTGTTTGTGTTGTACAGTGTTTATCCTAAACCTTACAGTATAAAATACAGTACTAACAGCATAAAAAGTAAAAATTGAAATACCAAAATAAAACAATAAAATAAAGTCATTACAAAAATGTGATGTTGATACTCAGTAGTAAGGTTCGACTTGCGTCCATTTCGACTTACGACCAGTTTGTCGGGAACCGAACTCGTTCGTAAGTCGGATGGTACCTGTATTTGAAAGCTAATTTAGTTTATTATTTACTGATATGCTATTTTATGGTTTATTATTTACCTACACACTGTATTTGATTTTCTGGTGGCAAATTTTTGTTAATAGTAACTCAGGACCTCTCTCTCTCTCTGATAATTTCATAATTTCCCTCTTATTATTTCATAATTTCCAGGCATAAATTATGATGTATCTTTCTCATTTGCATTCCAAGGAGTACAGTCAAGGGATTTTGAACATTCCCTGTAAATTAGGTAACTGAATGAACTTGTACGTGCAGTGAAGGTTCTCTGTACATACTGTGAATCTGCGGTTTTGCCCACTTTAATGGGGGCTGTTAATGTACAGCAGTATTCCAGCCTTGAGAGGACAGTCATTCTTCATCTGACTTGGTTAATTTTCCCAGCTTAGTGCACATCACTTGAAATAAAAACGAAGTGAAATATTTCATTCAAAATATCTATTGCCCAAATCTCTTGTTTTGGTTATGCATTTCTTAGGAAATGTTGACATAACTAAGAGTGAAATTTAACGAGATTTTGTGAAAAAAAAAATAGTGTGCCTGTGATATGTCACCGGCTTTGAGGAAATGGTCATTAACCCTTAAACGGTCCAAACAAATCGGCGTTCAAATTCGTAGTGCTAAAAAGTAGATCTACTTTTTTTTTACACATTTTCAAATGTAAAACAAAAAAAAAGATTACATTTTTTTACATACTTTCAGATGTTGAAAAAACGTATATATATGTTTGGACCATTTAAGGGTTAATCAGGGCAAAACGTGTGGCTCCAACACATGTAGTCACTAATGAAATTCACTAAGCAAACACTCATTGAGAAGGGGATGACAGTACTAATCTCTAAATTTTTTATTCTAGCAAATATGAACCCGGCGGAACTCAAGAAACTGCGTTCGAAACAACGGAAAGCAGCCAAAAAAGCAGAGCAAAATAAAGTGGAAGAAAAGAAAAAAGAAGAAAAGAAAGCTGAACACCATAAAGCGAAATCTGGAGGAAATACGGTATGAACCTGTATATGTTTGTTGTGCTGTACAAGTCTTTTTTACATTGTATAATTTCATTGCAGTGCCAATAGCCTTTGTAAAAAAAAATATTGAAAGTTGATATAATTGTGGTGTATACAGTCTTATAAATACTGTATTGTACATGTTTTATCACCATTTCTTTTCAGGATGACTTGGATAATCAACCTGCGGAAGATTTAGACCCCAGTAAGCTGGAACGGACTGAGGATCCATTAGGTGAAGCTATTCATTTCTTGAAGCCACTTCAATCTTTAGCACCCAATAGAATCCAAACTCACTTAATGGCCTTTGAAATTTATCTACGAAAAGGCAAGCCACTACTCATGCTACAGGTAATTAAAAAACTAATACTGTATATAAGAAGTGGTTTTTGATTTATCACTTTTGTAATGTGCAATTTTTATTAACATTTTCACAGTCCAGATCCCCTGAATTAAAAGTGCTTGCAGTGTCCACATTTAAAAAAAATTCTTTTGAAATAGTAGAATTTTTTAATGAGGGGTAATGACACCAAAAATACAAAATTTGATTGAAAATTTCCATAATTATGCAGGTGCAAAGTTAACACTCTGGGACCAATTTATACATTGGCAGTTTTGCCGAATTTGTGTCCCATTTTAAGCTAATTCCATTGCTCAGTTCATCTAAATTCTTGACTATTTTGCTAGCTTGTCTTGTGTTCTATCAGTATAGCACAAGAAACTGCCCCTTCAACCAATTTGTCCAAATTTACACAAGGTTCAACAAATTCTAATTTAAAAACAGGCCAAGATAGACCATAGGTATTACAACCACTAAAGCAACCTTTCCTCTGTTCACTAATCACATCCCCAGTGTCTTCATTTTGAAAGATAGGGAGATGTTGCAGATCATTTGGTCATAGGAGTATCATGTCCAGGCACTTACAGAAAGACATCTAGAGAGTAGGTGATAAATGCATTTTCTTCTCTTGGCCCTCCCAGTCTTTATGGAAAATAACTGATGTATTTAAAAAATGTATTTGGATTGTCTGCATCATTGGCAGCTGTCACCCTTCACTATACATTTTTTGTATACCTAGATTATCTTATATCCATATAGATTTTGACTTTGTTCTCAAGAAGCCACTTTTATTTTCAGACCTTAAGAATTTTTTCCTGTTGTTTTTCAGGCACTTAAAAGAGCACTAAAACTGGAACCTTCCAACCCTGAACTCCACACGTGTTTGATACGATTCTTGCAATATAGACAAGAAAAACTTAGCTCTCAATGTGGGACCATCGTGGATGTTATTAATAGGGAAGTGACCAGACTTCTTCCAACAACAGATCATAATAAGCTTAATGAAGATTTCTTAAATAATAATCAAGAATCTCTCCCACACAGACTACAAGGTTTGCTCATATTTATGTATAGTAAACATAGGTTAATATGTATATTAAAGAAAATGGGAATAATTGTTTTAACATGTTTATTGTTCACATTGATGTTAAACTTTATATCCTCCTGAAGGATAGTGTATAAAAAAAGAATTCTGATTAATAGGACAAGAGAGGAATTATACAGGCCTTAATCTGCCAACCCCATGTGGCTTTCCTCATAATAGTGGTGTTGACAAAGGATTGCACAGTTTCTCCCTCCCTGATATTGTTATATTGGCATTAGTATGAAATTTTTGTTTCTGTTTTCCAAATTAATCACCACATGGTACTGCATGCTTACAGCTTTCATGAGTTATTTAATCTTTTAAGATCTTGCTGAAACCATCAGAGGCTTTTATTTTGACATTTTCTTTTTAATTTTCCCAAAACTCATTAGCAATGTGGTAACCATGTCATGTTGCCAAGGAAATAATTACATTTCTAAGAAAAGAAATTTGAATTAGTCACCATACTTGTCATTCACTATATGATGGGAGGAAACTGTTGGACTGCCACTGTTTTAAGATCATGTCTTCCAGCCCTGAGTTACAAACATTGGAATCTAAAATTCATGTTTGTGCTCTCACATATAACAACAGAGCAGTCAGTGCATAAAAGAAAACCCAGAGGAAAATATTGTATCCTTTAAAGACAAGCAATATGCTTACTTGTGGAGCAGCTGAAATCTGAGAAGCAGTTATTGAATGTCATCACAAGTTCAAAAAATCAAGCAAAGAAGCTAGAGATAGTTCTGAAGAAATAGATAAAGCTGCCATTAAAGCTCATATAGAAGACGAGAAAACCCTGGAAATTTTGGTTGAGGTCAATGAGGACAGGTTAATAAAAAAAAGTGCAATTAAAAAAAAAAGTCATCTCAAAATCATCAGATCTTCTCAAATCTGTGTTAGGTGAAGCAAGAGGAGCAGAAACTTCAAGGCAGCTTTGGCAGGGTCATCAGAGGAATACAATTTCATAATGGACCTATAAAATAAGCTGGAGAGATAAAAGGAAGAAATGCACAAACTTTGGCAAAACTGTTGATAGCTTATGTCAGTGAGGCAACTTTAAAATTCTAAGCAGCAGCATGGAAAAGATGATTATTTGAGGTATGTCTAGAGCTGAAAATATTAGAGGTGCAAGATAAGAAAACACATGAGCAATAAACATCAATGACAGTTAGTGTCAGAAGCTTAACCATAGGTTCTTTGGGAATCCTTAAGAAAAGAAAAACCATGTAAGCCTCCATCATAAAGCAGCACCAGGAGGAGAAGTCTGCCCACCATTATGGACAGCTGAAGAAATGTGAACGCTTCTGTAACATGCACCTTAGCTGACCTGACATTTTACACCTCGGTTACTTACCAGGCTTGGGCAACTGCTGTGACAGTTGCACACTTGTACATCTCAGCTGTTTATGCTATTGTACCAGTAAGTAGGAATTCCTCATAAACATTTCAAACAAATGTATTAAGCCAGCTTTCCAGAATCTCTTCATAGATAATATCCTGTTCACAATTCAGCATGTATACACGTGCATACCTCTGCTTGTACTCCTAGATACAATATGTGGTTTATATTTTCATTATTAAATACAGTATATATTGTGTACTTAACAGATGTTATCGTTTTCGTCATGCAGTAATATTGATTTATACACTATTAAGTGAAATGCCAATTTAATTTACAGCTGCCCGTTCAATGGTGCTTCTGGATGGTGTACAACGTGAGCGTGCCCTTTCCATTGCTACAGTTCTTGATTCACATCTAAATGACAGAACTCATGAGGTATGTTTAAACACAAATATTTCCAGTTATGTTTTGTGTACAAGGGGCTTAGGCATACAGCATGCACATGTGAGCCTGTTAGATTGGAGTGAGTGGAGAAGTATGGTTTTTAGGACTTGACAAGCTGTGGGAGTGTGAGCAGGCTAATATTTTGTGAAGGGATTCAGGGAAACAGGTTAGCCAGCCTCAGATCCTGGGGAAATGTTGAATAATCTTTCCTCTCTAGGCCATGCTTGTTGTAAGAGGCAACTAAAATGCCAAGGCATATTTTTTTTTTTTCATTGTAGAAGAATATAAGGTATATGTGGGTAGGCAACAGCCATGTTTTTCCTTATCTCTTCACCACTGTTATCCCATAAATATACATTAACACATCAGTCACATAGAGCATTACATGTATAGGTTTCTGGAAATGACTAAGAGATACTGCCTATGTATTACATGTGTTCATTGTATAAGAAAATGATTGCTTTGCATATTATATAAGACAAAGCATTTATCACAGCTCAGAATGTGCTATGCATTCCACACATAAACTTTATTAATTTATTTTTTTCATTAACCTATTTACTATCATGACTTCCCACCAAAGCAGGGTGACCCAAAGAAGAAAACACATTCACCAACATCTACTCAGTTGCCATCTTTCCAGAAGTTTGCTGACATCACAGTAAGATTATTGGGATAGTTTTTTCACTTGTGATGTGATTAGATTGCTATGTAATTTTTCAGTTTGATGTTTATAGTTTTCTTTTAACCAACAGAACATGCAGCAAGTATTAGAATGGTTGGAATCACGTGAGTTTGTAGCCACACCAGAGCAAGTTTGTCACTATAAAGCACAGTGCCATGATATCTATCCTCGTGCCCGGGCCTTCTGTCCCCCTCAGCCAGCATCCACTTCCTCAACAAGTGATTCTGCTAGTGATTCTACTACTACAACTACTTCCACTACTACTACTACTAGTATCACTACTACTACCATTACCACAACATCCTCTACAGCCAACCATAATCATGTGGATTCACCCAGCAGCTGAAATTCATTGCAAGTTCCCAGCATTAGACTTTTGCAGACTGCAGGGTTCTTCTAAGTGATGTCAACACCAGGATGCCGTGATATTGCAAAAAGAAACTAACCTTGAAAATTATATTAAAATGTTCTAAACTGTCAAGCCTCAGTAACTCAAATTTCTCTTAAGAAAAGAACTAGTGAAAGCATATGACATAGTTGAGCTAAAATAATCCTGGTAATGAATATAAACAGTATACACCTATACTTGGGCAGACATTATCATGGTCATTAAAGGCAGTTAATATTGTTTTGTTTGGTTAAATATTGAGCTTTATCTCATACTTGTATCATATATTTACACATTACATTAGAATCATTCATAATACTGCTTTGTTAAAGAGTTTGAAGTTGCTTTGTTGTTAAACAAACATTAGCATGACTACTACAGTTTTATATGTACAGTTAACAGATGTTTAATTCATTAGTAGTCATCTTAACAATTTTTATACCTCCACAGTTCCTGTCATGAATGCTTAAGTTGAACATCATTTTATCTGAAAGGAAATGGGTTATTTATAATTAAGTAAACATTTATTTCTTATTGATTAATGCCTTTTATGGTGTTAATATATTATTCCAGATGTTATTGAAGTAGTCATCCCTACAAGGCATATATAAACTTAATAAGTGGCAGTCAAGACTGGAAGTTGGTGTTTAATCCATATTTCCTACTGGTTGCCACATTGAACTGAAGGCAGAGCTCAGTATCCTGTCCTTCAAATTTTATTCTTCAATAATGAAAATTTTTATCCAATATATCAATAACCCAAGGAAATTTGTTGGCCATGTGTGGCTTGCCTCAAAACTGAAAGTATTTTTTTGAAAATTATAGTTTTCCTTTAGGAATTTGTAGGAGTGACATTTAATGGTATGGTTCTTTGAACATTGTGCACTTTATGAAGATTAGTTTTGGG
The DNA here is from genome assembly GCF_038502225.1 of Cherax quadricarinatus. Classification (NCBI taxonomy): domain Eukaryota; kingdom Metazoa; phylum Arthropoda; class Malacostraca; order Decapoda; family Parastacidae; genus Cherax; species Cherax quadricarinatus. The sequence goes on from NC_091334.1 coordinate 8,172,506, forward strand.
CTGTTTTTATATGGGTGCATTCCATAATTGTAGTTGAATGTAGACTCATTTTTCTCTAAACAACTGTTAATTATGTGCCTTTGTATTCCTCTAATTCTGTTCATTGCCTTCAAAGTGCCCAGCCATTAATAACTGCTCCTGCATATTGATTCTCATTGTTGGAATTTGGAAGGTGTTATAAACATGTTGCCAATTATTAAATCAAACCTCACATGAATGTCCCTCTTTGGCTCCATATTGTAGCAGCCAGTGTTTGGCCTAATTTTTACCCTTCAACCCCCCCCTCCCACTGCTTATTTTTTTTTTTTATATGCTGTTATGGTCTTGATTCTGAAATAACACTTGGGTAATTAATATATTGACTTGCAAATATCAGTATCATATTTTAAAAGAAAAACCCTCCTACTTGTTAATTCATGTCATGTGATGCTCAATTTTCAAATATGGATAGAGTGACTCGGTGATACTTCAGAAGCTAGGCCTGTGCCAGTACTGTATATAAGTGAGAGTTTGAATTCCATCAAGTTGTTAACAAGGAAGTGACGAGTATAGGGTTTTTGGCTGCAATACTTAAAATTATTCTGCTTATTGTTAAAAAATAGCCACTACCATAATCAGTTTTGCTCACTTGCATTACCCATTACTGGCATTAATGGGTAATAATGCATTCAAGTATGTACATAGATGATGATGATGGCTTTGCCATGTTATGATGATAGGCAATATAATTCTGACAATATCAGGGTTGGACTTACCTTTATCAATATTGTCTCAGAGTATTACAGGAAGAGTATTCACCCGCACTTGATATAGGATCTCAAAAGGAATCAGTCATGCAGTATGCTAATTACCAATTTAAAATTTTCATCTAGTGATAAAATGGGTGTCTAGCAAGCCTTTAGAAATGCACTGAAGATCCACCTCTGTATGTCAGTTGTTAATCTCTGCTTACTTTATGGCTTTTGTAATTACCTAAAAATTGATATGCATATATTACAGCCAGAAACTCTATAACATTGGTTTGCAACTGGATTAAGACTGGCTCTCCTAACATTAATTTGAATGTTATTAAAATTATTATTATTATTAAAATGACTGATTCTTGGCTGTAAAAGAAATGGCTCAAAAACTTTTGAAGACTTGATAAAAAAAAAATTTGTTAACTGTAGCAAAAGTGATCCAGGACTTTTAAACACGTCAGAGAATAAGCCATTCATAACAATTAGTGTTGAATAATATCAGATAAAAAGGGACTTTGACTGCTGCCTTTATGGTAAAGGTGGAGTGATATTGTTATGCATTTAAAATACAAGGGAGAATGCTTAGCTATTGGTTTACAATATTCAGTAATTTATTTGGACTTCATATGTTATCTAATGTAATAGTGTGTGGTTTTGGTAAAGGTACTGCAATATAATTTGAATTTCAGATAAAATATACACTACAGATGGAAAATTTGTATTAAACATAGACATAGTAACCTGCAGAGAAAATTGCACAATTTAATCTGGACAGGGAAACTAGTATGAAATTCACATTTACACAGGAGTCAGATAGTGAATTATGACCCTAATTGTCAGCTTTACTTTTATATTATAAGATGTAGGTTTTACATCATAGTGGCTGATGGGGTTAAGGGTCACTCAGTATACTAGACTGTATAATACCCAATTATATTCCATTTGCTAAGAATGTACAGGTTTGGTTGTTGCATAGTTATGGTTCAGCTAGTCACAAAGGGGATTTTTTTTTTTTTTTTTTTTTTTTGAGCAAGTGCTTTCATTTCTTCGCCAGATTTGTATATATCATTTTCTAAAGGAAAAAAAAAAAAGCAAAGAGTTGCCTGAACATTTTGTACTTAGCTACCACAGTGCACTGTATACTCAGCCAACTTGTTCAGTCATATATTTTCCCTCGGGTAAAGAAAGCATCCTTGTTATTACGTTTTATGGACCTCCTCATTATTTTGCTTATTGAGGGGAAAACCCTGAACAAAGTTGAAGGAACCTTCATGATTCCAAAATGTTTGTACAGATTATGAAAGAACATGGGTAGTTTCATTAAGAGACAGAATTCACTGTGCATGTGCTCCTTGTCACTATTTGTTTTTAACAGGTTAATTTCTCATTAGGTTGTTTAAAAATGAGATAATGAAGTAAACATATTGTATATTATATAATTGATATATTATGAGCCTCAGGTGATACGAGTCAAGGGCACTGTATGTACATGGATTGTTGAGTGTGAGTTGCCTGCCTGGGTACCACCCTATTTTGATACATTTTTCAGTGTCATTATATATAGGCAGAGGACCCTGAGAATGGGGACTTGAAATAAATCTAAACCTGTAATGTGTCTTTATCATTATACATTGTTTTGTTCTCAGCCAGCCTCCACTTACTCAACCATAACCATGGATTTGCCCAATTGCTAAAATGCAGTGGCTCTATAACCCCCCCCCCCCCCCATCCTTCCCTAGCTGTGGAAATCTGCCATTGTTCTCTTTCCACAAACTGGGTGCTATGGGACATGATGCCTCTCATTATCATTCCATTCCTCTTACCAGTGCAGTTTGCAAGGTGATGGAACATCTGGTAACTAGACATTTGATGTGGTATATAGACACACAATAGTCTCTCCACTAGTCAGTATGGCTTTCATAAGGGTTCTACCATTGACCCCTTACTACCCTTGGATACATATGTTTGTGATGCCTTTGTCAATAACCACTAAGTTATCGCAATCTTTTTTGACCTTGAGAAGGCATTTGGAGGTATAACATCTTGGCCCTGGCCCACTCCTTAGGCCTCCGAGGCAATCTACCATTTTTCCTTAAGAACTCTTAACTGAGAGACATTTCTGTGTTTGGGTTAATAATATGCCTTCCCTGGACTGTCCAAGTTGAAGGTGTGTCCCAGAGATGTGTTTGGAGCACAACACTTTCTCCTTGCTATAAATGATCTGGCATTTATTCTTCCATCTAATATTTGATCATCGCTATATGTTGACAGCTTTGCTATAGTTATGCAGACGCTGACTGTCGCCTCATTGCAGTTTCTCTCCAGCATGCGGTCAACTGTGTTTCCAATTGGGCCACTACTTGTGGATTTTAATTTTCTAGTGCTAAAACTCCTAATTACTCTCACTAGACATTCTGTCATCTGATCATCCATTGTACCTCTATGGCTCGTTATCCCAGAACGTGATCCAGTCAGGTTTCTTGGCCTTCTGTTTGACTGTCGTTTATCCTGGAAACCTCTCATTACCTCTCTGGAGGCAACTTGTCATAGCCGGCTGAACTTACTTAAAACCCTCGCTCATCTTTCATGGGGGCTGATTGTTTAACTCTCCTTCAACTACACTCAGCCCTAATATTATTGAAACTTGATTATGGTGACCAGATATATTCAGTGGCCTCTCCTGCAACTCTTTCTAGCCTTAATCCCATCCATCACCAGGGATTATGTTTATGCCTCAGTGCTTTTCACTCTTCACAGTTGAGAGCCTCTATGCAGAGGGGAATATTCCATCCTTGACCAATCGCTGTGATGCTCGTTACCCTCGCTATTATGTTCGCTCTCACGACCTCCGCAATCCTTCCATATACAGTGGATCCCCGGATATCGGCCAAATCAGATTTCAGCCGCTTTTTTGGCCGAAATTCTATCCTGGATATCGGCCGGCAACTCGGATATCTGCCGTATTGGATGCGTCCACCCACCACTCTGCCACGTTCATGAGTCAGTCTGGATGAGTGAGCAACACTCTGCTCATTCATCCAAACATTTCGTTATAATCCATTGTTTTTTGTGGTGGTTTATTGAGTGCAACTGCGAAAAAGCCACCATGGGCCCAAAGAAAGTTCCTAGTGCCAGCCCTTTGGTAAAGAAAGTGAGAAACACGATATAATTCAAGAAAGAAATTGTAGCAAAGTACGAAAGTGGTGCACGTGTGCTCCAGCTTGCCAGGATGTATGGGAAGTCGAAATCAACAATCACTTCATCCTGGCAAAGAAAGTAGAAATCAAGGAAGCTAATGTTGTGAAAGGGGTAAATATGCTAACGAAACAAAGATCACCAATAATCAAAGACGTGGAGAAGTTATTATTGGTGTGGATCAACGCTAAACGATTAGCATGAGATAGTGTTGCGGAGTCGATCATTTGTGAAAAGGCAAGGCGGTTGCATCTGGATCTCACAAAGAAAATGTCTGGAACGAGTGCTGCTGTTAGTGAATTTAAGGCCAGCAAAGGCTGGTTTGACAGATTTAAGAAGCATAGTGGCATACACAGTGTTGTAAGGCATCGTGAGGCTGAAGAATTTGTGCATGAATTCAAGGAGTACGTAGGGGCTGAAGGATTCATCCCCCAACAAGTATTCAATTGTGATGCAACAGGCCTCTTTTGGAAGAAAATGCCAAAGAGGGCCTACATCACGCAGGAGGAAAAAGCATTGCCAGGACACAAGCCTATGAAGGATAGGCTTACTCGTTTGTTCTGTGGTAATGCTAACGGAGATTTCAAAGTGAAGCCTTTACTGGTGTATCACTCTGAAAATCCTAGTGTGTTCAAGAACAATAATGTTGTCAAGAGTAAATTGTGTGTGTTGTGGAAAGCTAATAATAAGGCACGAGTCACAAGGCAAATTTTCATTGACTGGGTTCATGAAGTGTGTGGCCCGAGTGTAAAAAAATGCCTCGTGGAAAGTAAATTGCCACTCAAGTGCCTCCTGGTACTGGACAATGCTGCTGGCCGTGGGTTCAATCCCGCCCGTGGTATGGTTTGTTTGCAATCGTGTCATTACGATTTCGTGAGTCTTGGTAGACCACTTGTCTATGGAGTTAAGTTTTATAACAGTGAATTTCTTCCCTCCTAACACCACTAATCTCATCCAGCCCATGGACCAGCAGGTCATTTCTAACTTCAAAAAACTCTACATGAAAGCAATGTTTCAAAGGTTCTTTAAAGTGACCTCGGACACTGATTTGACCCTAAGAGAGTTCTGGAGGAATCACTTAATATCCTCCACTACATAAGCCTTATAGGTAAGGCTTGGCAGAGAGTGACTTCCAGGACTTTGAACTCTGTTTGGAGAAAATTGTGGCCAGAATGTGTCCTCGACAAGGATTTTGAAGGGTTTGAGGCTGACCCTGACCCTGTCAACCCTATGCCTGTTGTGGAATCTATTGTGTCTTTGGGGAAGTCCATGGGGTTGGAGGTGAGTAGCAAGGATGTGGAAGAGTTGGTGGAGGACCACAGGGAAGAGCTAACCACTGAAGAGCTGCAAGACCTTCATCTGTAACAGCAACAGACCACAGCTGAGGAAATTGCTTCAGAGGAGGAGGAAGAGAGAGGGAAGAATGTGCCTTCAGTGATTAATGACTTGTACAAAGTGGAGCGAGTTGCAAAGTTTTGAGAAATATCAGTGACGAAACTTGTCCCACTTCATGTAAATCTTAAGAGATGCCAGAAGCAGATCTCTCTGGACAGTTTTTTTGTGTGACAGTGGTGCAGTGACTCAAGCTGGTCCTAGTGTCAGTAAAAGACAAAGAAGGGAAGTAACTCCAGATACCTGAAGTCCTTATGGAGGGGAGATTTCCCTTCCAAACAATAATCCCAACTCCATCTCCCCTTCTTCAATGTGCCAACAAGAGTCTTGAATAAAGGCGTGTAATGTTCATTATCATTAAGATTTTTGCTTTATATTTATTTCTCATTGTTTTGTGTATGTAAAACTATAGTTAATCTTTAAAAAAACATATTTGTTAATATTTTTGGGTGTCTGGGACATATTAATTGTATTTACATTAATTCCTATGGGAAATGTTACTTCGGTTTTCACCCTTTTCAGATTTAGGCCAACCATCTGCAACGGATTACGGCCACTATACAGGATAGTCACTGATGTTAGTAGACGTTTTTTATTTGTTCATCGCCCGTTTACTCTGTCCCTTTTTTCTTTGCCTACATTCACTCTGGCCTTCTCTTCAGTTATCCCCATTCTCTATTCATGTAGCATCTCACTTTTACCTACCCCCTTGGGAAGCTCTGACGGTTTGTGTCTTCTTTCCCACTGCCAGGCGCAGAAGCCCAACTGCCTATGGTTGCTTCTCACTCTCTTTTTTTCTTAACCACTTCTAATCTCATTCTTATGCCATCACAGTGTACACTGATGGTTCCAAGTCTTCTGACAGCATCAGATTTGCAGCAGTGTTTCTTGATAGCATCATGGGAGAACATTTATTATCCTCGGCTAGCATTTTTACGGCTGAATTGTGTGCACCTATCCATATTGCATCTATGCCTGTGTCGCCATTTGTGGTCGTTTCAGACTCCCTTAGTGCTTTATAGGCTATAAGAAAATTTGATACACCTCATCCCCTGGTTCTTCGTATCCACCTTTGGTTATGCCGTATCTTTAGCAAGCACAACCTTATTATTTTTTCTTGGGTCCCCAGTCATGTTGCCGTACAGGGCAATGAACAGGCAGAAACTGCTGCACGGTCAGCAGTATATGACTCCCAGTAGTGTTCCATTCACAAACTATTTTGCTGTAATTGTTACTCACCTTTGCACCCATTGGCAGCAACATTGGTCTGATCTGCTGGGAGACTACTCTCTCCCATCTTCGCATCGGCCACACTCGTCTTACTCAGGGTATCTCATGGAGAGGTGCCCTGTTCCACTCTGAGAATTGTCAGATTCCAATTTTTGTTAGCCATATTCTGTTGGACTGCCCACTCTATCAACAAGCATGCAGAATTTACCTCTGTCATCGTCACTGCTCTACTGCCCTTACTTTACCTTCCCTTCTTGCTGATGGACCTTCCTTTAACCCAGACTCTCTCGTTGACTTTTTGACAGCAGCTGATTTACTGCACAAACTCTGATGATGTTGCCTCTAGCACTCCTCACAGCCGTTTCTACCCCAATCTCTTGTTACCCTCTACCCCTGTGCCCTTCCCTGCCCTGCTGCACTGTATGACCCTTGTAGGTTTAGCGCTTCTTTTTTATTATAATAATCTATGACCCCTTAGGAAGTTAGCTCTCATTTCTTTCTCACCTGAGAGGGAGTTGGCATCTCTGGACTTTACTTCTCGCACTGAGGAACCTCATGTGCTCCTCGTGCTCCACACTCTCATCAACATTTTCCACAAGCCAACCGACAGCAGCTAGGCCTGATGATGTCCATGTCTGCAATTCAACACTTACACCCTACAGCACTCTAACCTCTTACTCTAAGGGGTTGTCCCTCTTCAATGGAAAGCTGCCAGTGTCCTGCCTTTTCAGACCATGACCTCTTTCATTACTAGTGTTTGTTAGAATGCTTAGTTAACAAACTTTTAGTATGGTGTTTAGAAACTTGTGATTATCTCCCCTCATCAATTTAGTTTTGATCTCATTATTATAATAAAAACCAAGCACTAAAATAATAATGTCATACAGTGTTGCAGAGTAGTGTGCACTAAATATGCTTGATCTGAGACTTGCAAGGGTGAGGAGTATAACAAAGGTAGAGTGAGTGAGGGTTTTGATCTCAAAAAAAAGCTTTACACTACTTTGCATTACATCTTGGCCCAAGCCCATTTCTTGGGCCTCTGAGGCAATTTGCTGCTTGTCCTTATGGACTTCTTTTCGGAGAGACTTCCACGTCAGGGCAAATAATAGCTTTTCCCGAATTCTTCCAGGTTAGTGTCCGTCAAGGTTGTCTCAACACTAACCTCTTCCTGCTTGCAATTAATGACCTTGCAAGTTTTCTTCCTTCTGATATATGGTAATCTTTGTCATTAATTTTGCTATTGCTTGTGCAGGTGCTGATTGTCACCTTGTAGCAGCCTCTTGCCAAAATATTGATTGTGCTTCTCAATAGGCCTGCTGCATGACCCTTGTTGGTTTAGCACTTTATTTGATTATAATAATTCTCAATGAGCCACCTCTCATGGGTTTAAAATTTCCATTGCTAAAACAATATGCGTTACTTTCACAAGACAGACACCTTATCCCTATCAATGCCTGCATGATTTCCATACCCCTGAAAAAAATCTTCTCTGATTTCAGAATACCCTGGAAGCCTCACAACCTCCTGCTCCATAACCATCTCAACCTCATTAAAACTCTAGCCCATCTTTCTTGGAGAGCTGATATTATTAATCAAAACTAAGCACTAAAGCCACAAGGGTAGCTGATAGACTATCCCTTCTTCACATTCATTCCACCCTAAATTAGGATGGAATGAAGGTGGAAGGGGGTTAGTCAATCAGCTACCCTTGATTGTAATTAGGTAAAGGATAATGAAGACTATGGAAGCAGACAAAATAACAAGAGACTGGTAATTTTATTGATCTTACAAAAATGGGATGTTTGCCTCATTGTATAATTTAGACTGGGAAATATCAAAAAGCCCCGAGATACAAACATAACCCTTGGTGAATGGGCTAGATCTGAGAGAAGGGGTTCTTTTTGATAATAATAATGAGAGAAGGGGTCTATATGGTAAGTGTGCACCATAAAAAAAAATACTGCAGTGCATAATGAGAAAACTGCAACTTTGAGATGTATTTCTGTATGGCTTTTGTGGTTGTATTCCCTGTCCCTTGGTCCTAATTGATAGACTGGAAGATATATTACAGAAAAAGAAATGATTTGATTGGTTTCAGGACTGAAATTACTGTAGCTTGAAATTTAGCTAAAATTAACAGAAATGTTCAATTTTTGCTGATATTCAAGAGTGAACAAATGACATCATTCGTCCAATGCATGTCCAACTGATGGGTCTTATGTGTGTTCACAAATGCACTATTATTTATACAAATCTTACAATATTTCATAATAGTAAGTAATATTTTTTGCATGAATAAAAAATCAAAATAGAATTCATGTGTAAAGCCTGGGAAGGTAACGAATGAACAGGAAATACTTTAGTGCCAGGAATGCCTGCACTGTTTATTCTGGACCTTATTCTGAAACTGGAATACAGTGGTCCCTCGATAATCATAAGGCTCGATAGTCTTAATTTTCGAAAATCGTAACATTATTTTCGTCAAAACATTAGCTCGAAAATCGTTTGACTCGCAAATAGTCGTTCGTGTGGGATGCCTACACACAGCCCCGAGCTGCCCCAGTGTGCCACTGTTTATCAGTGACTAAGGATGATCCCACGAGTTCATACAATACATTTCATAATATTCCATTCGTTTTAGTGCTTGCAACTGCTAAATAAGTCACTATGGCTCAAAAGAAAGCTTCTAGTGCCAGCCCTTTGGTAAAGAATGTGAGAAACACGTATAATTTAAGAAAAAGTGTGTAGAAAAATACGATGGTAGTGGTGGTAGAGTGGAAGCAGTTGTGGTGGTGGTAGAGGGTGCCTTCTTCAGTGATTCAGCAATTCTACCAACTCCTCCAATGTTGTTGAGTTATACAGGGCTACAGAAAACGCCGCTGCCTCAGCTGCTGCTTCACCATTATGGACGGCTTACTCTCAGTGGGCCTTATACACCCAACAACACCTCTCGTGACATACACGACTTATTTTATTCATTCTAGAGTATATTCCATGTTTCTATGTTATTAATATTGTTTATTATGTCATATTAGTTGAATTGTGATAGATAAATGAGCCGTAGAGTTGATATTAGTGTCATATTCTCCAACAATAAACTCGCTTCCCCTCCCTCTGCCATACACCAACAAAAGTCTTCAATAAAAGGTAAGTGTGATGTTAAATGTTCATTTATACATTTTATTAGTGCTTTACATTTATTTGGCATTCTTTTCTCCATGTAAATCTATAAGCTCGGGAAATTACCCCTGAAGTGACCTAGAGTCCTTATGGAGGGGGATTCCCCTTCCAAACAATAACCTCTTCCCTCTCTCCTCCCTGTCGTCCATTCATCAACAACAGCCTTCAATAAAGGTAACTGTCATGTTGAATGCTCTTTCTTTTGTGCATGTAAATCTATCTATAAGGTAAAAAAATTGTTGTTGATGCAGTGGACCCCCGGCATACGATATTAATCCGTTCCTGAGAGCACATCATATGCCAAAATTATCGTAAGGCGAATTAATTTTTCCCATAAGAAATAACGGAAATCAAATTAATCCGTGCAAGACACCACAAAGTATGAAAAAAAACAATTTTACCACGTGAATATTAATTTTAATACACACAAACTGACACTTACCTTTATTGAAGATCTGGTGATGATTGATGGGAGGGGAGAGTATGGAAGTTGTTAATGTTTAGAAGGGGAATCCTCTTCCATTAGGACTTTAGGTAGCACATCCTTTTCCGGGGTTACTTCCCTTCTTCTTTTTAATGCCACTAGGACCAGCTGACTGTGGTGCAGCAGCAGCTGACCATGGTACGATAGTACATATTTCTCACCCTTTTTACCACAGGGTTGGCACTAGAAGCTTTCTTTGGGCCCATGGTGGCTTATTTAACAGTTACAATCACTATAAACAATGGGATAATACAAAATGTATCGAATGTATGCATGCAAGCGGCCACCCTGGCTTGTAAACAATGACGGCAGGGCTGGATGGACAGGTCCGGGACGAGTCATGTTGGTCAGAAACAGCTGATGGTGGTGCAGCAGCAGCTGACTGTGGTGCAGCAGCAATTATCTCTTTCATTTCCATAGTAATTTTCACCTTTTTTACCACACAGTTGGCACTAGAAGCTTTCTTGGGGCCCATGGTGACTTATTTTGCAGGTACAATCACTAAAAATGCTGTGATAATATGAAATGTTCCGATTGTATGCGTGGATGCGACTGCACTGGCTGGCTTGTAAACACTGGCACCCACGGGGCAGCTGAGGTGCGCTCAGACGAATCGCATGAGGCGAGTTTTTTAGCGTGAGGCGAGGCAAAATTTTTGCGTTAAAATGTATCGTATGCCAGATTTAACGTATGCCGATGCCATCGTGTGCCGGGGGTCCACTGTACTTCTAGGTGTCTGGAACGAATTAATTGGATTTACATTATTTCTTATGGGGAAAATGGATTCGAAAATCGTCAATTTCGATAATAGTCACACTTCCAGGAATGGATTACAGTGGACCCCCGACATTCGAAGGCATCGACATTCGATAAATCCGACATTCGATGCATTTTAACGCAAAAATTTTGCCTCGACATTCAATGGAAAACCCGACATTCGATACGATTCGTACGAGAAGTGTCCACGTGTGGCCTGAACTGCCCCGTGTGTGCCACTGTTTACAAGCCAGCCAATGTGCGCACATATAAGGATATATTCAGTACATTCCATATTATCTATATTATCACTGTTTTTGGTGCTTGTTTCTGCAAAATAAGTAACCATGGGCCCCAAGAAAGCTTCTAGTGCCAACCTTCAAGAAAAAAGGTGCTAATGACTATTGAAATGAAGAAAGAGATAATTGCAAAGTACGAAAGTGGAGTGCGTGTGTCGGAGTGCATGATGATTTGGTAAAGAAATTGCCTGCAACTAGTGGTGATGTGAGTGAAGTTAAGGCCAGCAAAGGTTGGTTTGAAACATTTAAGAATCGTAGTGGCATACACAGTGTGGTAAGGCATGGTGAGGCTGCCAGTTCAAGTCCTAATGGAAGGGGATTCCTCTTCTAAACACTAACACCATCCACACTCTCCCTCTCCTCCCATCCCATCAATCACCACCAGATCTTCATTAAAGGTAATTGTCAATTATTCTATTGTTATTAATCTGTTGTTATTGTAATTATTCTATTGCATTTAACTTAATATTTCATGTGGTAAAAAAAATTTTTTCATACTTTTGAGTGTCTTGCACAGATTAATTTGATTTCCATTATTTCTTATTGGGAAAATTAATTCGACTTTCGATATTTTCAACATTCGATAGCTCTCAGGAACGGATTAGTATCGAATGTCGAGGGTCCACTGTAATTACGAAAAACAAGGGACCACTGTATTTTGAAATTTGTGTGAAATTAGCCAAATTACAAATTTCTGATCACTTTATTGGGTTGTTGAAATACAGTGGACCCTCGGTTCACGATATTAATCCGTTCCTGAGAGCTCATCGTAAACCAAAATTATCGGAAAGCGAATCAATATTCCCCATAAGAAATAATGGAAATCAAATTAATCCGTGCAAGACACCCAAAAGTATGAAAAAAACATGATATATTAAGTTTAATGCAATATAATAATTGCAATAACAATAGAATAATTGACACTTACCTTTAATGAAGATCTGGTGATGATTGATGGGATGGGAGGAGGGAAGTGTGTCGACGTTTTTAATGTTTAGAAGGGGAATCCTCCTACATTAGGACTCGAGGTAGCAAGTCCTTTTCCAGGGTTACTTCCCTTCTTCTTTTAATGCCACTAGGACCAGCTTGAGAGTCACTGGACTTCTGTCACACAACATATCTGTCCATAGAGGCCTGTACCTCTCATTCCTTTATGACTTTCCTAAAGTGGTTCACAACATTGTCAGTGTACAGATTGCCAACACAGCTTGCAGTAGCTGTGTCAGGGTGATTTTCATCAAAAAAGGTTTGCACTTCAAGCCACTTTGCACACATTTCCTTAATTTCAATAGTCATTAGCACCCTTGGTCTCGATGGGTTGGCACTAGAAGCTTTCTTGGGGCACATGGTGACTTATTTTGCAGAAACAAGCACCAAAAACAGTGATAATATGGATAATATAGTATGTACCGAATGCATCCTTCGATGCGCGCACACTGGCTGGCTTGTAAACACTGGACACGTCTCGTACGAATCGTATCGCATACCAGGTTTTGTAACGGGAACCAAGGCAAATTCTCTGCGATATAATGCATCGATTATCAGATTTATCGGATACCGATAGCATCGCGAACCGGGGGTCCACTGTACAGTGGACCCCCCAACTTACGATATTAATTCATTCCAGAAGTCTGTTCGGGTGCCGTTACCGAACGAATTTGTTCCCATAAGGAATATTGTAAATTAGATCAGTCAGTTTCAGACCCCCAAAAATACACTTACATAATTGTTCAAGTTGGGAGCTGATCATAAGGCCCCGGGGTCCACTGTATTTGATTGGGCAGTTTCTTGTGCTCAATTGATGAAATGGAAGACACTAGTGAAACACCTAAGAATTTGGTCTACTGGAACAATGTAATTGGCCTAATGGGACTCGGTGAACAAATATCATCGATGCATAAATACTGATGACTGCAAAATTCACAAAAGTGAATTTCATCAGTTCTCCATCAAACTTCCTACTTTTTGTTTTATTACCTTCAGAAAAAATATCTACCATTTCATAATTTTTTTTTTTTTTTTTTTTTTTTTTTTTTTAATTCTTGGATGCAGAGGGCAAGTTTCAGATCAGAGGTCTGGACAGCAAAAGGGTTAACTTTCCTGTGTCTGAATAAATACTTCACAAACAAAACTATCAAACTTTTTTGTTTAAAAGGCAATTTTTCTATACTGCAATGCTGGTGATGGGAATAAATGTCTTTCATTAATTAATAAATCTGAAGCACTTTCATAATTCAAATAAAAATAAACTTGGAACAAATTCTAGAAATTGTAATCCTGAGCTAAACGCTTCTAAATGTCAAGGAAAAAGTCTATAACCAAAAAATATATCAAATGCATTAAAAAAAAATCACCTTTACAATTATAATTACAAAACTGTTACAATGTTTACACAAGTTAAAAAGAAGACAATAGCTGGTAGCTTTATAAAATGCCATGAAAACTGGTAGTGTCTGGCGGACCAGAAGAAAAGTTTGCAGCAAGAGCACTGCGCACAGCACATTCTAGCCGCAGCTGCAGACTTAAGTCATCAACAATGCACTGACCTGACCAAAACAAATTATGATCATATTATTATACTTATTACTAAGCACTAAACCCATAAGGTTATTAAAATATACAATTTTTTGCAACAACAAATATTCAGTGGTGAAATAGTCAAAGTGAAGAACATGGGAATAATATGGTCACATTTCCAACACTATTATTATAATCAGAACTGAGCACTAAACCTACAAGGGTCATACAGCACTGCAGGGTAGGGTGTGCTGTTTAATATGCTTGATCTGAGACTATCAAAGGTGGAGAGTATAACGGAGGTAGGGTTAGTAAGGGCAGTGAGGAGTGCTAAAAGAAGTATATAAACAAATGTGGTGTAATAAATCTGTTGCTGTCAAAAGGTCAGAGGGAGTGTGTCAAAGGTGGAGCCGTCAGCTAGGAGGGACAATAAAGAGTGCTAAAGCAGTGACAACATCAGAGGTAATTCTGTGTGCTCACTGGTAAACAGGACAGTCCACCAGAACATGGCAAACTGAAACTGGACCCTGACCATTTTCAGAGTGGAATTGTGCGCCTCTCAACGAGATGCCCATAAGGAAGACGTGTGTGCCCGATGCAAAGATGGGAAAGCATAGTCTCCCAACCACAACATCAATAAGACCAGAATCCTTTCTTTTCGAGACAGCAAATTTCTTGTTCCTTTAAGAAAACCTGGCAACAGCGAGAATAAGCCGGGTGAGCCTCATTACAATTAAGGTAAGAAGGAAGTCAGCAGCAGGTTGTATTATGGTCAGCAGAACCATAGACTGGGCATTCTGCCAGGGACCTGCAATATTTCACTGGGTAGCCAAAGCACCAGCAGTTTCTAGATTGTTGTGTGTAGGAATCTATTCCCATACTAGTAAATGTCACACAATATATATAGGGATGGAAGTTCCCAGCAGTCAAAAGTTAACCAAGTTACATTAGAGGGAAAGTGTCTCCACCCACAGGCAGGTAGTACATAAGTGTCCATTTGAAGAACTGGGAGGTCTTGGAGCTCAAATTGTTCCAAAATGCCAGCATCAGTTCTGGAAATCACATTGAACAATCCTATGTGGAAGAACTATGGTGCCACTGCAAGAACTGAGATGTGTTTATGAACCAGGACCATAGTATCATTGATGGAGGTAAGAAGGGAAAGACTGAGCCTGGCTAGCATTTCATACTGTGACAATATGTGCACCACTCTTAAGAGCATGAAATGAAATATTTTGACCAACATAGTGTCGGAGTGATTGCTGATACTATGATCAGAAAGACAATCAGTGGGAGATGTCAGCTGTAGAGCAAAAAACTTAGTCCACTGTGTACCTTTCAACGTAGAGTGTAAGGGAAGTGTCGTGTCGGTCTTTTCTGGGAAGGGCGAGAGGTAACTGAGACAGTGTCATTTGTTAATGGCTGTGGTTAAGTATGGAAATGGAGGTGGTCCATCCTGAGATGGGTGGGTGATCTGAAAATCGTCGCACTGCAGTGGAAGCCAGAAGCACGATCAAAGATGGTGGTGCAATGGAGTTATATTTTTGGCCTATGAGAAAAAACTTTTGTTTTGTTAAACAAAAAAAAGCTAACCTAGTAATTACCTCAAAATCTATGGTAAGTTACTTTAAGATGAGTTAGGCTGGATTAGGTTTTTTTTTTTTTTGTGCCATTGCCAAAAACAAGTTCTCTTCCCATAGCCACAAAATATGAATGTCTCCATTGCACAACCAATTTATTGTTGGAGAATTTTCATAATAACCAATATTTTCCAAGTAGCTAGAGTAAATACTGTACTGACCATAGCAATTATGTATGCCAAAATCTATAGCCCAGAAGTATAAAACAAATAATTTAAACAATGAGGCAGCAATTATATAAAAAGGCTGTTTATATTTTAACTTTTAAAGTCTCATGCCTTCCTATATATATCCCAAGAATGTAACAGGCCAGCCTTACTAAAATATACAGGTTTTATAGTTAGTTCTATTGACTGTAAATGAAATATTTTTTTACAAAGTTGAATAGGTTTTATATCATCATTTACAATACTGTACCTGTTAATGATTCTTTAGATGCACCATTCACAACATTGGCTAGAAGGTGAATAGCCTCATTACGCAGGTGAGGATAAGGTGAATAAAGTAGGGCTTTTGTAACCTGTACAAGCTGTTCACTGCGGTAACACACCTGAAAGCAATCCATACACGAGAGCTACAAAAAGCGTGAAGATCGCAATTTTCTGGGAATATCAGTGGCACACTTGTATCATTTGATCAACTGACTAGACTTGGGAAATAGTCTTAAATAAAAAAAAATCTGTTCACTTTAATGTGGAAAGCCATATTTTTCATAAACATAAGAGAAAGTCTAATAATTTGCACATCTAATGTGAAACACTGCAACAATAAAGATAAAAAAAAATTCAGTACAGAATAATTTTTTGGAGCAATATAAAGTTGATAATATCTACAAATGTTTGTGACCAGCCTGGCTGTGGTGTCTAACTCAGACTATGTACTAAAAGTACCAACAGCCTGAATGACCAGGCCAGTAGCAGGAAAGCAGACCTACTGACACTCACCTGCACTGCTGTTCCTGGTACAACACCAACACAGTTCATCACCACTCGTACCACTGGAGTAATTGCAGAAAAATTCAGATTCTGGGGAGAAAATAATCCAATCAGTAACTATCACTACGGGAGCAAGGGGCTAGTAACCCCTTCTGTATCAATTACTAAATTTAAAAAGAGAAACTTTCGTTTTTCTTTATGGGCCACACTGCCTCAGTGGGATACAGCCGGTTTGTTGAAAAAAGAACTATCACTACTCAGGAATATAAGAATAAATAGTTTTGCAATTAACATGATTACCTCCCATTTTCCAGGTATCCTGTGACCCCGTGAATATAATGATTTAGTATTTCCGTTGTTGTACGAGCCAAGAAAGGTACAGTATGCTGGTACTCTATAGCCCCAGTCCCATGAGCCTCAGTGCATGTGACTGGATTAGTGCACAGTGCAGCATAAGTGATAATGCAGTTAAATATCAGCTTTGAAAACTGAAGGTAATCAGTAGAGCCATTCACAGGAAAGTAATATCAAACTTTCAATAAAATGGTAAATTAGCACATACACAAGCCAGATATAATTCAAATCTTTCGAAAGAGACAAAAGAGACTAATATTCTAAAATATACAAACACATTATTACATGAAAAGTAGTATTTTATTTTTCCCCAATTTCTTCCCTCCTCCTTCCTCCCAAAAAAGCAAATTGGAACCTACAAAGACCAAAATCAATCCAACTTTATCTAAATAAGATCAACCAGCTTTAAGCATGGAAGTTTTATATAAGCTTAGATTAATGCCATTCACAACTGTTAAATTTTAATCAGAGGAAAGTGCTAAACCCATAAGGGTTATATAGAGCCTATGGAATGGGATGCATTCAAATTCAATCTAAGCAAGGCGAAGACAAGTCCAGTTCCTTGTATCAAGAGTACTTCACCAAACTCAAGACAAAATAAT
The DNA here is from genome assembly GCF_038502225.1 of Cherax quadricarinatus. Taxonomy (NCBI): domain Eukaryota; kingdom Metazoa; phylum Arthropoda; class Malacostraca; order Decapoda; family Parastacidae; genus Cherax; species Cherax quadricarinatus. The sequence goes on from NC_091334.1 coordinate 8,189,830, forward strand.
TGCAATAAGGTAAAATAATAATATAACATTTGGATATTAAGTAGCAAAATGGTATCTACATACTGCATTAACCCTTTGACTGCTTCGGTCGTATGTATACATCTTACGAGGTACTGTGTTTGACGTATATACATGTATACTCATAAATTCTAGCGGCTTCAAATCAAGCAGGAGAAAGCTGGTAGGCCCACATGTGAGAGAATGGGTCTGTGTGGTCAGTGTGCACCATATACAAAAGATCCTGGAGCACGCAGTGCATAATGAGAAAAAAAAAACTCAGACCATTTTTTTTAATTAAAATGCCGGCTTTGTGGTCTATTTTCGTATAGTAATTATGGTTGTATTCTCGTTTTCTTGGTCTCATTTGATAGAATGGAAAGCATATTATAGAAACAGGGGTGATTTTGATTGATTTTACTATAAAAAGAACCTTGAAATGGAGCTCAAAGTAGGGGAAATGTTTGATTTTTGCCGATGTTCAAAAGTAAACAAATGATGTCATTTTCCAATAAATGTCCAAGTAGCCATTCTAATATGCAGTCATGAATGGGTTGACATTATTTATACAATTATTACAATATTGCTGTAGTCTGCATAACAGTAAATCTTCTATTTTTTGTTTGAATAAAAATTCAAAATAGAAAGCAAGAGTAATATCAGAGGGGCCTGGAGACATGACTGATGAACAAAGAAAATGTAATTTTAGAGCCAGGAATGTCTGCATTGTTCATTTTGGACCCTATTTTGAAATTGTCATATTTTTTAATTTTCATGAAATTGGCCAAATTGCAAATTTCTGACCACGTTATTGGGTAGTTTAAATCAGTAAATGGGTAGTTTCTTGTACTCAATTGATAGAAAAAAATGGAGTTCTAAAGAAATAGCTATGAGTTTGGTCGACTGGGACAATGGAATTAGTCGAAAATAGGGCTCAAAGTGGGCAAAATTGCCGATTTGTAAATAACGCTGAGGTCGCTAACTTCGCAAGAGCGTAATTCCATCAGTTTTCCACCAAATTTCGTTTTTTTGGTGTCATTACAATCGGGAACAGATTCTCTATCATTTCATAAGAATTTTTTTTTTTTTTTTAATTTTGCGACACCAGGAGACACCTCAGGATTGGGGGTTGCGACAGTCAAGGGGTTAAATATACCAACCTTAAAATTTTGAAGTCACTCAGAGAAGCCCGTCTCCATCTATCACACAAACAAAATTTGGAAATGACCAATGTAGCATTGTGAAAAAGGCACCCACTCATGCAAATAGTCCCATGAACCTTGCCCAGGATACATTACACAACCACTGAAATTTTGAAGCTAATTAAATAAGGCGTTTGCAAGTACTAAACAAAAATGTTCTGAGAGGTTTGAAAAGCAGGAAAGTCTTCTCTCATTAAACTTAAGAATACCACACAACTGGATTTTTATTGTAATTTAGTTTTCTTCATTTGCATTATATTTAAAATTCTCTACAAAAACCTGTATGAATAAATTTTTTTTTTTCAATATCCAATTTGATAAAACTGGCAAAAAAAATAGTAACCTGGCACCCACACAGCCCAAAATTAATATAAAAATACCTGCCATTCAGATACACCAGTAATATATATTACTAAATGGTTATAAATGACCATAATTTTTAAAGGGGTGCACCAGTAAGCCAGCGGAAGGCCTCAGTCAGATGACCAAACGCTCCAAAGACGGGTCATCATCTAAGACCCAAGTCAGGAAACACCTGTCCTGTTTCCTGACGAACCTTACCTAACCTAACTGATACACCAGTATTTAGGGCTTGTTGCTGATCAGAAGAGTCAGTTTCTACTTATTACAAGGGAAACAATGGGCTTAATAAAACTGGTAAATTGAAATGTACACAGCTCAAGAGTACCAAGCTGTGTTTTAACAAATCCCACCAATGGTAAAAACTTGAAGCCAATCAGAAAAGATATTCTCCAGTAATTGATATGACTCTAACAATTCCAAGTTTTTCAGTAAAATGTCAAATGACTAAACTTAAAGAGTATTATCCTCCTTATAAAATGCACCATCAATAATATTCTGAAGATAAACAGAAACAGGGCAAAAAAAAAAATGCACATTACTATTTTTTTTTTTCAACAAACCGGCCGTGTCCCACCAAGGCAGGGTGGCCCAAAAAATCAAACGAAAGCTTCTCTTTTTAAATTTAGTAATTTATACAAGAGAAGGGTTTACTAGCCCCTTGCCCCCGGCATTTTAGTCACCTCTTACAACACACATGGCTTACGGAGGAAGAATTCTGTTCCACTTCCCCATGGAGATAAGAGGAAATAAACAAGAACAAGAACTAGAAAGAAAATAGCAGAAAACCCAGAGGGGTGTGTATATATATGCTTGTATATGTGTGTGTAGTGTGACCTAAGTGCAAGTAGAAGTAGCAAGACGTACCTGAAATCTTGTATGTTTATGAGACAGAAAAAAGGACACCAGCAATCCTACCAACAAGTAAAACAATTACAGGCTTTCATTTTACACTCACTTGGCAGGATGGTAGTACCTCCCTGGGCGGTTGCTGTTTACCAACCTACTACCTAAAACATTACTATTTATTCAATAAAACTGGCAAATTGGGACTCATGCCACCCAATAGCAACATGAACCTTGTGTTTAGGGAAAGACATCAGTGTTAAAATTCTAAAGCTGATAAGAGGAATCATTCCCAAGTTATGGCAAGGATTCTGATTCTAAGCATTTATTTTACTATTTTACATCAACAAATTTGCCTGCACACAAACGAAACTTAATGGGTAGCATCCTGGCCCTAAGATGCATCAGCTGTTAAATATTGAACCTGTTCAGAAATTGTAAACTAAAAATTATTTAACATGATGCAATGCAATAAAAATTTTCACCATTTTACACAAAATGTCCAAATCTGCACCTACACTTTTGAATTTCACTCCACCATCAAATTTTTTGGCACATTTGTTGAATGTTTTAAGGTAGGTCGCTGAGGATTTTGGAAGTAATCCAAGCCATTCCAGGATGCTAGGAATGGGAACTGCTTCAACAACTTTGGCCACAGGACACATGAATATGCCAAATGTTAAAGAATTTAGTCCTTGTTACTGTATCCAAGTGCTGAAAATTCTGAAGCCAACTGGATGAGGTCTTAAGAGTTATAAGTGAAGTAAAATAAAGTTGGAGGATCTTTAGGACTAGAATAATAAAACAAATGAAGTCGGTAAATATAGAGTAACCTCTTTGACCTTGCATGTACTGGTACCAGCATGGGCATGCCAGACACAAGATTTGTTTTCTAAACTCAAATCACACATCCTGTCCAGCAACTAACTGCATACAGAACTGTGATTATTATTATAATCATAACCAAGTGCTAAACCCATAAGGGTCAAACAACACTCTTCTCTGTGATTACCTACATTACATAGTCTTTTCAAATAGAATATTAACAATATGCCATGATACTAGGTAAGGGATACCAAAGTTCTGAAACTAAAATCATCAATTAACTACTGGTAATTTTATTTACTATATTTTCAGCCATATATCTAGCAACCTATTTATATATTTGTTCATTTCCAATCAATCAAATCTTACTAATCAAATATAGTAAAAAAAAAATGGTGTTGGCCATATACAGGTTACCAATTTTCTAATAAAATAATAATAATAACCTTTATTTCTACAACATATACAGGCCTAGTTGATATCAATGATATACTACTATATAGAAAGCCCCTTGTTAAGCTGAGCATTTCAAGAAAATTAGGTCAATTTTGTTCCCAGGATGCAACCCACACCAGTCGACTAACACCCAGGTACCTATTTTATTGATAGGTGAATATAGACAGCAGGTGTTTTGAGGAAACACATCCTAATGTTTCCACCTGTACTGGGGATCGAACCATGGACTTCAATGTGTGAGCGGAGTGTGCTAGCAACTGAGCTATGGGACATAAGAAGTCAAAAATTACAAATAATTAAAAGAAAACCACTGAAGTACACTTTTTCATATAAATCTCAAGGATATATCTAATTCATGTTACATGTTTAAAATTAAATCTGTTTTTCTAGTGAATATTCATGGCTGCATAATTTAAATATATTTTTATACTTCTATTATATTATTCTGGGAAGAGTCCTTCATTATAAAACTTCTTGTTGATTTAAATATGACTGACAATGCTCAGGGCATTAAAAAATCTGGAGGTGAAGTTAGAAAACAAAAATTCCCATTAAAACTAATTAGTGAATAATAATTTTCTCCTGTGTTATGAAATTAACAATTTTTATACGAATTAAACTCCAAAGTTAGTAGTTTGCTATCTATCTAGCAATGCCTATTCATGCCAGGTTACATTCTTCTTAATCAAGTTGATTTAGACATGCATTTTTTCAACACACACTACTTGTATGCAATGCATTAAAATACTTTCAAAAAGAATACCAGTACATACATCACTTTCTTCTAAATAAACTATCAATTACCAAATCGAAGAATACCAATCCAATGGGTATACATTCCCATATGACCAAAATGTTACAAAATACTCACATAATCATCATAACACACTGCAGAAATTACAAGTTCTTAAAGCTATTGCATGAAGGTAACAACTTACTTGCTCATTAATTAATTGCTCCATAACTGTAAAAGCTGCTTCAATGATGCCTTGGTCAACCAGGAGGGAACACATTTCTTGATGCATTGATAACACAAAGAGGCACCAGCCCACCTCTGCTACAGGATCACCATGATTTAGGGCACTAATGAGCTTTTGCACCATATTTGGTTTGCACATCTCCCTTATATGGAAAGATTTAAATATTAATGAAAGATTACATAGGTATGCATAAATAATTAACCCAACAATAAATATTTTAATTTCAACTAGATGAATCAAAGATTCATGAGCCTCATGCATTCAATCTTCCCTCAAAGAAATTAGAATTCAATACAGGAGCATTTACTTAAATGCTTCTAACCACTCGCAAACAGTAGAGATTTGTCTTTTCATAAAGTGCAAAAAAGGGCAAAAAGGCATAATACCGTGACTGGAACAATACTTAAATAACCTGCACATAAGAGAGAGAGCGAGCTTGCAATGACATACAGTACTTGAACATCTTGGTTTTGGCCTTTCCTTCACCACTTCACTTACCCCTCACACTGGCATTGACCTGATTAGCTCTTTTAATTCCTTTCATCAGTCTCATTCTCATAATCTTCCTGACCTGTCCACTTTTCATGGCACTCTCATCCCTGCTCTTGATAGTCTGTTGTCCAAGAATTACCACCTTCCTCGCCACTATCAACTTGCCCTCTCTTCTCTTAAATCTAACATTATCAAAGGTAACTCGGTAGTTATCCTTGATCGTGAGGATTACCTCTGTAAAGCTGAAGTCTTGCTCTCTAACTTACATACCTACACTCCTCTCGTTTCCAACCCTCTTGGTTGCATCAACAGAACTTTCAACAAGAAACTGAGGGCACTCTCTGACCTCTGTCCTCCTGACTTTGACCTTGTTCAACATTTTCATGTCATTTGTCCCTCTCTACTGCATTTCTATGGCCTTCCCAAAACTCATAAACGTGATATTCCTCTACATCCCATCATATCATCTAGAGGTTCTGTCTCTTATTCTCTTACTTCTTAGCTGGCCAAAACCCTCACTCCTTTTCTTGGTACTTTTTCTCCTGTCTATCTTTGTCACTCTCAAGACTTCATCAAATGTGTTCGCTCTCTCCCAACCTGTAAGATGCTTAGTCTTGACAATGAATCCCTCTTCACCAATGTCCCTCTTGATAATGTTCTTAATTTTCTCAGAGAGAAGGCTAATGAAGGGTTACTTCATCTCCCTATACCTACTGATGTCTTTCTTGATCTTATTTGCCTTTGTGTGGACTCAAATTCCTTTTCTTTCCAAAGCAAATATTATTCTCAAACCTTTAGTATCACTATGGGCTCTCCTCTATCTCCTGTTCTTGCTAACCTTTATATGGAATACTTTGAAACTATTCTTCTTCCTACTTTCTGCTGTGTGCCCTTCCCACTGGCTCCACTATGTAGATATCTTTGCTCTTTGGCCTCATGACTAATTTCTTCCAACCAGTTTTCAATGCCCTTAATAATCCTGCCCCTTCCATTAAGTTTAAAGCTGAATGGAAATCTAATTCTTTGCTTCCTTTCCTTGATGTACATGTCCACTGTTCGGATACAGGTTTTGCTTTTTCTGTATATCACAAGCCTATGCACAGTGGCATGTACATTCACTACATTTCCCATCATGCTTCCTCTGTCAATAAAAGTTTTCTCATTTCTCTCTTTCTCCATGCTCTCCACATTTGTGACTCTCAGTTCCTTGAATCAGAAATTTCCACTCTTCGTAATTCATTCTCTCATCTTGGCTACCCTTCCCATTTCATAAACTCTGCCTTCTCACGTGCTAAACAGACTTTCTTCTCTCCCAAACTCTGTACTTCTGGGAAATCACTTGTTCTCTGCCTTCCCTATATTTCTTGTTTTTCTAATCTCAACAACTCTCTCCGTTCCTTAGACATCAAACTTACTCTTCACCAAACTAACACTCTTTGTACCAATCTAGTTTGTACCTCTCCTCCCGCTATAGATGCTCCTGGTGTCTACTCTACTTCTTGTTCCTCTTGTTCTCTTCAGTACTTTGACAGTACTTTCTGACAGACTCAAGGAGCACAAAAGTAGTGTCAGGCTTGCTGACATCAACAACGCTCTTTTCTGTCATGTCAGACATCACAATCATCCTACTGACTGGTCTTCAGCTAAAACTGTCTACCCTACTTCCAACTTTCACAATCACCATCTCATTGAATCCTCCCTTATACACAACTTTCCTTGAATAAATCTTAGTCCTTGCTTTGTCTCTGTAGATACCTTTCTTTCTGATTACACTGTAAAACGCTCCAAACTTCAGAACACCTGTGAATTAACCTGATTCTTTTTTCTCCTTTTCTTTCTAATTCTTCCCCTTTCCTTTTTTCCTTTTTCTTGATTGGATTTTCTTTTTTCTGCCTTGAGTGTTTGGTCCTTTATTTCCCCCCACATCCCCATGTTTTTGGTCTTACCCCTTGTGGGTCCTTAGCTCTCCTGCAGTGCTCCTCTTTCTTGGCCTTAGACTGACTCCACTGCTACTGCCTCTCTACTTCCTTTCCTACTACCTCTCTTGCCCCATCCCTGTCAGCTGGTATATACACTGCCTCCTCCTCTTTTCTGTTAGTGTGACTTTGTAAATGGTCCAAGTCGGACCAAAACATCGTTGTAAGCACCTCTCTTTTATGTGCGGGTTGTGTGTGTATAAAGCACAATATTTTCACTTAGGCTAACTTTTTCAGTCAATCAGGATCCAGTGTGAAACTTTCCACAATATGGTCTGGTAGTGAGAATGAGGAATAGGATTGGTTTCCGGTGGCAAGTAGCATAGCTTTCAATTAAGTCAAAGAACGTATACTGTACTGGATCAAATTTATTTCAACCACCCTGATTAATACACACCATGATCATTTCAACCCCTTTCACTGTCCAGATCCCTGAAATTAGCCCTTTGAGGGTCCAGAGACCAAATCTCAGAGTGACAGCCAGGGTCCAAGAATTTTCAAAAAAAAAAATTTTTCTTTTTTCTTATGAAATGGTACAGAATCTTTTTCTGAAGGCAATAAAACAAAAAGTACAAAATTTGATGGAAAACTGACTAAATTATGCTCTCGCAAATTTTGATGCATCAGCAATATTTACGCATCAGCGATTTTGCAGACTTTGACTCCCATTTTAGGCCAATTACATTATTCTTAGCTATTTCGCTAGCATTGCTTCTATTTTATCGATTGATCACAAGAAATTGCCCAGTCAACTGTTTCAACTACCCAATAAAGTGATTGGAAATTGGTAATTTGGCCAATTTAACAAAGTTCAAAATATTCCAATTTCAAAATAGGGTCCAGAAAAAACAATGCAGACATTCCTGGCACTAAAATAACATTTCCTCTGTTCATTAGTTACATTTTCAGGTTTTACAAATTAATTCCATTTTGATTTTGTCTTCACATAATAAATTTTTATTCACACCAAAAAATGAAAGATTTACTGTTATGCAATATTGTAGTAATTGTTTAAATAACATCAGCACATTCATGAATGTATATTAGACCCACCAGTTGATGCGTATTAGATGCGTGACATTTGTTTACTCTTGAATATCGGCAAAAATTGAACAGTTCTGCTACTTTAAGCTCAATTTCAAGCCATTTTCAGTAATAAAACCAATCAAAATCATCTCTATTTCTGTAATGTATCTTCCATTCTATCAAATGCGACCAAGAAATCATGAATACAACCGTAAAAAACATATGAAAAACACCACAAATTCGTTGTTTTAATCCAAAATTACGGTCGTAGTTTTTTTCTCTCATTATGCACTGCGTGTTTCAAGATTTGTTTTTTTGTGGTGCACCACATAGATGTATTCTCTCATATCTAGGCCCAAATTTGCCTCTTACAGCTTATCTGAGTAAGCTGAGCTCACGGCATACATCTACAGCTTTGACCCTGGCTTCAAAGCTGTAGATCTACAGGACGGACCCTGAAAGGGTTAACCCTTTCAGGGTCTGTCCCGTAGATCTACGGCTTCACGTTGAGTGTCCAAACCGTAGATTTACGCCAAAATTCTAGCGCAGTCAAATTTAGCACTCATAGGCCTACATGTGAGAGAACGAGTCTGCGTGGTGGGTGTGCGCCATAAACAAAAAATCTAGGCGCCCGCATAGCATTGTGGATGTGGAAAAAGACACTTATGTACAGTTCAGGACATTTATTAAAGGAAACATTTCGCCACGAGTGGCTTCTTCAGTCCTAATACAGAGAAAACTAAGAAAACATATATATATATAGTGGCAGGAGTCAGGTGAGGTGACGCGTGGGTAGAGGTGGTAGTAGCAGTCAAATTGAAGAAAAGCCTCCAAGTTACATCATTTTACCGGTCAGCAACGTTGCCACTAATGTTTCAAAAATGTTTGACAGAAAAATGCCTAAAATATTTACCAGCTCTTCAACTACTATTAGGAACCTGATACAAAAACCCAAGCATGATTCTGGCACAAGTGCAGGAATCTACACTATACCATGTGGGGGGTGTGACAAAGTATATGTAGGGGAAACAGCCAGAACTCTGGACATTAGGATAGCAGAACACAAAAATGCTTGCAGAAATGATGACCGCAAAAATGCATGTGTTCAACATGGAGACGATGTTGGACACCTCATGAAATTCAATGAAGCTAAACTAGTTATTAAAGAAGACGACTTAAGACGGAGAAAGTGCATTGAAGCTGCACTAATTTCTGTCAGTTACACTATAAAGCAAAAATCCGGTAGTTACAGTATTTCAAAATTACTAAGCAAGAGGATATTACCCATCCTGGGAACTGGTGTTACTTGATGCCAGCAGGTCCCTCTCTAGCCTCACCTCCTTAGTTCCATTACTACTACTACTACTACCACCTCTACCCACGCGTCACCTCACCTGACTCCTGCCACTTATATATGTATGTTTTCTTAGTTTTCTCTGTATTAGGACTGAAGAAGCCACTCGTGGCAAAACGTTTCCTTTAATAAATGTCCTGAACTGTACATAAGTGTCTTTTTCCACATCTTGTCGGTATCACCATACCATTTCCTCCGCATAGCATTGTGGGAACGCCGGCTCAGTTACCCTTGTTCACCATGCCTCATCGCAAGTCAGCTCTCACTCCCCGGAAAATTGGGACTCTCCTCTTCCTATCTGATAGTTCTGACACTGATGGAAGTGGAAATGAAGACGAATTCTATGGCTTTGATCAGTTAGTGACCGAAAGTAATGACCAGGATATCGATAATAGTGCAGAAAACCCTGACGATCCTCAACCTTCTACCTCTGGTGTGGGCACTCATGACTCACGGTCGGCTGTGCCTCAACGCAAGAGAAAACTAATATTTTTGCGTGGCCAGGCCTCTGACTTCAGTAATGATGATGATAGTGACGTGGATTGTGATTTTATTGCGCTTGACGATCATTCGAGTAGTGATAGTGAGGAATCATATTTACCAGTGAAGCGTCGGTATGTTCGCCGCCGCATGCGCTCGGGTAGTGTACCCTATGCTGTGCCCAGGGGACGGAGTACATCCTGGAGTACATCCCGGAGTACATCCCGTGGCCCTACACCAGGTTTGGATAGTGATAGTGAGGATGATGTGGCTACACTTGGCATGGATAGACCACAGGCATCAGTAGATGGTGGTAGTGGTGATGGTAGTGGCACCGCCATGCGTGGCTCACCACCCCAGGCTGGGACCCACGCTGCTGACTCGTCAGTTCAAGGACAAGGCGGAGCGTCAGCCACCAGCCCACCACAACCACAACCACCCACACAACCAGCCTATGATGTCCAGTATCCACCAGCAAACCGTATCTGGGATTGGCAGCAAAATCCCAATTTTGTTCCCAAGCCCCACCACTTTGATGACTCTCAAAGTGGAATTCTACCTACTTGTCCCCTTGGAACCACGGCCAATGAACTGGAATTCTTTGAATTATTCTTTGACCAGCCATTGATGGAAACTATTGTCAGGGAAAGTAATAAGTATTTTGAGTACACCATGGCAAATATGATCATATCACCACAGTCAAGACTACACAGGTGGAAAGAGACGACTGTTGCAGAAATGTATTTGCTTTTTGCAACAAAAATGCTTATGCCTCATGTCTATAAGCATAATATAAAAGCATACTGGTCCACAGATCGGCTAATTTCTACCCCGGTCTTCAGTGAAATCATCCCAGTGAACAGGTTTATCTTACTGTTACGTATGTTGCACTTCTCTGACAAAACCAGGCCTGACAGAAGTGACAGGTTATACAAGATTAGAAATGTTTTCATGTATCTCAAACAAAAGTTCAGCATATACTTTTATCCACTCAAGAATCTTGTAATTGACGAGTCTTTGATTTTGTTCAAAGGTAGACTGTCATTCAAGCAGTATATACCGAGCAAGAGGAAACGCTTTGGTATAAAACTGTTTGTACTCTGTGACTGTGACAGTGACCTGGTGTTGGATATTGTTGTATACACGGGAAGTAAAACATTGAAAGATACCAAGATGTTATTGGGTATCTCAGGTGACGTAGTGAGAAGCATGATGGCACCTTATCTTTGGTAAGGGGCATACATTATATACCGATAACTGGTACACAAGCCCATTACTCAGTGATTTCTTGCGAGTGAACAAGACAGATGTGTGTGGCACAGTGCGTTCTAATCGTAAACATATGCCCAGGCTCAACGCAGGTGCTCGTGGTGATGATGTGCAGGTGTTTACTGCCAATGACATCATGGCATTACGGTGGCATGACAAACGAGATGTCACATTGTTGACAACCATTCACCATAATGAAATGCAAGACTGTGGCAAAGTTGATCGAGTGACTAATGAACGTATTCGAAAACCAGTGACAGTGATTGATTATACACAAAACATGCGCTTGGTTGACAAATGTGACATGCAGATTGGTTTTGTTGATTGTGTTCGTAAGAGTTACAAGTGGTACATGAAACTTTTCTTCCATCTCATGGACATTTCAATGCTCAATGCATATAATATGTACTAAATAAAGACTGGCAACAGACCACTGTATGGTGAATTTTGTTTGTCTGTTGTCAGACAACTCATAATGAAGTACCGGGTAAGAACACCTGCTATACAACAAGGTCCTCGAATTCCTCAGGATATACCCAAGCGTTTGAGGAGGAAAGGTGATCATTTCATAATACAGCTTCCTTCAACTCAGAAGAAATTTGCTCAGAAGAGATGCATCGTCTGTGCACAAACAAAACAACGTCAACAAAGATGCAAAGACACTCGGTTTATGTGTGAGGAATGTAAGGTGCCTCTGTGCATGGTGCCTTGTTTCAAGGAGTTCCACAAGCTCCAGCAGTTCTAAAACCATGTCCAGTGATTGTAAATATGTAAATATATGATAGAACATTAGTATTATACAAGATTTGTGCATGTTTATTGTAATAAACAACAGTGGTAAACAATAATATGACAATAACTTTAGTGCGGTTATTGTGCTCAATACAGTGAGTTTATATATATACATTATATACAGTATTGGTCTCTCAGGCCCCAAATGTTAGTAGGAAAAGAAAAAAATTGGAAAAGAAAAGAAAAAACTATAAAAACCGCTAAATAAAGTAATGCGCGTATGTGGAATTCGTCGATGTTGCCGCCACCACATCATTTTGGACAAACTTCTTGGCACTGTATCTCGGTAAGTACTGATCAGAAATTTTTTTTTGTCTTATTACCTTCACAAAAATATGCTCTTTAATTCTGTAAGAAAAAATATTTTTTTTTTTTTTTCAAAATTTCTTGGACACTGGAGCACCACTTCAGATTTTGGCCTTGGACCCTGAAGGGGTTAATATTGCTCCTAATGTTCACACAAAAAAAAGGTTCTTCTGAAATAGCAGAATCTTTTCCTGAAGGTAATGACACCAAAAGTATGAAATTTCATGGGAAACGTACAAAATTATGCCAGCACAAAGTTAGTGTCAGGGTCAATTTAAGCAGTGATGATTTTACCCACTGAGTCCCATTTTATGTCAATTCTATTACTCCCTTCGACCAATTTCTTAGCTATTTTGTTAGTGTGCTTTCCATTACAGTGGACCCTCAACTAACGGCGGCATTAAGTAACGGCAAATTCATCTAACGGTGCTCTTTGGCGTAAAAAAATGGCTCTACCAATGGCGAAAAACTCATCTAACGGCATTCGTCCTGAATGTGTTCATGCAGCTGGAGCGTGGTTGAGTGGACCCAGCCACTCCAAGACTCAGTGTGCCATTGTTTACAAGCCGTTGAGGTCGATCCCACATGTACCTGCGATATACAGTGGACCCCCGCTTAACGATCACCTCCCAATGCGACCAATTATGTAAGTGTATTTATGTAAGTGCGTTTGTACGTGTATGTTTGGGGGTCTGAAATGGACTAATCTACTTCACAATATTCCTTATGGGAACAAATTCGCTCAGTATTGGCACCTGAACATACTTCTGGAATGAAAAAATATCGTTAACCGGGGGTCCACTGTATTTTGTATTATTCCAGTGTTTTTAGTGCTTGTAACTGTTAAATAAGCCACCATGGGCCCCAAGAAAGCTTCTAGTGCCAAGCCTGTGGTAAAAAGGGTGAGAATTACGATGGAAATAAAGAAAGAGATCATTGAAAAATACAAAAGTGGAGTGCATATGTCCGAGTTGGAAAGGCTAAACAAGTACCATTCAACCATCAGTACTATCCTGGCGAACAAAAAGACAATCAAGGAAGCTGTTGTTGCAAAAGGTGCAAATATGTTTTCAAAATGGAGACCACAAATAATTGAAGAGATAGACTGTTATTGGTATGGATAAACAAAAAACAATTATCAGGAGATAGTGTTTCACAGTCAATTATATGCTTTCTGGCAATAGCCTGGAACCTATCCTGCTGTATAAGTGGGGCCCTACTGTATTTCAGTAGTGTCTTCCATTCTATCAAATGATACCAAGAAGCAGCCATTAAAACCATCCTAGAAAACACCTCAAACTCACTATTTTAAATCAAATACAGTGGACCCCTGGTTATCGGCTGTAATCCATTCCAGAAGGTCGGCCGATAACCGAAATGACTGAAAACTGAATTAATATTTCCCATAAGAATTAATGGAAATACAATTAATCCGTTCCAGACAAAAATATTCACAAAAAAATAAATTTTTTAACAATTATGCAAGCATTACATACCTTTATTGAAGGCTAATGCTGGCTTCTGGAAGACAGGGAAGAGCAGAGAGGGAGGAGTTAGTGCTTTGAAGGGGAATCCCCTTCCATAAAGACTTTATGTAACAAAGCCTTCTCTGGGGTTACTTCCTTTCTTTGTCTTTTAATGCCACTATGACCAGCTTGAGAGTCACTGGACTCCCGTCTCACAAAATAACTGTCCACAGTGCTCTGTTTCTGGCATCTCTTTAAGATTTTCCTGAAGAGGGACAGGATTTTGTCACTAAACGTGTTGCAGATATGACTTGTTTCAGCTTTGTCAGGGTGGTGTTTCTGTACAAAAGCTTGCACCTTAGTCCACATTGCACACACCTCTTTAATCTCTGAAGAAGGCACCTCCTTCACTCCCTCTTCCTCCTCCTCTGAAGCAAGTTCCTCAGCTGCAGTCTGTTGCTGTTCAAATTGAAGCTCTTCCATATCCTTGCCACTCACCTCCAACCCCAGGGACTTCCCTAGTGCCACAATAGAGTCCACAGGGTTGGCAGGGTCAGGGTCAGGGTCAGGGTCAGGGTCAGGATCAGGATCAGGGTCAGCCTCAAACCCTTCAAAATCCCTCTCTTGGACACAATCTGGCGACAGTTTTCTCCAAACAGAGTTCAAAGCCTCACCATGCCTTACAACACTGTGTATGCCACTCCGCTTCTTAAATCTATCAAACCATCCTTTGCTGGCCATAAATTCATAAACTGCAGCACTTGCTCCAGGCATTTTCTTTGCAAGATCCTCATGCAACTGCCTTGCCTCTCACAAATGATAGACTCCACAACACTGTCTCCCACTAATTCTTTTTCCTTAATCCACAATAATAATAATTTTTCCATCTCTTCCATTACTGGTGGCCTTTGTTTAGTTAGAAAAGTTACTCCTTTTGCAACACTAGCATCTTTGATATGTTCTTTCTTTGCCAGGATGGATGTAATTGTTGATTTAGTTTTGCTGTACATCCTGGCAAGTTCCGCCACCTTCATACCACTCAAACTTTTCTATCACTTCACGCTTAAATTCCATGGTGTTTCTCACTTTCTTTACCACAGGAACTTTCTTTGGACCCATGGTTACTTATTTCATAGTTGCACTGCAGAAAAAAACAAACACTAAAAACAATGGAAAACAAGCAAAATGTTTGGATGTATGAGCAGAAGCTTCCTCAGCCACCGAGAGACAAAGCCAAACTGACGTGAAAGCGGCCCCAGGCAGCGGATAGACGCGTCCCAAATGGCCAATAACCAAATTAACGGCCAATAACCGAATTAGCAGCCGATAACTGAGCGCTGAAAAGCCTGCCGATAACCGGGGGTCCACTGTATATGGTCAGTTTTGCTTTTCCTATCATACACTGCATGGAGCAGGTTACTAATCTTTCTTCTTCTTTCTTTCAACACACCAGCCATATCCCACCGAGGCAGGGTGGCCCAAAAGGAGAAATGAAAGTTTCTCCTTTTACATTTAGTAATACATACAGGAGAAGGGGTTACTAGCCCCTTGCTCCCGGCATTTTAGTTGCCTCTTACAGAGGAAGAATTCTGTTCCACTTCCCCATGGAGATAAGAGGAAATACACAAGAACTAGAAAGAAAATAGCAGAAAACCCAGAGGGGTGTGTATATATATGCTTGTACACGTATGTGTAGTGTGACCTAAGTGTAAGTAGAAGTAGCAAGACGTACCTGTAATCTTGCATATTAACGAGACAGACAAAAGACACCAGCAATCCTATCATCATGTAAAACAATTACAGGCTTTCATTTTACACTCACTTGACAGGACAGTAGTACCTCCCTGTGTGGTTGCTGTCTACCAACCTACTACCTTTAAGGTTACTAATCATTGGGGTTAATAATACAAACTAAGTCTTCAGTAAAACTTTTGAGGATTCAGTATATTCAGTATGTGAATATATTACTTCATGATATGATCCTCATGTTCTTTTCAAATATTTCATTGTTTATTTCATAAATTACCCTTTCAGTGTCCAGACCTCCAATCTGAAACTTGTCCACAGGGTACAAGAATTTAAAAAAAAAATTTTTTTGTTATTTTTTCTTATGAAATGGTAGAGAATGTTTTTCTGAAGGCAATAAAACAAAAAGTACGAAATCTGATGAAAAACTGATGAAATTATGCTATTGCAAATTTTGCCATGTCAACAATACTAATGCATAGGCGATTTTGCCCACTTTGACTCCTACTTTAGGCCAATTACACTGTTCCAGTCAACCAAATTCTTAAGCTATTTCACTAATATGCCTACTATTTTATCGACTTAGCACAAGAAACTGCCTAATCAACTATTTCAACTATCCAATAAACTCTTCAGAAACTGGTAATTTGGCCAATTTCACACAAATTTCAGAATATTTCAATTTCAAAATAGGGTCCAGAATAAACAATGCGAGCATTTCTGGCACTAAAATAATATTTCCTCTGCTCATTAGTTGTGCTTCCAGGCTTTACACATGAATTCCATTTTGATTTTTTATTCACCCAAAGAATTTTTCTTCACTTCAAAAAATAGAAGAGTTATTGTTATACAATATTGTAATAATTATATAAATAATATCAGCACATTCATAAATGCATATTAGACCCACCAGTTGATGTGTGATATGATTTGCTTACTCCTGAACATCAGCAAAAATCAAACATTTCTGCTACTTTGAGCTCAATTTCAAGCTATTTTCAGTCATAAAACCAATCAAAATCATCTTTATTTCTGTAGTATATCTTCCATTCTATTAAATGAGAACAAGAAACTGTAAATACATCCATAAAAAACATGCAAAAATACTGTACACCCAAAGTCCCCATTTTAAACCAAAAACAGGGTCACAGTTTTTTTTCTCGTTATGCCCTGCATACTGCAAGATTTTTTTGTATGGTGCTCACTTACCACATAGACCCATTCTCTCATACCTAGGCCCAAATTTAATGCTCACAGCTTATCCGAGTGAGTAAGCTCATCACGTGGTACTACGGCACGGCCCCTGGTTTTAAACCCGTAGGACAATGGCATGAACCCTAAAAGGGTTGAAAATTTATAGCTTACATAAAATATTAATTAGAAAAGAAAAATGCTGTCTAATGGACATTATTTGCACTTATTTAGCAAGTATGGTGGGAAGCTGGGAGCCACTATGTGAGGCCTAGTAAGCAGATTTAGAAAATCTATGGAGGGTACAGTACTACCCAAATTTCACATATCACTTTTTTTTTATTTATGATGTATATTCTAGAGGTTGTTATGCACACTATGGATATTTTGGATGCACTTCTTTAATTGAGTTTACATGAATTTGAACTACATATTGTAGCTTACTGTACCAGCATATTCTTTGATTACAATAATAAATATGGAGGAAAACTCTCCAAAAACATTGCAAGTTTTAAGATGCATTGATTAGTATGTGAGTTATGGTTAGCCTAAAAAATGTTATCTAAAAATATTTCAAGATAGTGAAAGGTACATAAATGGTTGAGGAAGACACACAAGCTTTCTTATTTGAATTAAATACCAGAAATTAATCTCTACATAAGGCTAATAATTATAGTCTACTAGGTATGTAATGCCCAAGACAAAATAAATATAAGCAAGAATTATACAGTCAATATTTGATAAACATACCAGAAGATTGTAAAGATGAGCCTGGCCCATGATCTGACTCTGGGAGTAGAAACACACTCAATACTCATCAAAGGTATATCAAAGGCAAAGGTATGTGCTAGTCACAGATCTCACATTATTTGCAACTTCTGAATGGGAATGTTAGTAAAAATGCAAAACTATGGAAGCAATAAGATCACTTGTGGCATTAAAACATTAAAGTATGAAAGAAAACCTTCTAATAGAAGAGAAACCCAAAAGGATTTGACCAGTAGAGCAAGGAGAAGCTGACACACATGCCATTGACCAGTAGAGCAAGGAGAAGCTGACACACATGCCATTGACCAGTAGAGCAACGAGAAGCTGACACACATGCCATTGACCAGTAGAGCAAGGAGAAGCTGACACACATGCCATTGACCAGTAGAGCAACGAGAAGCTGACACACATGCCATTGACCAGTAGAGCAAGGAGAAGCTGACACACATGCCATTGACCAGTAGAGCAAGGAGAAGCTGACACACATGCCATTGACCAGTAGAGCAAGGAGAAGCTGACACACATGCCATTGACCAGTAGAGCAAGGAGAAGCTGACACACATGCCATTGACCAGTAGAGCAAGGAGAAGCTGACACACATGCCATTGACCAGTAGAGCAAGGAGAAGCTGACACACGTGCCATTGACCAGTAGAGCAACGAGAAGCTGACACACATGCCATTGACCAGTAGAGCAAGGAGAAGCTGACACACATGCCATTGACCAGTAGAGCAAGGAGAAGCTGACACACGTGCCATTGACCAGTAGAGCAAGGAGAAGCTGACACACATGCCATTGACCAGTAGAGCAAGGAGAAGCTGACACACATGCCATTGACCAGTAGAGCAAGGAGAAGCTGACACACATGCCATTGACCAGTAGAGCAAGGAGAAGCTGACACACATGCCATTGACCAGTAGAGCAAGGAGAAGCTGACACACGTGCCATTGACCAGTAGAGCAAGGAGAAGCTGACACACATGCCATTGACCAGTAGAGCAAGGAGAAGCTGACACACATGCCATTGACCAGTAGAGCAAGGAGAAGCTGACACACATGCCATTGACCAGTAGAGCAAGGAGAAGCTGACACACATGCCATTGACCAGTAGAGCAAGGAGAAGCTGACACACATGCCATTGACCAGTAGAGCAAGGAGAAGCTGACACACGTGCCATTGACCAGTAGAGCAAGGAGAAGCTGACACACATGCCATTGACCAGTAGAGCAAGGAGAAGCTGACACACATGCCATTGACCAGTAGAGCAAGGAGAAGCTGACACACATGCCATTGACCAGTAGAGCAAGGAGAAGCTGACACACATGCCATTGACCAGTAGAGCAAGGAGAAGCTGACACACATGCCATTGACCAGTAGAGCAAGGAGAAGCTGACACACATGCCATTGACCAGTAGAGCAAGGAGAAGCTGATACACATGCCATTGACCAGTAGAGCAAGGAGAAGCTGACACACGTGCCATTGACCAGTAGAGCAAGGAGAAGCTGATACACATGCCATTGACCAGTAGAGCAAGGAGAAGCTGACACACATGCCATTGACCAGTAGAGCAAGGAGAAGCTGACACACATGCCATTGACCAGTAGAGCAAGGAGAAGCTGACACACATGCCATTGACCAGTAGAGCAAGGAGAAGCTGACACACGTGCCATTGACCAGTAGAGCAAGGAGAAGCTGACACACATGCCATTGACCAGTAGAGCAAGGAGAAGCTGACACACGTGCCATTGACCAGTAGAGCAAGGAGAAGCTGACACACATGCCATTGACCAGTAGAGCAAGGAGAAGCTGACACACATGCCATTGACCAGCAGAGCAAGGAGAAGCTGACACACGTGCCATTGACCAGTAGAGCAAGGAGAAGCTGACACACATGCCATTGACCAGTAGAGCAAGGAGAAGCTGACACACATGCCATTGACCAGTAGAGCAAGGAGAAGCTGACACACATGCCATTGGCTTATATTAAATATTAAATCTAAGGAAAGATCAAATGTTTACCAGTATTAATTAGAGCAGTATACAAGTTGTGAATATTAGGAAATATGCTGTATACTTATATGAACTTACTTAATTCTTTCAGGAACAGTTGAGAGGTACTGCATTAAAGCATATGCTGTAGATTGCAATACATGTGGTGAATGAGAATTAAGTAGATTTATCAAGCTATCCTCAACTCCTTGAGTCATCAACAACTTGCATACACTCACATGTGCTCCACATAAATTACCAATGCACCATGCACATGGATCCTGAAATAAATGGAGCAATTAACCTCTAGACAAATTTATTTATAATAAAAATAATTGCAATATCCACAAAAATTTACAATGAGGGCTGCCTGCCCAAAGTTTTTCTTAATCTACAAAAAAGAAATCATATTGAAAATACAAGGGAAAATCTAAAAAAATCTAAGAAGAATAAATGAAAAAATGGGTGAGAGGAATTAGGCAGAAGTGTCTAGAGGTGTAAAAACATAAGATAGAAATACAATGTAAAATGGAAGAAAATGGTCAATGAAGACTTTGAGCATGGTGGTTGGTAATAAAAATATGCAAATATGTACATATACAACTAAAGAACCCCAATGGAAATAAATCACTCTGACTGATTATCCTAGGTTCTCTACACATATGCTGCTATGTATGATAATCTATGTAACTGTATTGTGTATACCTGAATAAACTTACTTACTTACTGACTTACATGGAGAAGAACCTTTCAGCAGTCTAGTTGAATAAGAAGGAAGCCCTGAGGCATGAGGCTATCATAAATACCATACAATTTTTTAGAAGCCAAGGCTAACTACAAAACCTACAAATGTGCTAAGATTTTGTACACTATTTCCAACAACAAAAATATTACTGTAGCTTAACATTCACATGTAGTAGTAGTATATTTTATTAATGCTAGTAAATTTTAAAATACTGTACTATCTAAGTTTGACTTGAAGAATTTAATTTTCAGCCCAAATAATGATCAGATGAATAAAAAGGCAGAATACCATGACTGGAACAATACACAAATACTCTGCTCATAGGCAAATTTACGATAACGTTTTGGTCTGACTTGGACCATCAACACAGAAATATGAAGAGAAGAGAGCCAGGATACATACAAGAGGGGGCGGCAGCAGCAGCAGCAGCAGCAGCAGCAGGACAAAACCCCCATAGAACAGGACCCACATAGGCAGAAAACAGGAAAGGCAAATAAAATATAGGAAAGGAGAAGAGGTAAGAAAAGAAGATAAAGATCAGATAAAGTCATGAGTATTCTGAAGTTTGGAGCATTTGATAGTGTAATAAGAAAAGAAGGCATCTACAGAGACAAAGCCAAGACTATGATTCATATTAAGAAATTTATGTACAAGGATGATTTAACAAGATGGCATTTGTGAATGCAGAGGGCCAGTTAACAAGATGACTCGGATCTATAATATGACAAAAAAGGGCATTGTTAGTGTTGGCAAGGCTAACATTTCTTTTGTGTTCTTGAAGTCTCAGGAAGAGCAGGCAGTTTCTCTTAAAGTATTGGAGAGGACATGAGGAGCAGGAAATGGATTAGTCTCTGGAAACATCTGTGCAACTAGTTAATGGTATGAGTCAGACTAAAACTTCTTCATACATTTCAGTCTCATATGATACATATTTTTCAAGTCATTTATTTACCATACATATTCTAGTATAACTTGAAGTTGTGTATGGGTCAATCCCTGTCTTTCTGCCAAGGATTTCCCAATTTTTCTCATGTAATCTACTCTAGTTTTTGAGACTTAAAAAAGTCAAATGGCTTGAATGTGGAAAATATTCCAGCCAAACTTGAAAAAATAGCACTGAAAACAAAAATTACTTATGACAAAGCAAAATATAAAACAAAAGGAGTACTACAGTTAGTCTACTTGCTCCTACTCACTCTTTGTTTAGCATAAGAACAGAGGAACACTGCTGGAAACTTATAAGCCCATGCTAGGAAAGCCCCACTCATTTCCAACTCTTTTTATCTCATCTTATCTACTGCAATATTTACTATTCTTGCTGTCTGTTGTCTGTGGGTACATAGGCACCATCACCAACTATTACTTCCACCAGAATAGAGTACCCTTGATCAACACCTGCACTCTCAATAACAGTTTACCAAATTCTGTACATTTTTTGTTTATATTCCATTTATGCATGTGTGAAGATAAGTTTTGAGATTTAAGAGGGCTTTGACCAGGGTGTGATCATTCAGTGCTCTTGGCAATAAGAAAAACAATAACACCTATGAACATTCAAGGTAAAATTAGCTATCAATCTAATTTTTTTTTTTTTCAACAAGTTGGCCGTCTCCCAACAAGGCAGGGTAACCCAAAAAAGAAAGAAAATCCCCAAAAAGAAAATGCTTTCATCATCATTCAACACTTTCACCACACTCACACATAATCACTGTTTTTGCAGAGGTGCTCAGAATACAACAGTTTAGAAGCATATACGTATAAAGATACACAACATATCCCTCCAAACTGCCAATATCCCAAACCCCTCCTTTAAAGTGCAGGCATTGTACTTCCCATTTCCAGGACTCAAGTCCAACTACATGAAAATAACCGGTTTCCCTGAATCCCTTCACTAAATATTACCCTGCTCACACTCCAACAGATCGTCAGGTCCCAAGTACCATTCGTCTCCATTCACTCCTATCTAACACGCTCACGCACGCTTGCTGGAAGTCCAAGCCCCTTGCCCACAAAACCTCCTTTACCCCCTCTCTCCAACCCTTTCGAGGACGACCCCTACCTCGCCTTCCTTCCCCTATAGATTTATATGCTTTCCATGTCATTCTACTTTGATCCATTCTCTCTAAATGACCAAACCACCTCAACAACCCCTCTTCTGCCCTCTGACTAATACTTTTATTAACTCCACACCTTTTCCTAATTTCCACACTCCGAATTTTCTGCATAATATTTACACCACACATTGCCCTAATAGCATGAATAAATACTATAACACCAAGTTAAAATACCCAGAATCAATTAAAAAATCCCATTAAACAGTTCATGCCAAGGCTCTTGAAAGTTTCCAAGATCCTTACAGGAACCACAGTACAACAACTAAAAACCACGATAAAAGCAGAAAGAGCTCTTGTGGGCAAAGTTAAAATGTGTTCCACAGTTAGCTGCACACTACCAGCTTCACAAACCTGCCTGGTAAATGGTTAACCCTTTCACCATCTCCTGCATATACATACATTCTTGAGGCCAGTGGCACTTACATATGTATATACATTTTAATCATACCTTTGACGAGTTTCGAGTTTTCCTACTACTAAAGCCTGGCCCTGGGCCAGGTTTGTCTAGTGCCCTCAAATATGCTGTGATCAGTAAATTTTGGCCTAAACATGAGAGAATGGGTCAGTGCAGTATGAAAAGGAATTCTGCCCCACACAGTGTATTATGGGAACTGCTACCCTCTGATCTTGTATTTGGGTTAAAATAGTGACTCTAAGGTAACATTTATGGAAAGATTCAGAGTAAACAAGTTAGCCAGTCTTGAGTCCTGGAGGCAGGAAGTACAGCACCTGCACTCTAAAGGAAGGGTGAGGGTGCTGCAGTTCAGAGAATCATCTGAACTGTAACGTCAGCACGTTCTTAACAAGACAAGACATTGATTCAATGAATAACGATGAATGTTTCCTCTTTTTCAGTCCACCTTACCTTGCTGGAAGACAGCTAGTGTTAAAAACAAAAATCTGCTTGAAAAGAGATGCAATATTGGTTAAGTATTGAGGATGGTAACAATGGTAACTCTGCAGTGTTCAGCTGTTCTGCTTGTAACTAAACTGAGGGAAGAGGGTGGCACAAATGAAACTAAAGGATATTACAGGTTGACCATCACTAATCCAGCATCATCAGGACCTGCAGGGTGCTGGATTAGTGATTTTGCTGGATTACAGAGTGGTTAGGTTAGAATACACTTAAACCCAACAGTGATATTTACGCATCAGCGATTTCACCCACTTTACGCCCAAATTTTGGTCTATTCCATTGTTCCAGTCTACCAAACTCATAGCTATTTCACTATTATTCCTTCTACCTCTGTCAAATGAGTACAAGACACTGCCCATTTCAACTGCATATTTCAACTACCCAACAAAGTGGTCAGAAATTGGTAGTTTGGTCAATTTCACACAAATTTCAAGAGATGCCAATTTCAAAATATTTTTTATTATTACTATCACACTGGCCGATTCCCACCAAGGCAGGGTGGCCCGAAAAAGAAAAACTTTCACCATCATTCACTCCATCACTGTCTTGCCAGAAGGGTGCTTTACACTACAGTTTTTAAACTGCAACATTAACACCCCTCCTTCAGAGTGCAGGCACTGTACTTCCCATCTCCAGGACTCAAGTCCGGCCTGCCGTTTCCCTGAACCCCTTCATAAATGTTACTTTGCTCACACTCCAACAGCACGTCAAGTATTAAAAACCATTTGTCTCCATTCACTCCTATCAAACACGCTCACGCATGCCTGCTGGAAGTCCAAGCCCCTCGCACACAAAACCTCCTTTACCCCCTCCCTCCAACCTTTCCTAGGCCGACCCCTACCCCGCCTTCCTTCCACTACAGACTGATACACTCTTGAAGTCATTCTGTTTCGCTCCATTCTCTCTACATGTCCAAACCACCTCAACAACCCTTCCTCAGCCCTCTGGACAACAGTTTTGGTAATCCCGCACCTCCTCTTAACTTCCAAACTACGAATTCTCTGCATTATATTCACACCACACATTGCCCTCAAACATGACATCTCCACTGCCTCCAGCCTTCTCCTCGCTGCAACGTTCATCACCCATGCTTCACACCCATATAAGAGCGTTGGTAAAACTATACTCTCATACATTCCCCTCTTTGCCTCCAAGGACAAAGTTCTTTGTCTCCACAGACTCCTAAGTGCACCACTCACCCTTTTCCCCCTCATCAATTCTATGATTCACCTCATCTTTCATAGACCCATCCACTGACACGTCCACTCCCAAATATCTAAATACATTCACCTCCTCCATACTCTCTCCTTCCAATCTGATATCCAATCTTTCATCACCTAATCTTTTTGTTATCCTCATAACCTTACTCTTTCCTGTATTCACTTTTAATTTTCTTCTTTTGCATACCCTACCAAATTCATCCACCAATCTCTTCAACTTCTCTTCAGAATCTCCCAAGAGCACAGTGTCATCAGCAAAGAGCAACTGTGACAACTCCCACTTTATGTGTGATTCTTTATCTTTTAACTCCACGCCTCTTGCCAAGACCCTCGCATTTGCTTCTCTTACAACCCCATCTATAAATATATTAAACAACCACGGTGACATCACACATCCTTGTCTAAGGCCTACCATACACCTGCAACATCTGCCACATTGCCCCCCTATCCACCCTGTCATACGCCTTTTCCAAATCCATAAATGCCACAAAGACCTCTTTAGCCTTATCTAAATACTGTTCACTTATATGTTTCACTGTAAACACCTGGTCCACACACCCCCTACCTTTCCTAAAGCCTCCTTGTTCATCTGCTATCCTATTCTCTGTCTTACTCTTAATTCTTTCAATAATAACTCTACCATACACTTTACCAGGTATACTCAACAGACTTATCCCCCTATAATTTTTGCACTCTCTTTTGTCCCCTTTGCCTTTATACAAAGGAACTATGCATGCTCTCTGCCAATCCCTAGGTACCTTACCCTCTTCCATACATTTATTAAATAATTGCACCAACCACTCCAAAACTATATCCCCACCTGCTTTTAACATTTCTATCTTTATCCCATCAATCCCGGCTGCCTTACCCCCTTTCATTTTACCTACTGCCTCACGAACTTCCCCCACACTCACAACTGGCTCTTCCTCACTCCTACAAGATGTTATTCCTCCTTGCCCTATACACGAAATCACAGCTTCCCTATCTTCATCAACATTTAACAATTCCTCAAAATATTCCCTCCATCTTCCCAATACCTCTAACTCTCCATTTAATAACTCTCCTCTCCTATTTTTAACTGACAAATCCATTTCTTCTCTAGGCTTCCTTAACTTGTTAATCTCACTCCAAAACTTTTTCTTATTTTCAACACAATTTGTTGATAACATCTCACCCACTCTCTCATTTGCTCTCTTTTTACATTGCTTCACCACTCTCTTAACCTCTCTCTTTTTCTCCATATACTCTTCCCTCCTTGCATCACTTCTACTTTGTAAAAACTTCTCATATGCTAACTTTTTCTCCCTTACTACTCTCTTTACATCATCATTCCACCAATCGCTCCTCTTCCCTCCCGCACCCACTTTCCTGTAACCACAAACTTCTGCTGAACACTAACATTACATTTTTAAACCTACCCCATACCTCTTCGACCCCATTGCCTATGCTCTCATTAGCCCATCTATCCTACAATAGCTGTTTATATCTTACCCTAACTGCCTCCTCTTTTAGTTTATAAACCTTCACCTCTCTCTTCCCTGATGCTTCTATTCTCCTTGTATCCCATCTACCTTTTACTCTCAGTGTAGCTACAACTAGAAAGTGATCTGATATATCTGTGGCCCCTCTATAAACATGTACATCCTGAAGTCTACTCAACCGTCTTTTATCTACCAATACATAATCCAACAAACTACTGTCATTTTGCCCTACATCATATCTTGTATACTTATTTATCCTCTTTTTCTTAAAATATGTATTACCTATAACTAAACCCCTTTCTATACAAAGTTCAATCAAAGGGCTCCCATTATCATTTACACCTGGCACCCCAAACTTACCTACTACACCCTCTCTAAAAGTTTCTCCTACTTCAGCATTCAGGTCCCCTACCACAATTACTCTCTCACTTGGTTCAAAGGCTCCTATACATTCACTTAACATCTCCCAAAATCTCTCTCTCTCCTCTACATTCCTCTCTTCTCCAGGTGCATACACGCTTATTATGACCCACTTTTCGCATCCAACCTTTAGTTTAATCCACATAATTCTTGAGTTTACACATTCATATTCTCTTTTCTCCTTCCATAACTGATCCTTCAACATTACTGCTACCCCTTCCTTTGCTCTAACTCTCTCAGATACTCCAGATTTAATTCCATTTATTTTCCCCCACTGAAACTCCCCTACCCCCTTCAGCTTTGTTTCGCTTAGGGCCAGGACATCCAACTTCTTTTCATTCATAACATCAGCAATCATCTGTTTCTTGTCATCTGCACTACATCCACGCACATTCAAGCATCCCAGTTTTATAAAGTTTTTCTTCTTCTCTTTTTTAGTAAATGTCTACAGGAGAAGGGGTTACTAGCCCATTGCTCCCGGCATTTTAGTCGCCTCATACGACATGCATGGCTTACAGAGGAAAGATTCTTTTCCACTTCCCCATGGACAATAGAAGAAATAAAGTAGGGTACAGAATGCAGACATTCCTGGCACTAATATAACATTTTCTCTGTTCATTAGTCATGTCTCCAGGCCCTTCTTATATTAGTCTAGTTTTCCATTTTGAATTTATATTTACACAAAAAATAGAAAATTTACTGTTATACAGTAAATTGTATAAATAATGTCAACCCATTCATGACTGCGTATTCGAATGGCTAGCTGGACACATATTGGATGGTGATATCATTTGTTTACTTTTGAACACTGGCAAAAATTGAACATTTCTGCTACTTTGAGTTCAATTTCAAGGTACTTTCCGTTGTGAAACCAATCAAAATCATATCTATTTCTGTAATATATCTTCCATTTTATGAAATGGGACCAAAAAATGAGAACGCAACTATAACAGCCATATGAAAATACTGTACACTGCAAAATCGCTGTTTTACACCAAAAACACGGTCACAGTTTTTTCTCATTAGGCACCACATGCTGCAGGACTTCTTTTTATACAGTGCACATGTACCACACAGGCCTATTCTCTCATATGTAGGCCCAAATTTACTGGTCACAGCTTATCTGAGTGAGCTGAGCTCATGGCAACCGACAGTGGCTTCAAAGCCACCTCATCTTTTATGGATGATGTATGGTGTATGTGCTTTACACAACAAGAAGCATTTTTTTTATTTGTTGGAACCATGGCTGGGGCTAAAAGTAAGCAGGTTATAACAAATGGAGAAAAAGAAATTGGAATGTCTTGTGCAGCAAGTAACACCACCAAACAGTAATGGCGGGTTGCTGTGGCGACCCCATAAATTTAAAATTATTCTAGCCGAAATTAGTGCCGGATTACTGATGGAACCGGATTACTGATTGCCAGATTAGTGATGGCCCATCTGTATAAGATTACAGTGGAACCTCAAAAATCGAACATATCACATATCGAATGTTTCGAAAATAGGACCATTTTTTCGGACAAACTGTGTCTCTATTATCGAACGTGCCCCTATTTTCAGACCGCCAGGTACGGGACCTGTCTGCCGTAAGCAGTCTAGCTTTGTTTATGCTTGAGTGAACACTAACCTGCACTCTCATTCACGCATTTTACAATTATTTCGTTGTGTTTAGTGCTTGTGGGACTATGAAATAAGCTGCCATGGGTCCAAAGAAACTTGCCAGTGGTACCCCTGTGGTAAAGAAAGTGAGAAACACTGTAGATGTGAAGAAGGAAATAATACAGATGTATGAGAGTGGTGCGAGACTTGTTGAGCTTGCCAGGATGTATGGGAAAAAAAAGTCGACCATCGGTTCTATCCTGTCAAAGAAAGAACAAATCAAGGAAGCTGATGTTGCGAAAGGTGTTAATATAGGGAGTGGATGAGGTGCCTTCTTCAAAGATTAAGGAGATTTGTGCCAAGTGGAATGATGTCCAAATGTTTGTGCAGAAGTACCACCCTCAGCAAGCTGAAACAAGACATCTTTGCAACAAGTTCAGTGACAGAACCATGTCCCATTTTAGAGAATTGTTAAAGAGGCACCAGAAACAGAGGACTGTGGACGGTTATTTTGTGAGACAGGGGTCCAGTGACTCTCAAGCTGGTCCTAGTGGCATTAAAAGACAGAGAAGGGAAGTAACCCCAGAGAGGGCTTTACCTGAAGTCCTCATGGAGGGGGATTCTCCTTCCAAACACTAACCCCAACTCCCTCTCTCCTCCTCCCTATCTTCCAGATGCCATCACCAATCTTCAATAAAGGTAAGTAAAAATGTTATTTTATATGTATTACTATACATAATTAAAAACTACAGAATTTGTTGTATGTAAAACTGTAATTAATCTCTATAAAATGTATTTTTTTGTGTGAATATTTTTGGGTTTCTGGAACTGATTAATTGTATTTCCATTATTTCTTATGGGAATGGATTAAGTTCAATTTTTGAGGTTCCACTGTAATTTGTATATTTTAGATGGATTATGGTTACTGAGTATGGTTTTGCCCTTGATGCACCAAAGACAGGAATCTAGTGTGCAGTAGGCCCCACAAGAAAAGGATTTTTTTATTTCATAAAGTGCTAAACCTGTAGGGATCATTAACTGGGAAGTGGCAACCAGATTCAATCCCAGGAAAGGGAGGGTAGCACATATTTTTGGGATAAACTTTCCTTCACTGAAATCACTGTACTTTCTTTGAAGGTATGAGAGTTTGAACCCTTGAAAAGTGTTACCCATGACTATATTAACCCCCTAATTTTTGCCTAAAAATTTTGTTTTAAAACCTCTATCTGTACTCAAGTAAATACAGTATTAATCAATGTGTTATTTAATAAACATGCTCATTTTAAACATGCTGGCCATTTCCCACCAAGGCAAGGGTGACAAAAAAAAAAAAATCATTCACACTATCACTGTCTTTCCAGAGGTGCACAGATATGACAGTTTAGATATCACTTTAAACAGCAAATATTGCAACCCCCATCCCCTTTAAAGTACAGGCATTGTACTTTCCACCTCCAGGACTCAAGTCTAGCTATCCGGTTTCCCTGAATCTCTTCATAAAATACTACTGCTCATACTCTAACAGCTCTTCAAGTCCCAAAAACCATTCGTCTCCACTTACTCCTATCTAACACTCACACATGCCTGCTGTATGTCCAAGCCCCTTGCACACAAAAACCTTTTTTGCCCCCTCCCTCCATCATTTCCTAGGATGACCCCTCCCCCTCCTTCCCTCCACTACAGATTTATACACCTTCCAAGTCATCCTGTTTTGCTTCATCCTCTTTAAATGACAAAAACCACCTCAACAACCCCTGCTCAGCCCTCTGAGGAGAGCTGAGGAGCCTCTTTCTCGCTGCAACATTCACAACCCATTCTTCACACCATACAAGTGTTGGTACCACTATACTCTTATACATTCCCTTCTTGGCCTCCATGGATAATGTTCTTTGTCTCCACAGATACCTCAATGCACCACTCACCTTTTTTCCTTCATCAATTTTATGGTTTACCTCATCCTTCATAAACCCATCCTCCAACGAGTCTGCTCCCAAATATCCAAGCATGTTCACTTCTTCCATATTCTCTCCCTCCAATCCGATATCCAATTTTTCTTTACCTAATTCATTTGATGCAATCATCTTACTCTTATCTACAGTCATAATGCAGGATGAGAGGTTAGTAGCATTTATTTGTAGGAAGTCAGGTGTAGGCAGCCCTGGCTACCCTGTCCCAAATTTACGATACTTAAAGCAGCCCAGAGAGATAAAATACACATACAGTACACTCATTATTTACCTTAAAATATGTAGTATAGTCATAATGTAGGATGAGAGGTGAGTAGGAAATCAGGTGTTGGTAGCCGGTAGATGTAGGTAGCCGGTAGACAGCCTGGGCTACATAGCTGTACGATATTTAATGCGGCTCAGAGCCATATTATTACCATCGACATACCATGCTCACTGACTTTAATAGTTTCTAACAACTACCTTCAGATGCCATCATAAACAAAGGAAGAAGTAATGAATAATTCATGCTGAGAATTGTAAACAAAAGCAGGAGTGACTAGGCCAAACGCAGATTCATACACGTTTTCTCTGGTGCTGGACCAGAGAAAACACAATGTTTTCCCTCCGCCCAGCTACTACACCTCCATAGCATATAAACATAGCATGTTTATTTGCCATGTAACGTGTTTCTTATATAATTTTGAAGAAAATATCTTAGATGGATTAATGAAAATGTCTATATTAACATAAAATAAGACATTTAATGTAAAAGTCAAACCTGGTGAGCTTCAACCAGGTCCAACGAGAAGAGAGACAGAAAAGAGGCGACTCTCCTTCCAAACAATAACATATCCTCCTCCTCCTCCCTTCTCAGCACTATCCTAGTAGACACTCAACTCTTCTCAGCAAAGTAATGATCAATTTGCATTCATTTCATCTAATTCTTTTGTATTTATGTATTTATTTTAATATTAAGCAGTGTTTAAATTATTTTATACAACCTCCATCAATGTATAATATGCCAATAACAATAGAATTTTTTTTTCATGGGAACGAATTAATCATTTTTCTGATATTTCTTACAGGAAAATTTGTTTGGTACATGTCCTGTTTGGTATAAGTCCAAGGTCCTGGAACAAATTAAGGACATATACCAAGGTGCCACTGTAGTTGCTTATATCTTAGGCTCCTCCTCCCTTAATTTATAAACTTTCACCTCTCTCTTACTTGCTGTTGCCATTTTCCTTTTGTCCAATCTACTTCTTACTCTAACTGTAGCTACAACTAAATAATGATCTTATTACAGCTAAATAATGATCTGATAAGCAAAGTTCAATCCATAAATATATTTTTTATTTTATAATAAAATAGAGAACCCCAGGCAGTAGGCTGGTAGACAGCAACCGCCCAGGGAGGTACTACCGTCCTGCCAAGTGAGTGTAAAATGGAAGCCTGTAATTGTTTTACATGATGGTGGTATTGCTGGTGTTCATTTTTCTGTCTCATAAACATGCAAGGTTTCAGGTACGTCTTGCTACCTCTACTTACACCTAGGTCACACTACATATACATGTACAAGCATATATATACACACATCCCTCTGGGTTTTCTTCTAGTTTCTTACTAGTTCTTGTTCTTGTTTATTTCCTCTTATCTCCATGGGGAAGTGGAACAGAATTCTTCCTCCATAAGCCATGTGTGTTGTAAGAGGCAACTAAAATGCCGAGAGCAAGGGGTTAGTAACCTCTTCTCCTGTATATATTACTAAATGTAAAAGGAGAAACTTTCGGTTTTCCTTTTGGGCCACCCTGCCTTGGTGGGATACGGCCGGTGTGTTGAAAGAAAGATGGCAGGATTGCTGGTGTCTTTTTTCTGTCTCATAAACATGCAATATTTCAGGTACATCTTGCTACTTCTACTTATGCTTAAGTCACACTCAACATGCAGGTACAAGCATATATATACACACCCTTCTAGGTTTTCTTCTATTTTCTTACTAGTTCTTGTTATGGTTTATTTCCTCCTATCTCCATGGGGGAAGTAGAACAGAATTCTTCCTCTGTAAGTCATGTGTGTTATAAGAGGCAACTAACATGCCAGGAGCAAGAGGTTAGTAACACCTTCTCGTGTATACATTACTAAAGTTAAAAAGAGAAACTTTGTTTTTTCTTTTTGGGCCACCTGCTTCAATTCAATTCAATTCAATTCAATTCAAAGTTTATTCTCTATAAAGATTACAATGTTGAATTTACAGAATTTGGTTGTTGTGTGGTTTACATGTAGTTAAATAATGATTACAGAGTGTACCACTAGAACGCCTAGCATGGCTAGGCATTTCGGGCAGACTTAGTTTAATTCTTTATTTTAAAATATTACAAATTATGAGGTAAGTTGGTATTATGGCTAAGTGACTAAATACTAGTTTGTGAGTTTAGCAATTTGAATGCTTTTGTTTTGGCACAGTACATAGTTTCAGTATTGGAGTATCATAGGATTCATTATTTTAAGATTGAGATTAATATTTCTGTTTATGGTCAAATGGGTGAGTGAGTGTAAGTGTGAACCACCAGGTGGTATTCGTGTAGTTAGTTGATGGGGTTTATCAGGGAGATAAGATGTTTTCTAATGGTAGTTTTGAAGGTGATGAATGTGTCTGCAGTTCTAGAGTTCTCAGGTAGGGTGTTCCAGATTTTAGGGCCTTTGACATACATTGAATTTTTGTAAAGGTTTAGTCGGACATGGGGAATATCGTAGAGATGTTTGTGTCTGGTGTTATGCCTGTGGGTTCTGTCACAACTATCAAGAAAGCGTTTTAGGTCAATGTTGATATTGGAGTTTAAGGTCCTGTAGATGTAGATTGCACAGTAGTAAGTGTGGATGTACTGAACAGGGAGTAAGTTTAGATCTATGAAGAGTGGGGGGGTGTGTTGCCAGGGATGGGATTTAGTGACTATTCTTACTGCAGCTTTTTGTTGGGTTATTATTGGCTTTAGGTGTGTTGCTGCAGTTGATCCCCAAGCACAAATAGCATAGGTGAGGTATGGATAAATAAGTGAGTGGTATAGTGTGAGAAGGGCATTTTGCGGCACGTAGTATTGTATCTTGGAGAGGATCCCAACTGTTTTGGATACTTTTTTGGTTATGTGTTGGATATGGGTGCTGAAATTCAGGTTGCTGTCAAGGTATAGGCCTAGGAATTTGCCCTCATTATGTCTGGTAATTAGAGTGTTGTCGATCTTAATGTTAATTTGTGCATCTCCTGCTCTGCTACCAAACATAATATAGTAGGTTTTGTCAGTGTTAAGCGTAAGTTTATTGGCTGTCATCCAAGTCGATATTTTGATCAGCTCCTCATTAACAATGGTGTTGAGGGTGGCAAGATTAGGGTGAGAGATGACATAAGTCGTGTCGTCAGCAAAGAGAATGGGTTTCAGGTGTTGGGATACATTTGGAAGATCATTGATTTATATGAGGAAGAGCAGGGGACCAAGGACACTTCCCTGCGGAACTCCAGTATCAAGTGGCCATGTTGTTGATGCTGTGTCTTTAATGGTAACATACTGATACCTATTAGTAAGGTAAGATTTGAAATAAGCAAGCGCATGGCCTCTTATACCGTAATGGTCAAGTTTGTGGAGTAGGATGTCGTGGTCTACTGTGTCAAAAGCTTTTCTTAGGTCAATAAAAATTCCTAGTGGATATTCCTTATTTTCCAATGCTGTGTAAAGCAGATCTAGCATTTTTATGATTGCATCATTAGTGCTTTTATTTTTCCTAAATCCAAATTGGCAGGGGTTGAGTATGTTTTGTGCTGTTATAAATGAATATAGTCTCCTGTGCACGAGTTTCTCAAAAATTTTGGATAGCAATGGTAAGTTTGATATTGGCCTATAGTTGTTTAAGTCTGTAGGGTCACCACCTTTCTGTATTGGTGTAACCCTTGCCATCTTGAGTAGTTTCGGGAAGGTGCTAGTTTCTAGGGACTTGTTAAAAAGTAATGAAATAGCATGCGAAAGGATATGGGCCGCTCGCTTGTACAGTAATGGTGGGACATTAGACAGATTCCCTAAGTTGTTTTTAAGTGACTTTATAATCTCGGTGACTTCCGAGGGCTCAGTTGGTGCAAGATAGAAGGAATTTGGGAAATTCCCATCTAGGTAGTCCCCGGCATGGGCATTAGTATGTGGGATTTTATTGGCGAGATTAGATCCTATGGTTGAGAAGAAGTCGTTTATCTTGTTAGCTGTGTCAGTGGGATGTAGTGGTGTTTCATTAGGTTTAGTTAGGACAATATTCTCGGTTTTTTTCAGTTTGTGGGTCCCTAGAATCTGAGAGAGTGTTTTCCAGGTCTATTTTATATCTCCTCTAGTGTCTGTGAATCTACTGGAGTAGTATAGTTGTTTGGCTTTCTTTATTACTTTGGTGAGAACTGATGAATAGTGTTTAAGAATATCTTTGTGTATTAAGCCCTGTCTATATTGTTTTTCATATTGGTGTTTCTTGTCTATGGATTTCAGAATGGTGCTGGTTAGCCATGGGCAACCAAGCCGTTTGTTTGTGATCTGTTTCGTTTTTATAGGACAATGTTTGTTGTATAGTCTAAGTAATTTGTTAAGAAAAATGTCTGTCCAGTCATCAATACCATTGGCCTTGGAGAATTCTGTAGGCCAGTCAACAATCTCTAGGTCAGTTGTGAACTTCCTTATTGAGGCCTCGTCATGGAGTCTAAATGAGACTTTGTTGTATTCAAGTGGTGGTTTATTAATATTTGTCAGGAGGAAGGTAGGGTAGTGGTCCGTAGTGCTATCTGTGATTATCCCTGATTTAAGGGGGGCTAGTATATTGGTCCATATGTGGTCTATTATGGTTGCACTTGTCTCAGTGAGCCTGGTTGGTTTAGTTATTGTTGGTATGAGAAGTGTGTTGTTCATATTGTTGATGAAATCAGTTACAGGCTGATCATCTAGTAAGCCAAGGTTGATGTTGAAGTCTCCAGCTAAGAGAAGGTGGTGCTTATTCATTTGTCTGTTTGTTATTAGTGACTTTAATTTCTCACTGAAATTTGGGATGTTTGTGTGAGGTATCCGGTAGATGGCACCGATTGTTATAGGTGTCTTAAGGTTTTTTACAGTAAAATTAGCAAAAATGTATTCCCCATATTCATCACTAAAGCAAGTGGTGCTAATACAAGATAATTGGTTAGAGTAATAGATTGCAATACCACCCCCAACTTGGTTTGGTCTGCAGTTGTGAATTGCTGTGTATCCTGGTAGAGGGTAGATATCTATTGTGTCCTGCTTAAGCCAGGTCTCAGTAAGAATAATGCAGGAGAAGGGTGTCTTTAGTGATTCAAGGAGTGCCAGGAGGTCATCATAGTGTTTGCTCAAGGACCTGATGTTGTAGTTAAGTACTGATAGGCTTTTAGCATTGTTTAGGATAGTGCTGGCTTGTGATGCTGTGTAATAAAGGCAGTTACTTTCCAATAGGTTTTGATTGGGTGTCAGATTATGGAGGTTTAGATCAGGGTCAACGTAATCAATCATCTTCTAGGTTTAAATTATGGTTATTTATATCCTGAGTTATGTGTTGAGTTCTAGTACTGATATCTGTAGTGGTGGGAAGCTTGGATAAGTATATAGCTAGAGTATTTTGGTCATATAGAGTATAGTCACTACTACACATAATGAAGTTGATGTTGTCTATGTGTTGTGCTGGAATGAACTAAAGTACAACTAGGTATAAACTAGTAATATAAAAATACAAATTTAAAATAGAACAAGACTCTCACTTGTAATTGCACTAAGGTCTAATATAATGACTTTTGTGGAGTCTATGTTTTGAGCTAGAATGAGCTATAGTACAACTAGATACAGCCAGTTTGTTGAAAGACAAAGAAAATAGAGAATACCTAGATGTTGCACATGTGTCTAATTCATCATGTAGCCATACAGTATTAAATAAAAAGCATATTACAGAAGTGGATACAGCAATTTTTATGAAGCGTTTCTAGTTTCTTATAATGACATTTTATGTTACCATACCCTGCAACATGAAAAGGAGTACAAAAAAGTTTTTTTTTCCTTACCTGGAGGTCAGGATTAGTGTTAGTCATTTGCAAAATAAGGTATATTCCTGCCCTCTGACACACTTCTAAACACTGTTTCTCAGTTCCGAGAGCTATGTTGACTAGAGTACATGCAGCTTCTCTCTCTACACTTGCCTCATGACCTAAGATGGAGATTAATTTTATAAAGTAAACCAGAAAACTAAAATATTAGATTAAAATGGAAAGTTATGATACCTGTATGAAATAACTACTCTAGTAGATTTCTATATTTTATGCTTAAAATACAAATTGCATTAATAAATCAAACAGTGTTTGAAGTACTGTACTTTGAAAAAGCAAAGAAACAAAACTCCATTACTAAGATATTTATGCATCCACATATTTCTGTTATAAAGTTCAACGCCATCATCAAAAACCAGAAAATAGCTATTCGTGGTCAAGAAAATATCAATAAACATTACTTACTTGTCAAGCATCCAATTAATGAATATAATGCACCTTGCATATTCAAGAAAATGGTGATATTTTCTTGACTACTGCTCAGACCAAGACGTATTCTCTGCAAGATCTCCACGTTCTTTTGCCTCTTTAGTTGAGAAGACAGTCTTGAAAATTCTTCTGTTGAAGGCACCTACAACAAACAAATAAGCTAAAGAATATGACAGACAATAAATGAAAAAAATACCAATTAAATTACACTAATGTAATAAAGACCAAACTTAAATGTTATCCTTGAGAATATGATACAGTACCTTTAACTTTTTTACTACATCATCCAAGTGTAAACGGCGAACATCACGAGCTATGTTTCTTTTCTTTAGTCGAGAAGCTTGGTCACTGTACCGTGCCTTTTGGCGAATGCTTTCCAAACGGTTTGTACTTTCACATTCCATGTTCACATAAATTTGAACAATTCTCTACATTTACTACTGGATACTGAGCAATAATACAAAGATCTTCAACATGCAGACTATACTCTTTGTCCCCGAATACTTTTCTTAGCTGATGATGCAGAAGTTTCACTTGCTCTCAGTTTAGCATCAATTTCCATGATACGAAACCACTCTTCATTTGAGTCAGAAACACGACCTGTGATAAATGTTAAGGAGCAATAGTGTCAGAATTATTAGTTATATAGTTATCAAGAACAAAATTCAAAACTTGGAGAAAAAGATAGAGCAGTTATACTGTATTTAAATGTGACCACAAACTAAACTACACTAAATGCTATTACTGTCATCGTTCTTAAACGTATATTTACTGTATTGATTAGAAATGATTAAGATCCCTCTTAGCCTAGTCTGAGGGTGTATCTGTGAAAGTATCCTTGCAGTCACTGGCATGCAAAAGTGCTTAGTCTGACCAAGCAATGTACACATCATCCACAATGCCATGCCACTGTCATTGGCACCCATCATTGAACCCCCCTATCTGAGTGACAAGGAACAGTTAGAAATGTGTGACTTGGGGGTCAGAGTTACAGTTGAGGAAAAAAAGTGGCCAGGTTAAGGACGAAGTTGGCAGGGTTCCTGAATTTCCAGGGAGCTCTCTGCATGGGATAGCCCCACAACTAATGTTGGTCATTACCAGGGAAAAAAAAAATCAATTTACGTCAGGAAAGCCTCAAAATGCAACCCCTCCGAAGGGATGTGCTGATGACTTCACAGAAATTGGATTGTAGTGACATAAGTTAGTTGGGCCCTCTCCTGCAGCCACAGGCACAGACAACATCCATTCCATCATTGCTTCTCGAGGGTTTCTGCCATTACTGCCTTCTACATGACAAAGTTACTGTCTGAAGACTACTGTTAGGCAAAGCCAGTATTAAATTATATACCAATGGGAGTCATACAGTGACAAGAAATGGGAGGAAATCATGCTTGATCCAAGGAAAGAGTCTAACCAGTTCTTGGCCTTAGGTAAGAAAACTACAAACCATGGGGAGCCTGTCCACAGAATGGTAAGCCCATATTTACCGAGAGCACAGCCTATATTTACTTTTCAAGGCTGCTTTAATATGTATTTTAATTGTGCATTCTATCAAAATCAGTTGATTCAGTCCTTTCAATAAAATTTCCAAGATTTAATCAGTCAGTTTCTTTAGATGAAATCCTTTACCATACTATGCCATTTTTATAGTTCTACATCATACATACATATATAGCCACACCTCGCTACTACGGCAAGTTAGGTTCCAGACCACCAACATAAAGCAAATATCACCTTAAAGCAAATCACAGCCTTTTTTCCACTCTATAGTACATATAAAAACTAAAAGCATGTTTACGCTATCATTTATTATGTGCACAACAGTGCTAGGCCTAAAAAAAAAGATGCAAAAGTAAACATTTATAAAAAAAAATGCTACAGTACAATATTGCTAACCTTAAAATATTTTTGTCCTTTGCTTATGGTGAAAGCTGTTGAAAGGTAGGCCTACTTGCTACTGAAGGCTGGGGTGGGTATGGCACTGTCTTAATACAAGACAACAACAAAGTTTGCCTCACTGACTAATGCTTCCTGTCACAAAGGATTTTTCTGTAGCATGCTACAGAACTGGCTGCTTCACCCTGCACTTTTATAAAAGTGGAGATTGTGGAGATTGCTTCTTTCCTTAAACCTCGTGAGTCAACCTTCGCTAGCTTCAAACTTCTCTTATGCAGCTATCTCACCTCTCTCTGGCTTCATAGAATTGAAAAGAGCCTTGCTCTGGATTACGACTTCGCTTAACCCTTTGACTGTTTCAGTCGTATATATACATCTTACGCGCCACTGTTTCGGACGTATTTATACGCGTAAATTCTAGCGGCTTCAAATCAAGCGGGAGAAAGCTGGTAGGCCTACATGTGAGAGAATGGGTCTGTGTGGTCAGTGTGCACCACATAAAAAAATCCTGCAGCATGCAGTGCATAATGAGAAAAAACTGACCGTTTTTTTTTAATTAAAATGCCGACTTTGAGGTATATTTTCGTATAGTATTTATCATTGTATTCTCATTTTCATGGTCTCACGTGATAAAATGGAAAACATATTACAGAAATAGAGATGATTTTGATTAGTTTCATGATGAAAATGACCGTGAAATTGAGCTCAAAGTAGCGGAAATGTTTGATTTTTACCAATGTTCAGGAGTAAGCAAATCACACCACACGTCCAATACATGTCAACTGGGGATTCTAATATTCTTTCACTAGTGCACTGATATTATTTATACCATTTTTGTAATAATGCAGTAGTCTGCATAACAGTAAATTTTGTATTTTTTGTATGAATAAAAAATCAAAATAGAAAGCAATAGTAATATAAGAGGGGCCTAGAGATGTGACTAATAAACAGAGGATATGTTATGTTATTTTAGTGCCAAGAATGTCTACATTGTTTATTCTGGACCCTATTTTGAAATTGGCATCTTTTTTAATTTGCGTCAAATTGGCCAAATTGCCAATTTCTGACCACTTTATTGGGTAGTTCAAATCGGTAAATGGGCGGTTTCTTGTACTCAACTGATAGAAAAAATGGAGTTCTAAAGAAATAGCTATGAGTTTGGTCAACTGGAACAACGAAAACAGGGCTCAAAGTTGGCGAAATCGCCGATGCATATATGTTGCCAAGACCGCTAACTTCGCGGGAGCGTAATTCCGTGAGTTTTCGACCAAATTTCGTACTTTTGGTGTCATTACCATCGGGAAAAGATTCTCTATCATTTCATAATTTTTTTTTTTCCAAAAATTTTGCGACAGAATGACAGTTTCAGAAAGGGGCTTGTGACACTCAAAGGGTTAAAGGAATGTTGTGGTTGATTTGATCTAACCAGACCACTAAAACTTTCTCCATATCAGCAATAAGGCTGTCTCACTTTCTTATCACTTTCATGTCCACTAGAATAGCACTTTTAATTTCTTTCATAAGAACATAAGAAAGGAGGAACACTGCAGCAAGCCTGTTGGCCCATACTAGGCAGGTCCTTTATAATTCATCCCACTAACAAAATATTTCCCCAAAATATTTCAAGAACTTCTCCTTTGAAGTCCCTTGATTTGTATATCCTGGAACACAGGCGAGAAAGATGCACGATAATATACACTTGGAAAATCTTATAGGGACTAGTTCCAAATATGCACATGAAAATCACTCCCTATGAAAGCAAAAGACTTGGCAAGAGATGCAACATCCCCCACTGAAAAGCAGGGGTGTCACGATTACGCTAAGAGGCAACACAATAAATGTCAGGGGCCCAAGACTTTTCAACTGCCTTCCAACATACATAAGAACATAAGAAACATTGCAGGAGGTCTGTTGGCCCATACTAGGCTGGTCCTTCACCCAACCTAATTTTCAATGCTACCCAAGCAATAAGCTTTGATAATTCTATAAGAGGGTTTACCAATAGACCCATAGCTGTTCTCAAGGTGCTAGACAGGCACCTAAAATCAGTACCTGACCAGTCAGGCTGTAGTTGGTATGCTGGCTTGTGTGCAGCCAGCACACAGCCCTGATCCATCACGGAGCCTGGTCACAGACCAGGCAGCTCGGGCACTGACCCTCAAAACACTCTCCAGGTATACTATACTAACTGTTTGGTGCACCAAACCTAACTTACAGCCTGTCTCAGTATTTGACATTTCTTACTTACTCTAGCTTTTGATTTAAAGTAAGATACTTGAAACTTCTTTTCACTAGCATTAAAACTAGAGCCATTGTACTGTAATTAATACGAGCAGGCCCTATTTTACGGCATTTTGCTAATGCAGCATTTTCAGTTACGTATACCCATTCTTCATTTATTCAGACTTCCTACAATAAATATATTTGTCACTTACCTTAAAATATTTTCATCCTTAGTTTATAGTAAGAAATGTGTGTACTGTATATGAATTTTTTAGGCCTAGCTCACTTAATATATGGATAATGTAAACATGCTATCAGGTTTTTATATGCATTTGAAAGTGAAAAAAGGCTATATTTCACACAGTAATTTTCGCTTTACATCAGTAGCCCAAACCCTAACCTGCTGTATAAACGAGGCCTGCCTTCAATTACAATAACAATAACATGCAAAAAGTTTTGAAAAGTAGCAGAATACAATGCCAATACAAGAAGTGCACAAATGCTGTAAACACACTGAGTGCAAGTAACAAAATGGCACCAGCCAGCTGATGTGCATGTTACTGTCGAAAAATAATAAACATGAATATAATCAAAAAGTGAGGAGTGAGGAAGAGCCAGTTGTGAGTGTGGGTAGAATGAAAGGGGGTAAGGCAGCTGGGATTGATGGGATAAAGATAGAAATGTTAAAAGCAGGTGGGGATATAGTTTTGGAGTGGTTGGTGCTATTATTTAATAAATGTATGGAAGAGGGTAAGGTACCTAGGGATTGGTAGAGAGCATGTATAGTTCCTTTGTATAAAGGCAAATGAGATAAAAACGAGTGCAAAAATTATAGGGGAAGAAGTCTGTTGAGTATACCTGGTAAAGTGTATGGTAGAGTTATTATTAAAAGACTTAAGAGTAAAATGGAGAGTAGGATAGCAGATGAACAAGGAGGCTTTAGGAAAGGTAGGGGGTGTGTAGACCAAGTGTTTACAGTGAAACATATAGGTGAACAGTATTTAGATAAGGGTAAAGAGGTTTTTGTGGCATTTATGGATTTGGAAAAGGCATATGACAGGGTGGGTAGGGGGGCAATGTGGCAGATGTTGCAGGTGTATGGTATAGGAGGTAGGTTACTGACAGCAGTGAAGAGCTTTTACGAGGATAGTGAGGCTCTGGTTAGAATATGTAGGAGAGAGGGAGATTATTTCCCAGTAAAAGTAGGCCTTAGACAAGGATGTGTGATGTCACCGTGGTTGTTCAATATATTTATAGATGGGGTTGTAAGAGAAGTGAATTCAAGGGTCCTGGCAAGAGGTGTGGAGTTAAAAGATAAAGATCAAACAAAAAGTGGGAGTTGTCACAGTTGCTCTTTGCTGATGACACTGTGCTTTTGGGAGATTCTGAAGAGAAGTTGCAGAGGTTGGTGGATGAATTTGGTAGGGTATGTAAACCGGTATGAAACCGGTTATTTTTATATAGCCGGACTTGAGTCCTGGAAATGGGAAGTACAATGCCTGCACTCTAAAGGAGGGGTTTCAGGATATTAGCAGTTTGGAGGGATACGTTGTGTATCTTTATACATATATGCTTCTAAACTGTTGTGTTCTGAGCACCTCTGCAAAAACAGTGATTATGTGTGAGTGAGGTAAAAGTGTTGAATGATGATGAAAGTATTTTCTTTTTGGGGATTTTATTTCTTTTTGGGTCACCCTGCCTCGGTGGGAGACGGCCAACTTGTTAAAAAAAAAAATGTAAAAGAAGAAAATTAAAAGTGAATATAGGAAAGAGTAAGGTGATGAGGATAACAAAAAGATTAGGTGACGAAAGATCGGATATCAG
Organism: Cherax quadricarinatus; assembly: GCF_038502225.1. Taxonomy (NCBI): domain Eukaryota; kingdom Metazoa; phylum Arthropoda; class Malacostraca; order Decapoda; family Parastacidae; genus Cherax; species Cherax quadricarinatus. The sequence goes on from NC_091334.1 coordinate 8,232,294, forward strand.
ATTAGAGGGATAGAGTATAGAGGAGGTGAATGTCTTCAGATATTAGGAGTGGATGTGTCAGCAGATGGGTCTATGAAGGATGAGGTGAATCATAGAATTGATGAGGGAAAAAGGGTGAGTGGTGCACTTGGGAGTCTGTGGAGACAAAGAACTTTGTCCGTGGAAGCAAAGAGGGGAATGTATGTGAGTATATTATTATTATTATAATCAAAACGAAGTGCTAAATATGTGAGTATAGTTGTACCAACACTCTTGTATGGGTGTGAAGCAAGGGTGATGAATGTTGCAACGAGGAGAAGGCTGGAGGCAGTGGAGATGTCATGTCTGAGGGCAATGTGTGGTGTGAATATAATGCAGAGAAGTCGTAGCTTGGAAATTAGGAGAAGGTGTGGGATTACCAAAACTATCATCCAGAGGGCTGCGGAGGGGTTGCTGCGGTGGTTCGGACATGTAGAGAATGGAACAAAACAGAATGACTTCAAGAGTGTATAAATCTGTAGTGGAGGCAAGGCGGGGTAGGGGTCAACCTAGAAAGGGTTACAGGGAGGGAGTAAAGGTTTTGTGTGTGAGGGGCTTGGACTTCCAGCAAGCGTGCGTGAGCGTATTTGATAGGAGTGAATTGAGACAAATGGTTTTTAATACTTGACATGCTTTTGGAGTGTGAGCAAAGTAACATTTCTGAAAGGATTCAGAGAAACCGGCAGGCCGCACTTGAGTCCTGGAGATGGGAAGTACAGTCTCTATACTCTGAAGGAGGGGTATTAATGTTGCAGTTTTATAACTAGTGTAAAGCACCCCTCTGGCAAGACAGTGATGGAGTGAATGATGATGAAAGTTTTTCTTTTTCGGGCCACCCTGCCTTGGTGGGAATTGGCCAATATGTTAATAAATAAAATAAAATAATAATTGAAAAGCATCATATTAGCAAGGTATGCCTGCAAATATTTAGAATAATTGTTGTACAAACGCATTTTCTTCATTCCATTCTACAAAAATATGATACTGCAAGTGTCGTTGTGCACTATTTTACAGAATCTCAAGGCTCCAACTTACTTACTGTACTGAAATATAATTTTATACTAAGCCATATTTGAAAATTATGAATGCAATCAATAAGATACAAGGTTTAATTCAATTTTCCATATTTTCAAAGGATACGTAAGGTGTAAGCAATAATTTGTGGTTGCTCTTTATAAACATTAAGATATCCTCGGATGTTCACTAAATCACCAAGCTCTAGAGGAGGCAGTGGCTTTATCAAAATGTCCTTTAATTCTTCCAAAGCATCTTCATCACTGCTTGCATCCTCTTCATCAACAGAAGAACACTCATCCTCGGAATCATCAGCATGAAATTTTACACACTGAATTATGCCAGTCCCATCATCAACTGGAAATACAAAAGGTTCTTTTAAAGCATTAAATTTTGTGTGTGTCCTTATACTAACTAATTAAATAAAGTACTGAAACTATTAATATATTGTATAATTGAAAATCAGTAGCAGAAGTTTTTTTTTTACTATACAGTGCAGGCTTCTCTCGCTACGAAAATTTGCTTTTCTGTGGCAACTTAATTTCTGCCATAGTTCACCGTATGCAGTACAGATTTGCTCAGGTGACTAATCAAGCCTAACACTGCTGGATTTTTTAATCTCTAACCTTTTCACTGTTAAGTAGACCTACGTCACTGAGGCTAGTGCCATTATATGGATCGACATCATAATCGAAGTGCCCTCAAATATGGGTCTGTGCAGTGAATGTGCACAGTATATAAAAAAATCTGTTTTGTTCCTCAGTGAGTTTCAAAAACATGAATTATGGAACTGACGATGAGTTCCTTAGTTTCAAACATATATGTAAATGACCAAAAGTAATGCTTAGGACACTGGAAATATACTGCAAGATGATTACCAAATATCTCCCATTTGCAGCTTAGTGATCACTTTCATGTTACGTGTGTGCACACACAAGGTGCCACCAAAGCATAGACACACAAGCTTCATGTGCAGTGTGTGCAAAACACTGTTGTAGTATATGGAGCTGTGTTTCCAAGGACTTCCACAGACTACATTAATTCTAGGAAAATGATCAGCGCCTGTATATATACACAAATGTTAAAACAGTAGTAATGAGAAACATGTGTACTGGTTTGTGTTTACGTTGCATAAATATTTTGTACACAATGTACTGATGACATTATTAGTGTGGGCATTGTGCTGAATAAAACTGGTTGATATATGTATATATGGGTCTCACCGGCCACAAAAGTTACTGGAAAATGCAAAAATTTTAACCCCCCCCACCCCACCCCCCAAAAAAAGTACAAAATAAAATATAAGAGAAAAATGTGGAGTGCATGCCAACTACCGATGAGGTCATCAGTGGGTTGTCAACCTTCAACTTCACACCTTTATACCTCAAGAAGTACAAAGGAATTTTTTTCCATTACCACCAGAAAAATGTACTTATTTAATTGATAAGAAAAATACAGCGGTCCCTCATTTATCATCGTTAATCCGTTCCTGGAAGTGCAACGATTATCGAAATACATGATTTTCAAATCAATTTTCCCCATAAGAAATAATGTAAATACAATTAATCCGTTCCTGACACCCAGAAGTATTAAAACAAAAATTTTTTTTACATGAAATATAGATGTAGTACATAAACAATACAATGGGACATGATGAATGAAACATTAACAGCATAACACTTACCTTTATTGGTGATTCTTCTTAGTGTATGGAAGACTGGAGGAGGAGAGAGATTGGGTCAGTTACTGTTTGAAAGGGGAATCCCCTTCCATCAACACCTCAGGTACCAAGTGCTTTTCTGGGGTTACTTCTCTTCTCTGTTTCTTAATGCCACTAGGACCAGCTTGAGAGTCACTGGAGTCCTGTCTCACAAAAAAAGTTTCCAGAGAGCTCTGTTTCTGGCATCTCTTTAAAACTTCCCTAAAATGGGCCAAGACTCAGTCACTGTACAAATTGCCAATATGGCCTGCAACATCAATCTCAGGGTGATGTTTCTCCATAAATCATTCCATCCTACCCCACATTTCACTATGCCTTATCACACTGTGTATGCCACTACGCTTCTTAAATCTCTCAAACCAACCTTTGGTGGCCTTAAATTCATAATTATCAGTACTCGTTGCAGGCAATTTCTTTACCAGATTGTCATGCAACTGCCTAGCCTTTTCACAAATAATCGATGTCATAAGACTATCTCCTACTAATTGTTTCTTGTTTATCCACACCAATAATAACTTCTCAAGACTGACTCAAGAAATCGTAATGACACGATTGCAAACAAACCATACCCCCGGCCAGGATTGAACCCGCGGTCATAGAGTCTCAAAACTCTAGCCCGTCGCGTTAGCCACTAGACCAGCTAGCCACAATAAGATTCATCCAACTAGGTATATTTCTACACCATAGGAAAGTTAGCACAGGCACCTCTGTAACCACAAATGCAAGTTTTTACAGACGAATCTCCAGCTAGCGTGGCCGTGACGAACTCTAGCTCAAGTCCCTTCACTGCCGTCAACATGACTCAAGAAATCGTAATGACACGATTGCAAACAAACCATACCCCCGGCCGGGATTGAACCCGCGGTCATAGAGTCTCAAAACTCCAGCCCGTCGCGTTAGCCACTAGACCAGCTAGCTAGGTCTAGCTGGCTGGCTAGCTGGTCTAGTGGCTAACGCGACGGGCTGGAGTTTTGAGACTCTATGACCGCGGGTTCAATCCCGGCCGGGGGTATGGTTTGTTTGCAATCGTGTCATTACGATTTCTTGAGTCATGCTGACGGCAGTGAAGGGACTTGAGCTAGAGTTCGTCACGGCCACGCTAGCTGGAGATTCGTCTGTAAAAACTTGCATTTGTGGTTACAGAGGTGCCTGTGCTAACTTTCCTATGGTGTAGAAATATACCTAGTTGGATGAATCTTATTGTGGCTAGCTGGTCTAGTGGCTAACGCGACAGGCTGGAGTTTTGAGACTCTATGACCGCGGGTTCAATCCCGGCCGGGGGTATGGTTTAATAACTTCTCAACCTCTTCGAGTACTGGTGATCTCATTTTTGTCAGCATAATTACCCCCTTTGCAACAACAGTTTCCTTGATTTCCTTTTTCTTGGCAACAATGGAAGATATGGTTGTACGGAATTTGTTATACATCCTGGCCAGTTCGGCCACACGTACGCCACTTTCATATTGTTCAATGATGTTTTTCTTAAATTCAATCATATTTCTCACCTTCTTTACCAAAGGCTTGGCACTAGGAGCTTTCTTTGGAGCCATGGTAGCATATTTAGCACTTGCAAGAACTAAAATGAATGGAATATTATGAAACATTTCGTATGAACAAGTGAGGGGACCATCGCTCACTGGTAAACAATGGCACACTGGCTGGGAAGGGAGGGCGAGGCAGCTTAGAGTGTGAGTATGCATCCCGAACGAAGGATGATTAGTGAGTCAACCGATCATTTGCGAGCCAATGTTTGGACGAAAATAACGCGACAATTTCCGAGAAGGGCGACTATCGAGCCGGACGATTATTGAGGGACCACTGTAACATTTTTCTTCTGAATATAAATAAGAGCAATTTTAATTTTGGGATTTTAGACAGTGAAAGGGTTAAGCAGTATGTGCCATTTCTTAACTACTGTCAGCTGCACATTATTCTAATCTAGGTAAAAGTAAATTCAGATTCAGATCTTGATAATTTCACAATTTGAAAATAAATTATAAAAAAACACTTAAAAAAGAAAATCTGTATCTATGCATCTCATCAGGTAAAGAGGCTTGACATGGTGCACCATACCAGTTCTCTGTTCATATTTTTTCTTTAATAAATTCACATATTTGGAAGAAAAAAAAGCTACATTTGTGACAAAATTTAAACAATACTGTATACATGCCAGTAGAAATTTCCAAGATCCACATTACATGAAGTACATCAAGTAAGTTTTAGGTCAGCATTTATTAAAAGAAATAAAATACCATAAAAAATTTACACTTATACAATAAAGTTAAATCCACTGTTTTTAATTAATACAGTGGACCCGCACCTTGCGATGGCATTGCATTATGTTAAATCCACCATACGATACATTTTAACGCAAAAATTTTGCCTTGTCTCACATGATTCGTCGTGGTCCGGGACGCGTCCCACGTGTGGCCTGAGCGCACCTCAGCTGCCCCGTGGGTGCCAGTGTTTGCAAGCCAGCCAGTGCAGTCGCATCCACGCATACAATCGGTACATTTCATATTATCACAACGTTTTTAGTGATTGTACCTGCAAAATAAGTCACCATGGGCCCCAAGAAAGCTTCTAGTGCCAACCGTGCAGTAAAAAAGGTGAAAATTACTATGGAAATGAAGAAACAGATAACTGCTAAGTACGAAAGTGGAGTGCGTGTCTCGGAGCTGGCCAGGTTGTATATCAAACCCCAATCAACCATCGCTACTATCGTGGCCAACAAAACGGCAATCAAGGAAGCTGTTCTTGCAAAAGGTGTAACTTTGTTTTCGAAACAAGAGATCGCAAGTACTCGAAGATGTTGAGAGACTGTTATTGGTGTGGATAAACAAAAAACAGATAGCAGGAGACAGCATCTCTCAAGCAATCATATGTGAAAAGGCTAGGAAGTTGCATGAGGATTTAATTAGAAAAATGCCTGCAACTAGTGGTGATGTAAGTGAATTTAGGGCCAGCAAAGGTTGGTTTGAGAGATTTAAGAATCGTAGTGGCATACATAGTGTGACAAGGTATGGCGAGGCTGCCAGTTTGGACCAAAAAGCGGGTGAAAAATATGTGAAGGAATTCAAGGAGTACATAGACAGTGAAGGACTGAAACCTGAACAAGTGTTTAATTGTGACGAAACAGGCCTGTTTTGGAAGAAAATGCCAAACAGGACCTACATTACTCAGGAGGAAAAGGCACTCCCAGGACATAAGCCTATGAAAGACAGGCTTACTCTCTTGATGTGTGCTAATGCTAGTGGTGATTGCAAAATGAAGCCTTTATTGGTGTATCACTCAAACTCCCAGAGTGTTCAGGCAAAACAATGTCCTTAAGGCTAATTTGTGTGTGCTGTGGAGGGCAAACACTAAGGCATGGGTCACTAGGGACTTTTTCTATGACTGGTTACACCATGCATTTGCCCCCACTGTGAAAAATTACCTAATGGAAAAGAAATTGGACCTTAAGTGCCTCCTGGTATTAGACAATGCTCCTGGTCATCCTTCAGACTTGGGAGAGCGACTTTCTGGGGACATGAGCTTCATTAAGGTCAAGTTTTTGCCTCCTAATACCACTCCTCTCCTGCAGCCCATGGACCAGCAGGTCATTTCAAACTTCAAAAAACTCTACACAAAAGCTATGTTTCAAAAGTGCTTTGAAGTGACCTCAGACACTCGATTGACTCTAAGAGAGTTTTGGAAAGATCACTTTAGTATCCTCAGTTGTGTAAACCTTATAGGTAAGGCCTGGGAGGGAGTGACTAAGAGGACCTTGAACTCTGCTTGGAAGAAACTGTGGCCAGAATGTGTAGACAAAAGGGATTTTGAAGGATTTGAGGCTAACCTTGAGAAACGTATGCCAGTTGTGGAATCAATTGTGGCATTGGGGAAGTTCTTGGGGTTGGAGGTTAGTGGGGAGGATGTAGAAGAGTTGGTGGAGGAGGACAATGAAGAACTAACCACTGATGAGCTGCAAGATCATCTTCAACAGCAAGAGGCCAGACCTGAAGAAACTGCTTCGGAGGAGGGGAGAGAGAAATTGAAGAAGTTGCCTACTTCAAAGATTAAGGAAATGTGTGCAAAGTGGCTTGAAGTGTAAACCTTTATGGATGAAAATCATCCTCACACAGTTATTGCAAGCCATGCTGGTGACTATTACAATGACAATGTTGTGAACCACTTTAGACAAATCATAAAGGAACGAGAGGTACAGAGCTCTATGGACAGATATGTTGTGCGACAGAGGTCCAGTGACTTTCAAGCTGATCCTAGTGGCATTAAAAGAAGAAGGGAAGTAACCCCGGAAAAGGACGTGCTACCTAAAGTCCTAATGGAAGGGGATTCCCCTTCTAAACATTAACAACTTCCACACTCTCCCCTCCTCCCATCCCATCAATCATCACCAGATCTTCAATAAAGGTAAGTGTCAGTTTGTGTGTATTAAAATTAATATTTCATGTGGTAAAAAAAAAATTTTTTTTCATGCTTTGTGGTGTCTTGCACGGATTAATTTGATTTCCATTATTTCTTGTGGGGAAAATTAATTCACCTTACGATAATTTCGGCATACAATGAGCTCTCAGGAACGGATTAATATCGTAAGGTGGGGGTCCACTGTATGTGCATACTTTTAATAAAATACAGCTTCTGATTACAGCACAGTAAAAAATTTTGTTTGTGCCAATTTAAGTGTAGTTAAATGATGCAAGCAAGTTCACCTTGGGAAAATATAACAGATGACTCACAAAATCATAATGACACGATTACAAATAAACCATACCAAATAAACCCCAGGCTAGCACATAAATCACTGGGCCAGCAACCTCTCTATGGTGTATAAATATATATGGTGGATGAATTTGGTAGGGTATGTAAAAGAAGAAAATTAAAAGTGAATGGTATAGGAAAGAGTAAGGTGATGAGGATAACAAAAAGGATTAGGTGACGAAAGACTGGATATCAGATTGGAGGGAGAGAGTATAGAGGAGGTGAATGTCTTCAGATATTCAGGAGTGGACATGTCAGCAGATGCGTCTATGAAGGATGAGGTGAATCACAGAATTGATGAGGGGAAAAGTGTGAGTGGTGCACTTAGGAGTCTGTGGAGACAAAGAACTTTGTCCGTGGAAGCAAAGAGGGGAATGTATGAGAGTACATACTATCCTTCATTCCCTGTTTCCTGAAGTGCATGGACATCACAAGACAGATATTTAACTGGAACAATACTCAACTTGTTGGTAGTTTATTTTTAAATTTAATGGAGCAAATTACATTCATATTAAGAACTTGAAAAATAACTAACTTAGAAAGTTGAAAACCTATCTCACATTTCATTGCAAATATAATATATTATCAATAGTACAGCATCCATCTTACTGTCAAATTTTTGCAAGCTTTCACAGTCATGAAGGCGGACCACTGTACCAATAACGTCTACTTTAGAAACTTCCTTGTTTCTGGCAAAAAAAATTTTCGTCTCGTCCACTTCCAGATCACCCAGGAATAATTTCGTACAGCTCTTGGAATTCATGAAGGGGCTGTAAAACAAATAGTACTTTCTGTAATTAATAAATCTATCAAATCCTTCTCATATCTTTGTCTCATTACAACACTATATAACACATATTTAGATGAAAATTAATGACTAAACTGATTACTATATACAACCTCTTCTCATTTAACGACGGAGTTCCATTCCTAAGACCACGTCAGTAAATAAATTCATCACTAAGCAAGGAGCATACTATAATGGTAGTGGGTCAACCATACCTGGAGAGACATCTTTGACATTTTATAAAAATGTCACAGTTGCACCATTTATGACATTTTTAGTATATTTTTAAATGTTTATACAGTAGTGTGCTGTATATTGTAATAAATCAGAATAGAGGAGATATGCATACTGGTCAGAGAGCCCCTCGTAAGTCTGAGTCATCGGTAAATGAGTACGTCGTAAAGTGAAGAGAAGCTGTACTAGGGGTGAGCAAGTTCTTCAATAAGAAGAGCCACATATAATACTTTTCATTACATTTTTGAATGTACAAGAGCCACATAAAGTATTATAAAATAGTATTTAATTTTAAACTAAAATCAATTATAAATCAAAAAAGTACTCATCTACACTGCACTGTACTAGTTATGTTCCACTACTGCCACAAACACATAATGTGTGTGTACTGTACTGCATGAAGAATATTGGCACAGAATCCAGTTGCATCATTCAACTTGTTTAAAACATGTTTTGATTATGTTCAGTGAGTTTAAACAGCAGTTTGGACACAATGCATATGGATGTTTGAAAAGATATGTGAATTACCTGGAGTCTACTTGGAGGGTATTCCAGGGATCAACGTCCCCACGGCCCGGTCTATGACCAGGCCTCATGGTGGATCAAAGCCTGATCAACCAGGCTGTTACTGTTGTCCGCATGCAAACCAACATACAAACCACAGCCCAGCTAGTCAGGTACTGACTTTAGGTGCCTGTCCTGTGCCTTCTTGAAGACAGCCAGGGGTCTATTTGTAATTCCCTTATGTATGCTGGGAGGCAGTTGAACAGTCTTGGGCCACTGACACCTACTGTGTTGTCTCTTAGTGTACTCGTGGCGCCCCTGCTTTTCATTGGGGGGATGTTGGATCTCCTGCCCAGTTATTTGCTCTCATAGGGAGTGATTTTCGTGTTCAAATTTGGGCTTAGTCCCTCTAGGATTTTCCAAGTGTATATTATCACGTATCTCTTGCCTGTGTTCCAGGGAGTAAAAATGAAGGGAATTCAACCATTCTGAGTAATTTAGGTGCTTTATTGTGCTTATACTTGCCGTGAAAGTTCTCTGTATATTCTCCAGGTCTGCAATTTCGCCAGCCTTGAAGGGGGCCATTAGTGAACAGCAATATTCCAGCCTAGAGAGAACAAGCGATTTGAAGAGAATCATCATGGGCTTGGCATCCCTACTTTTGAAGGTTCTCATTATGCATCCTATCATTTTCCTAGCAGATGTGGTAGATACATTGTTGTGATCTCTGAAAGTGAGATCCTCTGACATTGTCACTCCCAGGTCCTTCACATTAGTTTTTCATTCTATTGTGTGATTGAAATTTGTTTTACACTCCGATACACTTTTAATTTCCTCGAGTTTTCCATATCGGAGTAATTGAAATTTCTCTTCATTGAACTTCATATTGTTTTCCACAGCCCATGTAAAGATTTCGCTGATGTCCGCTGGAGTCTTTCAGTGTCATCAATGGATGACGCTGCCATAAAAATTCGGATGTCATCTGCAAAGTATGACATGGTGCTGTGGCTTACTTCTCTATGTCGGATATGAGGATAAGGAACAGGATGGGGGCAAGTACTGTGCCTTGTGGAACAGCTTTTCACTGTGGCTGCCTCAGACTTTACTCTGTTTACTATTACCCTTTATGTTCTAGTTGTTTGGAAGTTATAGATACATCTACCAACTTTTACTGTTATTCCTTTATGATGCATTTTGTGCACTATTACACCATGGTCACACTTGTCTGGTATTGTGCCTATGGGTCCAGTCCTAAATAATATTCCTTCTATAGCAAGCTAAATGTGTAAACAAACTTTATTTCTTTCCGCAGTATACACAATGTTGTTTATATATAACAAAAATATTGTTATCACAAAAGAAAGCCACTAGTACAGGTATACATAAGTACAATTATCAGTGTAAGTTACCTAGGATAACTGGGGATTACTCCAATAAATTATACCACAACTTCACTGTAATAATAAAGTACTCTGAAGAAATTTTAACATGCTGAGACACGAATATTTAACATGGAAAAATAGCTTACTTACATATTTAACAAAGCTACTCAGCCACTGCCACGGTGACTTTAGAACGCATCATATATAGCTGAGCTTATCTACCACAAATGATGCAGAGAAACACAGCGTATGAGTGGAAATATGAGAGTAATGCTCGGAGTTACACGGCCTTTTTTCTTTCTTTCTTCGTTGGGTTTATTAGGGCCACTGAGAGAATAAGCCGTATTGAACCCGACTTCCCGATGTTCAGGGAAGATTTGTTGCCCAAAGCTGGCCGATAAAAGAAAATGAATAAAAGTTCCTTTGTATATATAAATAGAAACTTGTCATAGAAACTTGAAGTTTCCAATTAGATCCGGTGGACTCCCTTGGTGAGCCCCATCAGAGCGGGACGCCTACATCCTCACCTGATTTCAGTAACCGGCTTCCCACCAAAGACCGTTAAAGAATTACACTCTAATAAAAATTTCACTTTTGTCGTGTTCCTTGTAAATAAGCATCGTTTCCCAATTCTTTATAACTAAACAAAATTTAAAAAAAAGAAATTTTGATCCCAAAACTTTGCTTTTGCAGTCAGAACACTTCTGGAACACTTTCAGGAAAGACTGATATAAAACTATTGTTCTAGGGTTTTGCTTGGCAAATATAAAAACAGGGGCTCACAAACCAGCATTCGGAGAGAGAGTGCAACGGACAAGTGAACTAGCAGCAGCAACACTCACAAGAGGCATTCTCGAGCTTCCCCAGCGCTCGGACGCAATATCCGAAGCTAGGGGTGACTCCAAAAATAACCTGTAGTGCTTGCTGCCTTTGCACCTCCTGACATCGTCTGCTGCTATGCAGCTGCCACACCCTTCGAGCCCAGTGTGGGCGGGGTTTGTGGCAGCCCAAGGTGCCTAGCTTCTCCCTCCGAGCCCCGTGGGGGCGGGGAATGGGGCTAGGCCTGGGGACAGCTGGTCCCAGAAGACGAGGAGGTACTTGTACCTCCTCCCATGGCAGACATTGATCTGAGACACTTGCAACTCAATTGCCCTCAAAGATTTGTTAAGTTACACCATGAATTAATGAAAGTTCCTAGACTTCACCTTACGAAAGCAGAAAAAACAAATGCGATAGTAATTACGGACAGGTAGATTATAGGGGAAAACTGACATATTATTAGAAAACAGGGGAACTGACGTGCTCCTTAACATTGGCTTTAACACCAAGCAGTAGCAACGCTGTATAAGCCATACGGATTTAGCCCATTTGTCATATTCCTGCCTTGGTCTCCAGCTGTTTGGTGGAGGGTTGTATATCAGTGTTATCACCACCTTGGGTCCCCCAGCTCTGAGTCTGACTCATATGTAATCACTTGATGTCTCTCCATTATAATTTAAACATTAGCTAGACAAGACTCCGTGAAGGGAGTCTGCAACTGGGTTAATAGTGTAATAAAGAGGAAGCGCTAAACCCGTAGAGGTCACACGGCGCCTAGGGAATGGGAAGCAATCAAGTTTGAAGCAGAGAAGGGTAGCTGTAATTCCTTGGATCAAGAGCCCTTCATTAGCATGAAGGCACACTCGTTGAGTGTCAGGAGGGTCAAGCACTCTCCTCTTACCTCCTCTTACCATAACTCGTCCTCACTTCTCTTGTTACCTTCTGCAAGTGGTATATCCTATTAATAAGAAGTTCTTGATCCAAGGAATCTGGAGCTACGCGCCCTTTCCTTGCATTAAGCTTAATTACCTCTCAGTCCCAATATGGTGTGTGGCCCTTATGAGTTTATCGCTTCACAATGAATATAATAATAATGATCACTGTAGCTGACAGTGTTATCTTCACTGTTTACGTGGCACTGTTATCTAACCAGCACCTGCTGTGTCTCATTTAAATTACAATTACTATTAGATTCACTGAAAGCACTAAACCCGTGGAGGCCAAAAAACACATGTGGAATGGGAGAGAATTAAGTTTGATTCGAGGAAAATTAAAGCAGCTTTATGTACTAGGTGCCGTAGAATATGATCATAATCAATGTGAGTGTTAAATTTGCCAGGAGGCTTAGGCAGAATTAGGACTGTGCAAAGGTTAGTTTTAAGTGACGGGTAATGGTGTACTAGTGTAGCGACTTCACTGGAGGTTAGTGCATGAGAAAATGAAAATCAAAGTAATTGCAATAGGTTAGTTTCCGTTAAAAGTCAGAGTACGTCAAAGGTGGGTCATTGAGAGCAAGTGTGGGGCAGTGTTAGGGCAGTGTGGACGTCGGGCAGAAACCTTGCATTCCTGCTAATAGATAGGACAAACTGTTAAGATATGGTTGACTGATTGTTTAACCTGACAGTCCTAGTAGAGCGGTGCTGGTCGTTTCCCCTTATGGTATCCGTGAATGAGAAGCATGAAAGTAGTCTTCGATGGCCCGTGGCCTGGTAGGCAAAGCTCTCGCTTCACACTGAGTAGCCGTGGTTCGATCCCCTGAAAGGGTGGAAACATTGGGCGTGTTTCCTTACACCTGTTGTCCCGTTCACCTAGCAGGCCAGTAGATACCTGGATGTTAGTCGCCTGGTGAGGGTCACATCCTGGGGGACAAGATTTAAGGACCCCAATGGAAATAAGATAGACAGTCCCCCGATGAAACACTGTTTTTCTTGGGTTATCCTAGGTGGCTAACCCTCCGGGGTTAAAAATCCGAATAAAATCTTATCTTAACCCGACATCGTTGGAAGGGAGAAAAGGGAAGAGGTCATTAATGGCGAGGGGAAAGAGGATAGTGCGAATGTCGGGAGGGTTCGTGGAGATGTGATGAATTAGACACATGTGCAACTCTTGGGTATCTTTATTGAGGAAACGTTTCGCCACACAGTGGCTTCATCAGTCCATACAAAGGAGAATCTTGAAGAACAGGAGGAGAATGAGGTAATCAGTCCCTCAACCTTGAGTCGATGATGGACTGACCACATCGACTCAAGGTTGAGGGACTGATTACCTCATTCTCCTCCTGTTCTTCAAGATTCTCCTTTGTATGGACTGATGAAGCCACTGTGTGGCGAAACGTTTCCCCAATAAAGATACCCAAGAGTTGCACATGTGTCTAATTCATCAACATGTCGGTTCTCTGAACCATTCATCTACAAGAGATGTGATGGTTGGAGTTAAACACAGTCGTTGGATGGTAACACATATTAGCAGGCAAGCCCAGCTTGCCTGTTTGTAGACCTAAGCGTGGAGAACTGAGGACGAGGCTGGGAGCGCAGCGCTCTCATGCGGCATCACGTGACATCACGCAAGCTAGTCACAGAGCCTAGCAAGGGGTCAACTATGTAAAACATATGAATGGTACTATGATACTCAGATAAAGTATAGATATACAGGGAATCAGCAACTATGCTGACACGAAGAACACTCGTGGTATTCATTCAACCTGGAGAGAATCAGAGAAAAAAGTTATTATTCCCCCCCCCCACAAGTGAAAATCAGGGGTGCCACGAGTACGCTAAGAGAAAACACAGTTACTATTAGGGGGACCAAGACTATTCAACAGCCTCCCAGCATACATAAGGGGGATTACCAATAGACCCCTGGCTGTTTTCAAGTAGGCACTGGACAGGCACCTAAAGTCAGTACATAATCAACTGGGCTATCGTTCGTACGTCGGTTTGCGAGCGGCCAGCAGAAATAGCCTGGTTGATCAGGCTCTGATCCACCGCGAGGTCTGGTCACAGATCGGGCCGCGGGGGCATTGGCCCCCGAAATCCTCTCCAGATATACCCGGACACGGGAATACCTCTCCAATAAATCTCTAAGGAAAAGTGACAAATTGTCTCGGGGCTCAAGACATTGGCTTGAGCTAAAATGTTATAACGTTAGGTAGTGCCATAAGCTTTACTGAAATAACCGATTTATTATTAGCAGTGAACATTAAAATGGTATAAAATACCGATAGGTTCTTAGGTAAGACACATATGCAACAGTTAGGTATCTTTATTTCGAAACGTTTCGCCTACACAGTAGGCTTCTTCAGTCGAGTACAGATAGAAAGAAGACAACACTCAATACCGAAGAATCTTGGAATCATCACTTATTTCTATATCCGACAACTTCAACCAGAATAGTGGCTTCTATAACATAGCTGAACCACTTGCCAAGAAGCTTCTTCATCGCTATCCCACATGAGAACACTGTAGAAGGTCTGCTCACAAACTTGTCCAATCTCCTTTCCAAGCTACCCAAGATTTTAGACTCTATAACCCCACTCGGTACATCATCAGATGCAGCATTCTCCACCTGACCTCAGCATTCTGAACCTGACTATAAATACTCGCGTTCCTTCCACTCCAGGTAGTTCTGTTTGTGACTTGAAAAAGCCCACTGTGTGGGCGAAACGTAGTCAATAAAGGATCTCATTATACTGCATATGTGTTTATATTTCCATCCGAGTACAGATAAGTTGATAGAAGCAGAAGAGACTTGAAGACGACGTAATCAGTCCATTATTAGCAAAGGCACTGGGAGCATACATATCCAAGCGTATTAATTAAGGGGTAGATCGTAGAACGACCGTTACGAAAACCAAAGTAATGATGGGTAGAGAGCTCACCCAGCACGGCCATGACAGGGAAAATTGTAATCTCCCAACTACGAAAAGGATCTGCCAAAAAAGGGAAGGGATGATGTAGAGATAACATAGCACCCGGGAAATGAAAAAAAAAATCAGTTTGATCCAAGGAAGGGGAGTGTAGCCTAAACCCATAGACATGTAGATAAATGACTTAAAATATAAAATTAATAGACAAAATGAAGTGTACTGAGAAAATAACTTTCTTAACTGTGTATTTATGTATTCGCAAGAACGACAGATAGACAGAGGAGTTGGAAGAACACACCCAGTCTATCTGCTGAGAAGAATTATCTCTTTCTATCTAAATTAAGGACTATCGCATATTATCTAAGTGTGTGAGTCAAGAAGAGAAAAACAGACGGCTTTTTTCCCATTCTCCGGCAACTGTTGGCATGAATACAGGAAAAAAAATATATCATACCATATGGGAAAAATTATATGGAATTTATAGACGTGAGAAAGTGTGTGTGTGAGGTTTACTGGTAGAGTCTTGAATGATTTACACACGAAATTTGGGAAGAACTATAAGCACAACTGAAACACCTATTGTACGTAATGCTATGTTAGTTGTACCTTGGAGACAGGTGGGGCTTTAAGATCCTTCCATGTCCACCTGGTCATCTTCCATGTCCACCTGCTCACCTTCCATGTCCACCTGCTCACCTTCCATGTCCACCTGCTCACCTTCCATGTCCACCTGGTCACCTTCCATGTCCACCTGCTCACCTTCCATGTCCACATGCTCACCTTCCATGTCCACCTGCTCACCTTCCATGTCCACCTGCTCACCTTCCATGTCCACCTGCTCACCTTCCATGTCCACATGCTCACCTTCCATGTCCACATGCTCACCTTCCATGTCCACCTGCTCACCTTCCATGTCCATCTGCTCACCTTCCATGTCCACCTGCTCACCTTCCATGTCCACCTGCTCACCTTCCATGTCCATCTGCTCACCTTCCATGTCCACATGCTCACCTTCCATGTCCACCTGCTCACCTTCCATGCCCACATGCTCACCTTCCATGTCCACCTGCTCACCTTCCATGTCCACCTGCTCACCTTCCATGTCCACCTGCTCACCTTCCATGTCCATCTGCTCACCTTCCATGTCCACCTGCTCACCTTCCATGCCCACATGCTCACCTTCCATGTCCACATGCTCACCTTCCATGTCCACCTGCTCACCTTCCATGTCCACCTGGTCACCTTCCATATCCACCTGCTCACCTTCCATGCCCACATGCTCACCTTCCATGTCCATCTGCTCACCTTCCATGTCCACCTGCTCACCTTCCATGCCCACATGCTCACCTTCCATGTCCATCTGCTCACCTTCCATGTCCACCTGCTCACCTTCCATGTCCACCTGCTCACCTTCCATGCCCACATGCTCACCTTCCATGTCCACCTGGTCATCTTCCATGTCCACCTGCTCACCTTCCATGTCCACCTGGTCATCTTCCATGTCCATCTGCTCACCTTCCATGTCCACCTGGTCACCTTCCATGCCCACATGCTCACCTTCCATGTCCACCTGGTCACCTTCCATGTCCACCTGCTCACCTTCCATGTCCACATGCTCACCTTCCATGTCCACCTGCTCACCTTCCATGTCCACTTGCTCACCTTCCATGTCCACCTGCTCACCTTCCATGTCCACCTGCTCACCTTCCATGTCCACATGCTCACCTTCCATGTCCACATGCTCACCTTCCATGTCCACCTGCTCACCTTCCATGTCCATCTGCTCACCTTCCATGTCCACCTGCTCACCTTCCATGTCCACCTGCTCACCTTCCATGTCCATCTGCTCACCTTCCATGTCCACATGCTCACCTTCCATGTCCACCTGCTCACCTTCCATGTCCATCTGCTCACCTTCCATGTCCACCTGCTCACCTTCCATGCCCACATGCTCACCTTCCATGTCCACATGCTCACCTTCCATGTCCACCTGCTCACCTTCCATGTCCACCTGGTCACCTTCCATATCCACCTGCTCACCTTCCATGCCCACATGCTCACCTTCCATGTCCATCTGCTCACCTTCCATGTCCACCTGCTCACCTTCCATGCCCACATGCTCACCTTCCATGTCCATCTGCTCACCTTCCATGTCCACCTGCTCACCTTCCATGTCCACCTGCTCACCTTCCATGCCCACATGCTCACCTTCCATGTCCACCTGGTCATCTTCCATGTCCACCTGCTCACCTTCCATGTCCACCTGGTCATCTTCCATGTCCATCTGCTCACCTTCCATGTCCACCTGGTCACCTTCCATGCCCACATGCTCACCTTCCATGTCCACCTGGTCACCTTTCATGTCCACATGCTCACCTTCCATGCCCACATGCTCACCTTCCATGCCCACATGCTCACCTTCCATGCCCACATGCTCACCTTCCATGCCCACATGCTCACCTTCCATGCCCACATGTTCACCCTCCATGCCCACATGTTCACCCTCCATGCCCACATGTTCACCCTCCATGCCCACATGTTCACCCTCCATGCCCACATGTTCACCCTCCATGCCCACATGTTCACCCTCCATGCCCACATGTTCACCCTCCATGCCCACATGTTCACCCTCCATGCCCACATGTTCACCCTCCATGCCCACATGTTCACCCTCCATGCCCACATGTTCACCCTTCATGCCCACATGTTCACCCTCCATGCCCACATGTTCACCCTCCATGCCCACATGTTCACCCTCCATGCCCACATGTTCACCCTCCATGCCCACATGTTCACCCTCCATGTCCACATGTTCACCCTCCATGCCCACATGTTCACCCTTCATGCCCACATGTTCACCATCCATGCCCACATGTTCACCCTCCATGCCCACATGTTCACCCTCCATGCTCACATGTTCACCCTCCATGCCCACATGTTCACCCTCCATGCCCACATGTTCACCCTCCATGCCCACCTGCTCACCATCCATGTCCACATGCTCACCATCCATGCCCACCTGCTCACCATCCATGCCCACCTGCTCACCATCCATGCCCACCTGCTCACCTTCCATGCCCACCTGCTCATCTTCCATGCCCACCTGCTCACCATCCATGCCCAGATGCTCACCATCCATGCCCACATGCTCACCATCCATGCCCACCTGCTCACCTTCCATGCCCACCTGCTCACCATCCATGCCCACATGCTCACCATCCATGCCCACATGTTCACCATCCATGTCCACATGCTCACCATCCATGCCCACCTGCTCACCTTCCATGCCCACCTGCTCATCTTCCATGCCCACCTGCTCACCATCCATGCCCACATGCTCACCATCCATGCCCACATGCTCACCATCCATGCCCACCTGCTCACCATCCATGCCCACCTGCTCACCTTCCATGCCCACATGCTCACCATCCATGCCCACATGCTCACCATCCATGCCCACCTGCTCACCTTCCATGCCCACATGCTCACCATCCATGCCCACCTGCTCACCATCCATGCCCACCTGCTCACCATCCATGCCCACCTGCTCACCATCCATGCCCACCTGCTCACCATCCATGCCCACCTGCTCACCATCCATGCCCACATGTTCACCATCCATGCCCACATGCTCACCTTCCATGCCCACATGCTCACCATCCATGCCCACATGCTCACCATCCATGCCCACATGCTCACCATCCATGCCCACATGCTCACCTTCCATGTCCACCTGCTCACCATCCATGCCCACCTGCTCACCTTCCATGCCCACATGCTCACCATCCATGCCCACATGCTCACCATCCATGCCCACATGCTCACCATCCATGCCCACATGCTCACCTTCCATGTCCACCTGCTCACCATCCATGCCCACCTGCTCACCTTCCATGCCCACATGCTCACCATCCATGCCCACATGCTCACCATCCATGCCCACATGCTCACCATCCATGCCCAAATGCTCACCATCCATGTCCACCTGCTCACCATCCATGCCCACCTGCTCACCTTCCATGCCCACATGCTCACCATCCATGCCCACCTGCTCACCATCCATGCCCACATGCTCACCATCCATGCCCACCTGCTCACCATCCATGCCCACATGCTCACCATCCATGCCCACCTGCTCACCATCCATGCCCACATGCTCACCATCCATGCCCACCTGCTCACCATCCATGCCCACATGCTCACCATCCATGCCCACCTGCTCACCATCCATGCCCACATGCTCACCATCCATGCCCACCTGCTCACCATCCATGCCCACATGCTCACCATCCATGCCCACCTGCTCACCATCCATGCCCACATGCTCACCATCCATGCCCACCTGCTCACCATCCATGCCCACATGCTCACCATCCATGCCCACCTGCTCACCATCCATGCCCACATGCTCACCATCCATGCCCACCTGCTCACCATCCATGCCCACATGCTCACCATCCATGCCCACCTGCTCACCATCCATGCCCACCTGCTCACCATCCATGCCCACCTGCTCACCATCCATGCCCACATGCTCACCTTCCCACTCTCACACAATCTGGACTTTAAAATTAGGAACATGCAGTTCCAGAATTATTATAAGAAAAATTCAACCAGTACCACTGGTAAGTTAGGTTGTGGATGGTATAATTACCACTGGTAAGTTAGGTTGTGGATGGTATAATTACCACTGGTAAGTTAGGTTGTGGATGGTATAATTACCACTGGTAAGTTAGGTTGTGGATGGTATAATTACCACTGGTAAGTTAGGTTGTGGATGGTATAATTACCACTGGTAAGTTAGGTTGTGGATGGTATAAATACCACTGGTAAGTTAGGTTGTGGATGGTATAATTACCACTGGTAAGTTAGGTTGTGGATGGTATAATTACCACTGGTAAGTTAGGTTGTGGATGGTATAATTACCACTGGTAAGTTAGGTTGTGGATGGTATAATTTCCACTGGTAAGTTAGGTTGTGGATTGTATAATTACCACTGGTAAGTTAGGTTGTGGATGGTATAATTACCACTGGTAAGTTAGGTTGTGGATGGTATAATTACCACTGGTAAGTTAGGTTGTGGATGGTATAATTACCACTGGTAAGTTAGGTTGTGGATGTTATAATTACCACTGGTAAGTTAGGTTGTGGATGTTATAATTACCACTGGTAAGTTAGGTTGTGGATGTTATAATTACCACTGGTAAGTTAGGTTGTGGATGTTATAATTACCACTGGTAAGTTAGGTTGTGGATGGTATAATTACTACTGGTAAGTTAGGTTGTGGATGGTATAATTACCACTGGTAAGTTAGGTTGTGGATGTTATAATTACCACTGGTAAGTTAGGATGTGGATGGTATAATTACTACTGGTAAGTTAGGTTGTGGATGGTATAATTACCACTGGTAAGTTAGGTTGTGGATGGTATAATTACCACTGGTAAGTTAGGTTGTGGATGGTATAATTACCACTGGTAAGTTAGGTTGTGGATGGTATAATTACCACTGGTAAGTTAGGTTGTGGATGGTATAATTACCACTGGTAAGTTAGGTTGTGGATGGTATAATTACCACTGGTAAGTTAGGTTGTGGATGGTATAATTACCACTGGTAAGTTAGGTTGTGGATGGTATAATTACCACTGGTAAGTTAGGTTGTGGATGGTATAATTACCACTGGTAAGTTAGGT
Source organism: Cherax quadricarinatus (assembly GCF_038502225.1). Classification (NCBI taxonomy): domain Eukaryota; kingdom Metazoa; phylum Arthropoda; class Malacostraca; order Decapoda; family Parastacidae; genus Cherax; species Cherax quadricarinatus. The sequence goes on from NC_091334.1 coordinate 8,253,088, forward strand.
TGTGGATGGTATAATTACCACTGGTAAGTTAGGTTGTGGATGGTATAATTACCACTGGTAAGTTAGGTTGTGGATGGTATAATTACCACTGGTAAGTTAGGTTGTGGATGGTATAATTACCACTGGTAAGTTAGGTTGTGGATGGTATAATTACCACTGGTAAGTTAGGTTGTGGATGGTATAATTACCACTGGTAAGTTAGGTTGTGGATGGTATAATTACTGGTAAGTTAGGTTGTGGATGGTATAATTACCACTGGTAAGTTAGGTTGTGGATGGTATAATTACCACTGGTAAGTTAGGTTGTGGATGGTATAATTACCACTGGTAAGTTAGGTTGTGGATGGTATAATTACCACTGGTAAGTTAGGTTGTGGATGGTATAATTACCACTGGTAAGTTAGGTTGTGGATGGTATAATTACCACTGGTAAGTTAGGTTGTGGATGTTATAATTACCACTGGTAAGTTAGGTTGTGGATGTTATAATTACCACTGGTAAGTTAGGTTGTGGATGTTATAATTACCACTGGTAAGTTAGGTTGTGGATGTTATAATTACCACTGGTAAGTTAGGTTGTGGATGGTATAATTACTACTGGTAAGTTAGGTTGTGGATGGTATAATTACCACTGGTAAGTTAGGTTGTGGATGGTATAATTACCACTGGTAAGTTAGGTTGTGGATGGTATAATTACCACTGGTAAGTTAGGTTGTGGATGGTATAATTACCACTGGTAAGTTAGGTTGTGGATGGTATAATTACCACTGGTAAGTTAGGTTGTGGATGGTATAATTACCACTGGTAAGTTAGGTTGTGGATGGTATAATTACCACTGGTAAGTTAGGTTGTGGATGGTATAATTACCACTGGTAAGTTAGGTTGTGGATGGTATAATTACCACTGGTAAGTTAGGTTGTGGATGGTATAATTACCACTGGTAAGTTAGGTTGTGGATGGTATAATTACCACTGGTAAGTTAGGTTGTGGATGGTATAATTACCACTGGTAAGTTAGGTTGTGGATGGTATAATTACCACTGGTAAGTTAGGTTGTGGATGGTATAATTACCACTGGTAAGTTAGGTTGTGGATGGTATAATTACCACTGGTAAGTTAGGTTGTGGATGGTATAATTACCACTGGTAAGTTAGGTTGTGGATGGTATAATTACCACTGGTAAGTTAGGTTGTGGATGGTATAATTACCACTGGTAAGTTAGGTTGTGGATGGTATAATTACCACTGGTAAGTTAGGTTGTGGATGGTATAATTACCACTGGTAAGTTAGGTTGTGGATGGTATAATTACCACTGGTAAGTTAGGTTGTGGATGGTATAATTACCACTGGTAAGTTAGGTTGTGGATGGTATAATTACCACTGGTAAGTTAGGTTGTGGATGGTATAATTACCACTGGTAAGTTAGGTTGTGGATGGTATAATTACCACTGGTAAGTTAGGTTGTGGATGGTATATAATTACCACTGGTAAGTTAGGTTGTGGATGGTATAATTACCACTGGTAAGTTAGGTTGTGGATGGTATAATTACCACTGGTAAGTTAGGTTGTGGATGGTATAATTACCACTGGTAAGTTAGGTTGTGGATGGTATAATTACCACTGGTAAGTTAGGTTGTGGATGGTATAATTACCACTGGTAAGTTAGGTTGTGGATGGTATAATTACCACTGGTAAGTTAGGTTGTGGATGGTATAATTACCACTGGTAAGTTAGGTTGTGGATGGTATAATTACCACTGGTAAGTTAGGTTGTGGATGGTATAATTACCACTGGTAAGTTAGGTTGTGGATGGTATAATTACCACTGGTAAGTTAGGTTGTGGATGGTATAATTACCACTGGTAAGTTAGGTTGTGGATGGTATAATTACCTGGTAAGTTAGGTTGTGGATGGTATAATTACCACTGGTAAGTTAGGTTGTGGATGGTATAATTACCACTGGTAAGTTAGGTTGTGGATGGTATAATTACCACTGGTAAGTTAGGTTGTGGATGGTATAATTACCACTGGTAAGTTAGGTTGTGGATGGTATAATTACCACTGGTAAGTTAGGTTGTGGATGGTATAATTACCACTGGTAAGTTAGGTTGTGGATGGTATAATTACCACTGGTAAGTTAGGTTGTGGATGGTATAATTACCACTGGTAAGTTAGGTTGTGGATGGTATAATTACTACTGGTAAGTTAGGTTGTGGATGGTATAATTACCACTGGTAAGTTAGGTTGTGGATGGTATAATTACCACTGGTAAGTTAGGTTGTGGATGGTATAATTACCACTGGTAAGTTAGGTTGTGGATGGTATAATTACCACTGGTAAGTTAGGTTGTGGATGGTATAATTACTACTGGTAAGTTAGGTTGTGGATGGTATAATTACCACTGGTAAGTTAGGTTGTGGATGGTATAATTACCACTGGTAAGTTAGGTTGTGGATGGTATAATTACCACTGGTAAGTTAGGTTGTGGATGGTATAATTACCACTGGTAAGTTAGGTTGTGAATGGTATAATTACTACTGGTAAGTTAGGTTGTGGATGGTATAATTACCACTGGTAAGTTAGGTTGTGGATGGTATAATTACCACTGGTAAGTTAGGTTGTGGATGGTATAATTACCACTGGTAAATTAGGTTGTGGATGGTATAATTACCACTGGTAAGTTAGGTTGTGGATGGTATAATTGCCACTGGTAAGTTAGGTTGTGGATGGTATAATTACCACTGGTAAGTTAGGTTGTGGATGGTATAATTACCACTGGTAAGTTAGGTTGTGGATGGTATAATTACCACTGGTAAGTTAGGTTGTGGATGGTACAATTACCACTGGTAAGTTAGGTTGTGGATGGTATAATTACCACTGGTAAGTTAGGTTGTGGATGGTATAATTACCACTGGTAAGTTAGGTTGTGGATGGTATAATTACCACTGGTAAGTTAGGTTGTGGATGGTATAATTACTACTGGTAAGTTAGGTTGTGGATGGTATAATTACCACTGGTAAGTTAGGTTGTGGATGGTATAATTACCACTGGTAAGTTAGGTTGTGGATGGTATAATTACCACTGGTAAGTTAGGTTGTGGATGGTATAATTACCACTGGTAAGTTATTTTGTGGATGGTATAATTACCACTGGTAAGTTAGGTTGTGGATGGTATAATTACCACTGGTAAGTTAGGTTGTGGATGGTATAATTACCACTGGTAAGTTAGGTTGTGGATGGTATAATTACCACTGGTAAGTTAGGTTGTGGATGGTATAATTACCACTGGTAAGTTAGGTTGTGGATGGTATAATTACCACTGGTAAGTTAGGTTGTGGATGGTATAATTACCACTGGTAAGTTAGGTTGTGGATGGTATAATTACCACTGGTAAGTTAGGTTGTGGATGGTATAATTACCACTGGTAAGTTAGGTTGTGGATGGTATAATTACCACTGGTAAGTTAGGTTGTGGATGGTATAATTACCACTGGTAAGTTAGGTTGTGGATGGTATAATTACCACTGGTAAGTTAGGTTGTGGATGGTATAATTACCACTGGTAAGTTAGGTTGTGGATGGTATAATTACCACTGGTAAGTTAGGTTGTGGATGGTATAATTACCACTGGTAAGTTAGGTTGTGGATGGTATAATTACCACTGGTAAGTTAGGTTGTGGATGGTATAATTACCACTGGTAAGTTAGGTTGTGGATGTTATAATTACCACTGGTAAGTTAGGTTGTGGATGGTATAATTACCACTGGTAAGTTAGGTTGTGGATGGTATAATTACCACTGGTAAGTTAGGTTGTGGATGGTATAATTACCACTGGTAAGTTAGGTTGTGGATGGTATAATTACCACTGGTAAGTTAGGTTGTGGATGTTATAATTACCACTGGTAAGTTAGGTTGTGGATGGTATAATTACCACCGGTAAGTTAGGTTGTGGATGGTATAATTACCACTGGTAAGTTAGGTTGTGGATGGTATAATTACCACTGGTAAGTTAGGTTGTGGATGGTATAATTAGGATTTACTGACCTGACGTAAGATGTTTATTGGTCCATGATTTATAACATGTATTCACAAGACAGAATATGAAGATTGTACATCAATATTTACTTACCAAGTTTTTATCCTGGTAATACATTCTAACGCCTCACTATCAGGCAGATATACTGAATGTTGGCCAATATCAAATATACTACCTAACTGACGAGATGATACCATATTTCAGGGGCGACGTTTATTGTATAATAATAATAATAATAATAATAATAATAATAATAATAATAATAATAATAATAATAATAATAATAATAATAATAGTGTTAATGATAATAATAATATCTTTATTGCTACAGGTACATGGTACACAGGCCTAGATGACATCAATGGCATACTACTATATAGAAAGCCGCTTGTTACGCAGAGTATTTCGGGCAAATCAGGTCACTTTTGCCCCAGGATGCGACCCACACCAGTCGACTAACACTCAGGTACCTATTATTACTGATGAGTGAACATAGACAACAGTTGTAAGGAAACACGTCTGATGTTTCCACCCGTTGCTGGGAAACGAACCCGGACCCTCACCGTGTGAAGCGAGAGCATTCGCCACCAGGTCATGGGCCTGGTGGCACACGATGAACAAATGTCGTCCAAACACCGCGTCCAGTATTACATTACTTATCAGTTCTGTTCTAGCTGAATTAATATAGATACGAACACTTCCAGATATCTATCATCGAACACAAAGTTAGTTTAATATGTTTATTATGCACCCCATACCCATCCTGTGGGCGGTAGTCAAAAGATTACAGAGGTACATAATTGGTCCAGGGACTGGACTCCAAAGTTTTGATAGCTGAGCAAGTTACAGAGGTAATGAACTCACAATGAGTAGTAGTAAACAGAATGAATGGGAAGCTGCCAAGGTGACGAGCTCTGTTCCACAAGGCACAGTACTTGCCCCTGTCCTGTTCCTCATCCTCATATCAGACATAGACAGAGTTGTAAACCACAGCACCGTGTTATCCTTTACAGACGATACTAGGATCTGCATGAGACTGTCATCCATTGAGGACGCGGTTAACCTCCAAGAAGACATAAAACCAAGTTTTCCAATGGACAACGGAGAACATTATGATGTTCAGTGAAGACAAAGTCTAACTACTCCGTTATGGAAAACTGGAGGAAATAATAACTAGGACTGAGTATACTACAAACTCTAATCACACAATAGAGCGGAAAAGTAATGTGAAGGACCTGAGAGTGGTAATGTCTGAGGATCTCACCTTCAAGGATCACAACAATGCCACTATCACATCTGCGAGGAAACTGATAGGATGGATAATGAGAACATTCAAGACAAGAGATGCTAAGCCAATGATGATCCTTTTTAAATCACTTGTTCTCTCTAGGCTGGAATACTGCTGTATATTAACATCCCCATTCAAGGCAGGTGAATTCACAGATCTAGAGAATGTACAGAGAACCTTTACTGTACATATCACTTCCATCAAACACCTTAACTACTGGTAACACTTGGAAGCACTTGACTTGTACTCACCGGAGCGCAGGCGAGAGAGGTACATCATAATCTTCATCTGGAAAATAATACAGGAACTGGTCCCTAATCTGCACACAGAAATCACTCCTTACGAAAGCAAAATACTGGGCAGGCGATGCAACATATCCCCAATGAAAAGTAGGGGCACCATTAGTACACTAAGAGAAAATACAATAAGTGTCCTAGGCCCAAGACTGTTCAGCAGCCTCCCACCAGTCATAAGTGATATTACCAATAGACCCTTGGGTCTCTTCAAGAGGGAACTGGATAGATACCTAAAGTCAGTTCCAGATCAGCCAGGCTGTGGTTAGTACGTTGGAGTACATGCAGCCAGCAGCAACAGCCTAGCTGATCAGGCCATGATGCACCGAGAGACCTAGTCGTGGACTGGGCCGCATTGGCGTTGATCCCCGGAATACCCTCCAGGTAGACCTATATTAAATTACTTCTGTTTGTATCTTAAACTAGTTTTGTTACTCAAGTGACACTCAGAAAGCTGTATATATCAGTAGTTTACTTCTGATAACACTAGTTCTGCTGTGACTGACAACCCTTTACATCTACCACTATTATTATAGACTCAGATGCCTCGTTGTCGACTGATGCAATCACTGAGCAGCCATCAGGAATCTGTTAACTTCAGAATTCCTCATTTATTGAAAGCATATGACAGTCTGCATTGGTTTAGTGTTGATTTAGTGTGAGTTTAGTAAGTGGTTGAGTGAGGTAGCGAGTATCCAGGGCAACATCTCACTTGTGTGTACTCTCACCATACCCTGTGGTTGAGTGAGGTAGCGAGTATCCAGGGCAACATCTCACTTGTGTGTACTCTCACCATACCCTGTGGTTGAGTGAGGTAGCGAGTATCCAGGGCAGCATCTCACTCGTGTATACTCTCACCATACCCTGTGGTTGAGTGAGGTAGCGAGTATCCAGGGCAACTTCTCACTCGTTTATACTCTCACCATACCCTGTGGTTGAGTGAGGTAGCGAGTATCCAGGGCAACTTCTCACTCGTTTATACTCTCACCATACCCTGTGGTTGAGTGAGGTAGCGAGTATCCAGGGCAACGTCTCACTCGTGTATACTCTCACCATACCCTGTGGTTGAGTGAGGTAGCGAGTATCCAGGGCAACGTCTCACTCGTGTATACTCTCACCATACCCTGTGGTTGAGTGAGGTAGCGAGTATCCAGGGCAACATCTCACTCGTGTATACCCTCACCATACCCTGTGGTTGAGTGAGGTAGCGAGTATCCAGGGCAACGTCTCACTCCTGTATATTCTCACCATACCCTGTGGTTGAGTGAGGTAGCGAGTATCCAGGGCAACGTCTCACTCGTGTATACTCTCACCATACCCTGTGGTTGAGTGAGGTAGCGAGTATCCAGGGCAACATCTCACTCGTGTATACTCTCACCATACCCTGTGGTTGAGTGCGGTAGCGAGTATCCAGGGCAACATCTCACTCGTGTATACTCTCACCATACCCTGTGGTTGAGTGAGGTAGCGAGTATCCAGGGCAACGTCTCATTCGTGTATACTCTCACCATACCCTGTGGTTGAGTGAGGTAGCGAGTATCCAGGGCAACATCTCACTCGTGTATACTCTCACCATACCCTGTGGTTGAGTGAGGTAGCAAGTATCCAGGGCAACGTCTCACTCGTGTATACTCTCACGATACCCTGTGGTTGAGTGAGGTAGCGAGTATCCAGGGCAACGTCTCACTCGTGTATACTCTCACCATACCCTGTGGTTGAGTGAGGTAGCGAGTATCCAGGGCAACGTCTCACTCGTGTATACTCTCACCATACCCTGTGGTTGAGTGAGGTAGCGAGTATCCAGGGCAACGTCTCACTCGTATATACTCTCACCATACCCTGCACCTTACTGATCAGTGTAACTCATTATTCCGTTTTCTAACATCAAATAAATGTGCTGACCCAACAATCTTGACTGACAGATTGATACTGAACCTGTGAACCTTCCATTAAGACACGATGTATCTAGTTGAATCTTATACTTGCAAAGTGCTTGGCAAGTTGGTTCTTGAATGACTCTACAGTATTGTCTTTGTGCTTACAACATTACCTGGTAATTTATATCATTCTGATATAAATCTGTTTGGAAAAAAAAAGCTTTGCATGCGTTTGTGTTGCATCTTCTGCCTCGTAGTTCCATTTCATTGTTTCCAAAGACAATGTAAGGTTGAGTGTTTTGTCTTTACAATGTTTGTGAGTGATGGTCAGAGTTTGGCAGCTCTTCTCTATACCTTCTATAATACATCCTTGTACTTTTTTTTTAAGTAATAAATTATTATAACCTTAACCATAATTTTTAAAGAGGTGGACCGGTAAGCCAGCGGAAGGCCTCGGTCAGATGACCAAAAGTTCCAGCTGTGGGTCATCATATGACTAAGAACTGCGTCAGGTAACACTTGTCCTGTTTCCTGACAAACTTAGTACCTAATACCTCGTCCTTTATGTAATTTGGAGACCAAAACTGGACGGTATATTCAAGATGCGGTCTAAGAAGTGCATTATATAGTCAGTATTGTGTATGGTGTTCTGTCCTCCAAGTTTCTAGCTATGAATCCCAGTAGTGTTATCTGTGCTGCTCCTAGTTAGGTAATACCTGGTACTTGCAAGATCATCCTTTATAATTACTCGTAGGTCATTTTCTTCACTTGTTTCGTTTTGTTATCAAACATTTTGTACTCGTTTTTGAGAAAGAGAAACAGAGACAGACAGACACACAGAAACAGAGAGAGCACTGATTTAATAAAACGACTTGAAGGTGTAACCTTGAAGGTGAGGGTCCACCAAGGGTGTGTTTATCATCATGACTGGTCAGTACATTCCTGGCTATGCCAGGTTTTGCTAACTGGAATGTGGAGCGAAAATGACTAGCGGAAAAAGCAAAAACGGACAACGTACTAAATGGATTCACATTAATAAATTGAAAGCAGATGAATCAAAATGGAACATTATTTAGCTATTTAAGTAAAAAAATATCTATTACTGTATAAACTAAAAATCTCAAAAATTGTTATGCAGAGTTCTCACAGTTAAATTTTAAGTGACATATATATAACGGAGTATCATTACTGGTATAGGTTATAACTGCTGCACGGCCTAATTTCAGCATTTCACAAGGTCGGTGGAAACTTGAAGCCATAACTTCCCTTGCTCTTCTATATCTGAGTTCCTACACCTGACCCAGTTCCTACACCTGACCCAATTACTACACCTGTACATGAGTGGGCTCTCACTTTACCATACTGAGCTCCAGTAGAGGGAAGTTAGCGCTCACGGCTAGTGTGGCCACGGATCAGCCTCATATTTGCATTTTGTTAATGGAGCTTAAGGCTTATCAACTACACTAAGGTCATTAAAGCTACATGTAATGTGTTGGCCACCAGTCGAAAATAACTTAATCCTTTATAAAAGGGTTAAAGTAACCTCTCACTGTATACACATCGAGAGGTTAGACCTCTTGGTTTATGTAGCGTTTTCACTGATACATTTTTGTGTATACACACCGTCATGTAGTTTCAGATAAGTTTTCCTGGCTTGTAATTTAGCAGTATATAGTTTTATCCATGCGGATCCTAGAACACGGGATTAGGATAGGTTAGGTAAGGTTTGTCAGGAAACAGGACAAGTGTTTCCTGACGCGGGTCTTAGTCATAATAACTCACCACTATAGCTTTTGGTCATCTGACCGAGGCCTTCCGCTGGCTTATTAGAGTTAATTAACTCGAAGAACTGGTGGGTTTCCAAAACGTGGCAAGAAAGTCCTGATACTAACAATTCAGTGTTATCCACCATGCCGGTCTACTAATATTCACCCAACTCGGTATATTTATATGCACCATAGGGAGGTTAGTCTGGGCCCCATCGTGACCACAAATACAGGGTTTTATAGATGAGTCACACCAGCATGGCTGTGGTGTGCCTTGCAGTGTGTTATTTTGTTGTACATTGTTATTTTTTGTATGTATATGAAGTGCTGAATCCCTGAGGGTCATTCAGCGCAAGGAGTGGTATAGGATCCGATCCTCGATCCTACGAGCAATTCCTTCAGTCAGCTTCAACAGAACCCTACTGTATGCTTTACAGCTGGGGTAGAAAGCTAGAGAATGTTCAACCACGGGTTTAGCAGACGTGGTTGCATAACCACGGAGCAGGTCTTAATCTGACAAGCAACAGTGTCAGGAGGCACTTGTGTTTCCTGGCGAACAGTGAACCTTTAACACTCAGATCACTGGCCACTTAAAGCTTCTCGTCATACTGTGGAGCTTTGTCGTGTACTTTAAAGCCCCACAGCATACCCATTAAGCTCTTATGGAGCTTAATGAGTATTTGAAGATGCACATTGATTCAGTGAATTAACCCTCGTATTCACCTAAACTACACTGATTCGCTGAATCACCCCTCGTATTCGCCTAAAATACACTGATTCACGGAATCATCTCTCGTATTCACCTAAAATAAACAAATGATTCACTGAATCAACCCTCGTATTCAAAATACACAGTGATTCACCGAATCACCCTCCGTATTCACTTAATATACACATTGATTCAATGAATCACCGTTCTTATTCACTTAAAACATTTCGTCCACTTCACTGATTTGGTAATAACGTTTACACACATTTTTTTTTCCATCTCCGCCACTCAAAATTACTTTTCACTTCAAAGGTCAAAGAGAATGTTATGACCTGACCACGCAGGTAACTATTATTATTATTATTATTATTATTATTATTATTATTATTATTATTATTATTATTATTATTATTATTATTATTATTATTATTATTATTATCACTTTTAGTTTTTATATTCACGAGAAAGAGGGTTAAATAGCGCCTAGGAGATGAGAAGTAATCAGATTTGATCCTAGGAAATGGAGAGGTGACTCCTAGTTTTGCGATCAAGGGTCTTTTACCGGCATCTAGACTGGTGAGGGAGGGGGGCTCTTGATAACAGAGAGGTATCAGGTAAGTATACCTTAAGTGTATATACGCCGAGAGGTATATCGTAGTGTATATACACTGAGAGGTAGGATATCTTAGTGTATATACACTGAGAGGTAGGATATCTTAGTGTATATACACTGAGAGGTAGGATATCTTAGTGTATATACACTGAGAGGTAGGATATCTTAGTGTATATACACTGAGAGGTAGGATATCTTAGTGTATATACACTGAGAGGTAGGATATCTTAGTGTATATACACTGAGAGGTAGGATATCTAAGTGCACATATACCCAGTGTTGTTGCTGTATTTATGTGAAGTACTAAACCCGTATGGGTTATTCACTGCAAGGGTGGTGCAGCCTTGGTACTCCGTCCGCTAATAGCGGGACGGATGCCAGTATCTTAGTGTATATGCACTGAGGCATGTATATTTCAGCGTATATGCCCGAGAGGTGTGTATATCTTAGGGTATATACAATGAAGCATGCTTCTCTCGGAGTATACACACTGAAGTGTGTACATATTAGGGTATATACACTGAGAGCAGTAGGTGGAGGTGTGTATATCTTATACTAATTATTATTATTATTATTATTATTATTATTATTATTATTATTATTAAACTAAGCGCTAAACCCATCTTATACTAAGAAGTATTTTACTGAGTATAAACTCCCAAAGGTGTGTATATCATAGAGAATACGCTGGTAAGTATGTGCCAAGAAGTGTGTATTTATTAGTGTTTGCACACCGGCAAGAGTGTATATTTTTTTACACAAATCAACTTTACAGGGTGAGAGTTGCTATCCTACCTCAGCTCTATACCTGGAGAGGGTTTGGGGGGTTAACGCCCCCGCGGCCCGGTCTGGGATCAAGCCTCGTGGTGGATCAGGGTCTGATCAACCAGGCTGTTACTGCTGGCTGCACGCAAACTGACGTACGAACCACAGCCCGGCCGGTTAGGTACTGACTTTAGGTGTCTGTCCAGTGCCTGCTTGAAGACAGCTAGGGGACTATTGGTAATTCCCCTTACGTATGCTGGGAGGCAGTTGAGCAGTCTTGGGCCCCTGACACGGATTGTGTTGCCTCTCAGTGTACTCATGGGGCCCCTGCTTTTCATTGGGGGAATTTTGCATCTCCTGCCGAGTCTTATGCTTTCGTAGGGAGTGATTTTCGTGCGCAAGTTTGGTACTAATCCCTCTAGGATTTTCCAAGTGTATATTACCATGTCTCTCGCCTGCGTTCAGGGAATACAAATTAAGGGACTTCAACCGTTCCCAGTAATTTAGGTGCTTTATCGTACTTATGTGTACCGTGAAATTTATTTGTACACTCTCCAGGTCAGCAATTTCTCCTGCCTTGAATGGGGCAGCTAGTGTACAGCAGTATTCCACCCTAGAGAGAACAAGTGATTTGAAGAGAATCATCATGGGCTTGGGGTCCCTGGTTTTGAAGGTTCTCATTATCCATCCTATCACTTTTCTAGCAGATGAGGTAGATACATTGTTGTGGTCTTCGAAGGTGAGGTCCTCCGACATTATCACTTCCAGGTCCGTCACATTACTTTTTCGCTCTATTTTGTGGTTAGAATTTGTCGTATGCCCTGATACAACTTTATTTTCCTCAAGTTTTCCATATCTGAGTAGTTGAAATTTCTCTTCGTTGAACTTTATATTGTTTTCAGTGACCCATTTGAAGATTTGACTGATGTCCACTTGGAGTTTTGCAGTGTCTTCACTGGAGGACACTGTTATGGCAGTTCGGGTGTCATCTGCAGAGGAAGACATGGAGCTATGGCTTACATCTCTGTCTATGTCAGATATGAGGATGAGGAATCATTTGTTGAAGGTTTTCGCAAAGTCTGTGTATATTACATCTGCATTTTGTTTATTCTCTATAGCATCCAGGACCTTGTCACAGTGGTCCAGTAGCTGGCTCTAAACCCGTGTTGCCCTGATTTGTGTGCAAGATCGCCAACCACCTAGGTGGTTGGCGATCTTGCTTCTTAGAACCTTGTCAAAGATTTTTATGATATGGGATGTTAGTGCTATTAGTCTGCAGTTCTTTGCAATTTCTTTACTGCTACCTTTGTAGAGTGGGGCTATGTCTTGTTGTTTTTAGTGAGTGTGGGATGACCCGTGTCCATGCTCCCTCTCCATAGAATGTTGATGGCACGTGATAGGAGCTTCTTGCAGTTCTTGATGAATACGCAGTTCCATGAGTCCGGGCCTGGGGCAGAGTGCATGGGCATGTCATTTGTTGCCTTTTCGAAGTCTTGTGGTGTTAGGATAATATCAGAGATTTTTGAGATGACCAGATTTTGGGTCTCGGTCATAAAGAATTCATTTAGATTGTCGACCCTTAGTCTGGTTAACGGCTCGCTGAAAACTGAGTCGTATTGGGACTTCAGTATCTCACTCATTTCTTTGCTGTCATCTGTGTAGGTTCCATCCCGCCTAAGCAGAGGCTCAATACTGGATGTTGTTTTATCCCTAGATTTGGCATAAGAGAAGAAGTATTTTGGGTTTCTTTCAATTTCCTGTATGGCTTTTAGTTCTTCGTGAGATTCTTGTCGCCTGTAAGATTCCTTAAGCTTAAGTTCGATATTTGCTATTTCTCTGACTAGTACCTTCCTTCGTATTTCGTATTGGCCCCTCTCAGCAGCTCTGTGATTCTTCACCTTCGTCTGTGCAGGGAGCATCTCTCTCTTTCTAGTTTGCATTTTCTCTTTCTTTTTCTTAATGGAATGTGCCTTCAGCAGACCTCAAGTGCCACAGAGTTAATTTTTTAGGCAAAGGTTCGGATCCATGTTGTTTAGGATATCTTCCCAGTTTGTTTCATTTAGGACATGGTTGACTTGTTCCCATTCTATGTTTTTGTTATTGAAGTTGAATTTTGTGAAGACACCCTCATAACTGATCACATTTTGCTGGTCAGGAACCCTGCGTATACATGTCTGTTTCTCTGTTATGTTGTGATCTGAGTGTATTGTCTTTGATACTGTTATATTATGTATCAGATCATCGTTGCTAGTGAAGATGAGGTCCAGCATATTTTCTAGTCTTGTAGGCTCTAATATTTGCTGGTATAAGGTAAATTTGGTGCAGAGATTTAATAGCTCATATGTGTGTGTGTGAATTTTCATTTGAGCTGCCTCCTGGGGTGATCTCTGCTAGAATATTATTTGCTACACTCCTCCGTTTTAGGTGTCTCAGGTTGAAATCCCCCAGTAACAAGATGTTTGGGGCAGGAGTTGGGAGATTTTCTATACAGTGGTCAATTTTCAAAAGATGTTCCTGGAACTGCTGGGAAGTTGCATCTGGAGGATTGTATACCACCACAATGACAAGGTTTTGGTTTTTGATCTTTATTGCCAAAACTTCAACTACATCATTTGAGGTGTTTAGTAGTTCTGAGCAAATGAGCGACTCTGTGACGTACAAACCGGCCCCCACCTTGTTTCCTGTTTAGTCTGTCGCATCTGAATAGGTTATAACCTGGAAGTGTATGACTCACGAAATCGTAATGACACGATTGCAAACATTACGATTTCGTGAGGTTCTATCCCTGCCCGTGGTATGGTCTGGAAGTGTATATCCCTGAGGAGCTTCATTACATATTTTAAGTGTTAACTCCAGTGCATACACGGTTGTAATATATATTTTATTATTTTTTATTAACACATCGGCCGTTTTTCACCAAGGTAGGGTGACACGAAAAAAAGAAACACTTTCATCATCATTATGTCCATCACTGTCTTGCCAGAGGTGTGCTTACACTACAGTTATAAAACTGCAACATATCTCCACACCTCCTTCAGAGTAAGGTACTGTACTTCCTACCTCCAGGACTCAAGTCCGGCTAACCGGTTTCTCTGAATCCTTTCATATATGTTACTTTGCTCACACTCCAACAGCACGTCAGGTCATAAAAACCACTCGCGCCAATCTAATACGCTCAAGCATGGTTGCTGGAAGTCTAAGCTCCCTCCCTCCAACCTTTCGTAGGACAACTCCTACCCCGCCTTCCTTTCACTACAAATTTATACACCCTCCAAGTCATTCTATTTCGTTCCAGCCTCTCTAAATGTCCGAACCACCTCACCAACCTCTTCAGGTTTCTGAATAATACTTTTCAGAAACCCCGCACCTTCTTCTAATCTCTAAACTACGGATTCTCCGGATAATCACATCACACATTGCTCTCAGACACATCTATCTCCACTGCTTCCAGCCTTCTCCTTGTAACATTCACCACTTATGCTTCACACCCATGTAAGAGCATTGTGCCACTATACTCTCATTCATTCCCCTCTTTGCTTCCATGGATAATGTCCTTTGCCTGAACAGACTCCTCAGTGCGCCACTCACCTTTTTCTCATTGTTAGTTCTATGGTTTGCCTCGTCTTTCACAGACCCATCTGCTGACAGGTCAACTCTCAAACATCTAAACATTCATTCCGACCACACCACACTATCTCCCTCCAGTCTGGCTGGCAAAGCTCTCGTTTCACACACTGAGGGTCCGAGTTCGATTCCCGGCAAGGGTGAAAACACTGGCCGCGTTTCCTTACACCTGTTGTCCTGTTCACCTAGCAAATAGGTACCAGGGTGTTAGTCGACTGGTGTAGGTCGCATCCTGGGGGGGGACAAGACTGAGAACCCCAATGGAAATAAGACAGTCTCTCTATGACACTGCCTTTTTTTGGGTTATCCTGGGTGGCTAGCCCTCCAGGGTTAAAAATTCGAACAAAATCTTATCTTATCTTATCTTACATTGCTCTTCTCTACGTCCACTGTCAGTTTCCTTCTTTTACACACCCTCCCAAAATCGTCCACCAACCTCTGTAACTTCTCTTCAGAATCTCACAAAAGCACAGTGTCACCAGCAAAAAGCAACTGTGACAACTCCCACTTTGTGTTAGATTCCTTATCTTTCAGTCCCACACCTCTTGCCATTACCCGAGCATTCACTTCTCTTACAACCCCATCTATAAATATATTGAACAACCATGGTGACATCACACATCCTTGTCTAAGGCCTACTTTTACTGGGAAATAATCTCTCTCTCTCCTACATACTTTAACCTGAGCCTCACTATCGTCATAAAAACTTTTAACTGCTTTCAGTAATCTACCACCTATTTCATACACTTGCAACATTTGCTCCCCTATCCACCTTATTATATGCCTTTTCCAAATCCATAAATGCAACGGAAACCTTTTTACCCTTATCTAAATATTGTACACTTATATACTTCACTGTAAACAATTGGTGTACACATCCTCTACCCTTCTTAAATCCTCCTTGTTCATCTGCAGTCTTGCTTTCCGTCTTACTCTTCATTCTTTCAATAATAACTTTACCATATACCTCACAAGGTATACTCAATAGGCTTATTTCCCTATATTTTTTACACTCTCTTTTGTCATCTTTACCTTTATACACAGACATTGTGCATGCTCTCTGCCAATCACTAAGTACATCATTCTAGTTCATACATTTATTAAATAAGAACACCAACCATTCCAAAACCATATCTCCACCTGCTTTCAATAGTTCTGTCTTGATCTCATCAATCCAAGCTCCTTTATCCCTCTTTCATTCTACCCACAGTTTCACATACTTCCCCAACACTCACATCTGGCTCTTCCTCACTCCTAGAAGGTGTTATACATCCGTGGTCAATGCACGAAATCACAGCTTCCCATCTTCATCAGCATTTAGAAGTTCCTCAAAATATTCCCTCCATATTCTCGACACCTCCAACTCTCCATCCAATAACTCTCCTTTTCTATTTTTAACTGTCAAATCTATTCGTTCCCCAGGCTTTCTCAACTCACTAATCTCACACCAAAACTTACATATATAAAAATTATTTGAAGCTTCATTTTAATTATTAATCTTATCAGTAATATCTACAGAGCAATTTAGTATCACTATTTATTTGTTTGAATTCTGCCGTAATTCCTACTTGAAACTTAATGTTTCTCACTCAGAATATATATAAGTCAGTCATCTTATCTCTTAATTATATGCATGTTATCTAATCAGTCCCAGCTGACTATGACATGACTACATGTGGCCACCGGCATCAAGACACAACTCTTCTCTAACTTACATATTAATAATCATGGATAATATTAATCCTACATTTTTAACATCCACAGGGAGACGATAGCTGATTTAAGATCAGGACTAGATCAAATATTATACAAAATGGTTATAACCACAGTTTTTAAAGGGATGGACCGGTAAGCCAGCGGAAGGTCTCGGTCAGATTACCAAAAGCTCTAGCTGCGGGTCATCATATGACTGGGAAAAATTATACCGAAAGTCGGTTTAGGTTGGGTAAGGTTTGTCAGGAAACAAGACAAATGTTTCCTGACGCGGGTCTTAGATGATGACCCGCCGTTGGAGCTTTTGGTCATCTGACAGAGGCCTTCCTCTGGCTTACTGGTCCACCTCATTAAAAATTATGGTTAATATTATAAAATTCTTATTAAGGAAAGTCAATTTAGGTGAGTTTTGTGAAGCCTCACACTGAGGTTTTACACATCTTTGTGAAGCCTCACACTAAGGTTTTACACATCTTTGTGAAGCCTCACACTGAGGTTTTACACATCTTTGTGAAGCCTCTGATGAACTGTATGCAAGGGTTCTAAAGGAATGTAAAGAGGAGCTTAGCACACCTTTGGCTAATCTTTTCAACATATCACTACAAACTGGCATGGTGCCAGATAAGTGGAAAATGGCAAATGTGATACCTATTTTCAAAACAGGTGACAGGTCCTTAGCTTCGAACTATAGACCAATAAGCCTAACCTCCATAGTGGGAAAATTTATGGAATCAATAATTGCCGAGGCAGTTCGTAGCCACCTTGAAAAGCATAAATTAATCAACGAATCTCAGCATGGTTTTACAAAGGGGCGTTCCTGCCTTACGAATTTATTAACTTTTTTCACTAAGGTATTTGAGGAGGTAGATCATGGTAATGAATATGATATTGTGTATATGGACTTCAGTAAGGCTTTTGACAGGGTCCCACATCAGAGACTATTGAGGAAAATTAAAGCACATGGAATAGGAGGAGAAATTTTTTCCTGGATAGAGGCATGGTTGACAAATAGGCAGCAGAGAGTTTGCATAAATGGGGAGAAATCAGAGTGGGGAAGCGTCACGAGCGGTGTTCCACAGGGGTCAGTGTTGGGCCCCCTGCTGTTCACAATCTACATAAACGACATAGATGAGGGCATAAAGTGCGACATCGGCAAGTTTGCCGATGACACCAAAATAGGCCGTCGAATTCATTCTGACGAGGACATTCGAGCACTCCAGGAAGATTTGAATAGACTGATGCAGTGGTCGGAGAAGTGGCAGATGCAGTTTAATATAGACAAATGCAAAGTTCTAAATGTTGGACAGGACAATAACCATGCCACATATAAACTAAATAATGTAGATCTTAATATTACGGATTGCGAAAAAGATTTAGGAGTTCTGGTTAGCAGTAATCTGAAACCAAGACAACAGTGCATAAGTGTTCGCAATAAAGCTAATAGAATCCTTGGCTTCATATCAAGAAGCATAAATAATAGGAGTCCTCAGGTTGTTCTTCAACTCTATACATCCTTGGTTAGGCCTCATTTAGATTATGCTGCACAGTTTTGGTCACCGTATTACAGAATGGATATAAATTCTCTGGAAAATGTACAAAGGAGGATGACAAAGATGATCCCATGTATCAGAAACCTTCCCTATGAGGATAGACTAAGGGCCCTGAAACTGCACTCTCTAGAAAGACGTAGAATTAGGGGGGATATGATTGAGGTTTATAAGTGGAAGACAGGAATAAATAAAGGGGATGTAAATAGTGTGCTGAAAATATCTAGCCTAGACAGGACTCGCAGCAATGGTTTTAAGTTGGAAAAATTCAGATTCAGGAGGGATATAGGAAAGTACTGGTTTGGTAATAGAGTTGTGGATGATTGGAACAAACTCCCAAGTACCGTTATAGAGGCCAGAACGTTGTGTAGCTTTAAAAATAGGTTGGATAAATACATGAGTAGATGTGGGTGGGTGTGAGTTAGACCTGATAGCTTGTGCTAACAGGTCGGTTGCCGTGTTCCTCCCTTAAGTCAATGTGACCTGACCTGACTAGGTTGGGTGCATTGGCTTAAGCCGGTAGGGACTTGGACCTGCCTCGCATGGGCCAGTAGGCCTTCTGCAGTGTTCCTTCGTTCTTATGTTCTTATGTTCTTATGTTCTCTACCTACCTGGAGTCTACGTGGAGGGCATTCCGGGGATCAACGCCCCCGCGACTCGGTCCACGACCAGGCCTCCCGGTGGATCAGGGCCTGATCAACGAGGCTGTTACTGCTGGCCGCACGCAATCCAACGTACGAACCACAGCCCGGCTGATCCGACACCGTCTTTAGGTATCTGTCCAGCTCCCTCTTGAAGACAACCAGGGATCTACCGGTAATGCCACTTATTGCTGGTGGGAGGTTGCTGAACAGTCTTGGGCCCCGGACACTTATTGCGTTTTCTCTTAGTGTACCAGTGACGCCCCTACTTTTCACTGGGGGTATGTTGCATCGCCTGCCAAGTCTTTTATTTTCGTATGGAGTGATTGCTGTGTGCGTATTAGGGACCAGTCTCTCCAGAATCTTCCAGGTGTAGATTATGATATATCTCTCTCGCCTGCGCTTTAGTGAGTACAAGTCAAGTGCTTCCAGGCGCTCCCAGTAGTTAAGATGCTTGATGGAACTTATACGTGCAGTAAAGGTTCTCTGTACATTCTCTAGTTCTGCAATTTCACTTGCCTTGAATGGGGATGTTAATGTACAGTAGTATTCCAGCCTAGAGAGAATAAATGATTTAAAAAGGATCATCATTGGCTTAGCGTCCAATCAGTTTCCTCGCAGATGTGATAGTGGCATTGTTGTGGCCCTTGAAGGTGAGGTGTTCGGACATTACCACTCCCAGGTCCTTCACATTACTTTTCCGCTATATTGTGTGATTAGAGTTTGTAGTATACTCAGTCCTAGTTATTATTTCCTCCAGTTTTCCATAACGGAGTAGTTGGAAATTGTCTTCATTGAACATCATATTGTTCTCTGTTGCCCACTGGAAAACTTGGTTTATATCTTCTTGGAGCTCTGCCGTGTCCTCAATGGATGACAGTCTCATGCCGATCCTAGTATCGTCTGTAAAGTATTATACAGTGTTATGGTTTACATCTCTGTCTATGTCTGATATGAGGATAAGGAACAGGATAGGTGCGAGTACCGTGCCTTGTGGGACAGAGCTCTTCACTATGGCAGCATCTGATTTAACTCTGTTTACCACTGCTCTTTGTGTGCGATTGGTTAGAAAGTTGAAGATTCATCTGCCTACTTTGCCAGTTATCCCTTTGGCACGCATTTTGTGTGCTATTACACCATGGTCGCACTTGTCAAGGGCTATTGCAAAGTCTCTGTATACTACATCTGCATTCTGTTTGTTTTCCAGTGCATTTATGACCATATCGTAGTTGTCTAGCAGTTGCGAAAGGCAGTAGCGACCTTCTCTGAAACCATGTTGCCCTGGGTTGTGCAATTTTGGGGAGTCCAGGTGGTTTGTTATCCTGCTTCTTAGAACTCTTTCAAAGATTTTTATGATGTGGGACGTTAAGGATATTGGTCTATAGTTCTTAACTACTGCTTTTCTGCAACCTTTATGGAGTGGGGCTATATCTGTTGTTTTTAGTGACTGTGGAATCTCCACTATGTCTAAACTCCTCCTCCATAGCATACTTAGGGCCCGTGAGAGGGGTTTCTTGCAACTCTTAATGAACACCGAGTTCCACGAGTCTGGGCCTGGGGCTGAGTGCATGGGCATGTCGTCGATGGCTTTCTCAAAGTCTAGTAGAGTTAGGGTTATGTCATAAATTTGGCATACACTGGCAGGGTTTTGAGGCTCATTCTTGAAAAAATTGTTTGGTTTGTCTATCTTTAGACTGGTTAGTGGCTCGCCGAACACTGTCATATTGCGATTTCAGTATCTCACTCATTTCTTTGTTGTCGTCTGTGTAGGATCCGTCTTGTCTGGGCAGGGGCCCTATACTGGAAGTGGTTTTTGACTTGTTTTTGGCATATGAAAAGAAATATTTCGAATTTCTTTCAATTTCACTAATCGCTTTTAGCTCCTCTTGTCTCTCCTGGATCCTGTATGAGTCCTCTAACTTTAGCTCAATATTTTCCACTTCCCTGGTTAGCACTTCCTTCCGTGTATCAAATAATCTAGCATTCTTGAGGAGCTCAATGATTCTTCGTCTTCTCCTGTTTACTTCTTTTTTTTCTGATAGGAATATACCTTGAACATACTTCAGCTACCAGGAGAGTAATCTTTTCAAGGCATTGGTTAGGATCCATGTAATTTAAGATATCCTCCCAGCATGTTTCATTTAGGGCATAGTTTACCTGATCCCAGATGATGTTCTTATTGTTGAAGTTGAATTTGGTAAAGGTACCCTCATAGCTGTATGCATCTTGCCGATCAGGACTCCTATGCATGCAAGTCTGGACTTCGATTAGATTGTGATCAGAATTTGTCGTTTTTTATATTGTTATATGCCTTACCAGGTCCTCATTATTTGTGAAAAATAAGGTCTAGTGTGTTCTCCAGTCTTTTTGGCTCCACTATCTGCCGACTTAGGGTGTGTTTGTTGCAGAAATTCAGCAGCTCCTGTGTGTGACTTTTCATCTGAGCTGCCCCCAGGGATTATTTCTGCTAAAACATTATTTGCTATATTCTTTCATTTTGTGTGTCTTAGACTGAAGTCACCAAGCAGCAAGATGTTTGGGGATGGGGCTGGAAAGTTTTCCAGACAGGAGTCAATTTTTGACAGTTGTCTTTGAACAGTTGGGAAGTTGCATCCGGTGGCTTGTATACAAGTACAATGACTAAATTTTGTTTCTCGAGTTTTATTGTCAGAACTTCAACTACATCATTTGTGGTGTTCAGTATCTCTGTGCAAATGAGAGATTCTTTGACATACAGGCCAACCCTCCCCTTGTTGCCTGTTCTTTGTGTCGCATCTGAAAAGGTTGTATCCAGGTATCCATATTTCACTGTCAAAGTAATCTTTTGCGTGGGTCTCTGTGAAAGCTGCAAACAGTGTATGTAACTCCCCTAGAAGGCTCACACTGAGGTTTTTCACATATTTGTGAAGCCTCACAATGAGGTTTTTTACATCTTTCTGAAACCTCACACTGAGGTTTTTTACATCTTTGTGAAGCCTCACACTGAGGTTTTTTACATCTTTGTGAAGCCTGACACTGAGGTTTATACCCGTCTTTGTGAAGCCTCACATTGAGGTTTTACACATCTTTGTGAAGCCTGACACCGAGTCTTGACAGGTCTGAGCCACGGGAGGGATTATAACAGTTACCCCTCACGGCGTGAAAAAAAAATACACACGATAATGCTATTACATCAATAATTTCAAATTCAAGTCCGTCATTATTTTTTTCCCTGCTAGATAAAATTATTACTATTATAATCAAAAAGAAGCATCCTTGATAAAAACAAAAAACTGATAGGCAGGGACATAAATGGGAAGCATTTTGCAAATTAGCCATCATTATCCAGTCCATTATTTCTTATTGAAACTGACAAAATACATTTCCCCCTTTGTGGATTTAAAATAATAATAGTAATGGTGAAAAATATGAAACACATATTTACTGTTTTGATTTGATCCAGGGTTGTATATGTGATTGATACATGGAAATTTTAGATATTAAATATACTGTAGGAGACACTGTCTATAATGACGGCCCAGGTAGATAGTGTTTTGGGGTTTGTGTTAAGGGAGTAGTGGTGCCAGGTGGTGGCAGTAACGTAGTGGTGCCAGGTGGTGGCAGTAACGTAGTGGTGCCAGGTGGTGGCAGTAACGTAGTGGTGCCAGGTGGTGGCAGTAACGTAGTGGTGCCAGGTGGTGGCAGTAACGTAGTGGTGCCAGGTGGTGGCAGTAACGTAGTGGTGCCAGGTGGTGGCAGTAACGTAGTGGTGCCAGGTGGTGGCAGTAACGTAGTGGTGCCAGGTGGTGGCAGTAACGTAGTGGTGCCAGGTGGTGGCAGTAACGTAGTGGTGCCAGGTGGTGGCAGTAACGTAGTGGTGCCAGGTGGTGGCAGTAACGTAGTGGTGCCAGGTGGTGGCAGTAACGTAGTGGTACCAGGTGGTGGCAGTAACGTAGTGGTGCCAGGTGGTGGCAGTAACGTAGTGGTGCCAGGTGGTGGCAGTAACGTAGTGGTGCCAGGTGGTGGCAGTAACGTAGTGGTGCCAGGTGGTGGCAGTAACGTAGTGGTGCCAGGTGGTGGCAGTAACGTAGTGGTGCCAGGTGGTGGCAGTAACGTAGTGGTGTCAGGTGGTGGCAGTAACGCAGTGGTGCCAGGTGGTGGCAGTAACGTAGTGGTGCCAGGTGGTGGCAGTAACGTAGTGGTGCCAGGTGGTGGCAGTAGCGTAGTGGTGCCAGGTGGTGGCAGTAACGTAGTGGTGCCAGGTGGTGGCAGTAACGTAGTGGTGCCAGGTGGTGGCAGTAGCGTAGTGGTGCCAGGTGGTGGCAGTAGCGTAGTGGTGCCAGGTGGTAGCAGTAACGTAGTGGTGCCAGGTGGTGGCAGTAACGTAGTGGTGCCAGGTGGTGGCAGTAACGTAGTGGTGCCAGGTGGTGGCAGTAACGTAGTGGTGCCAGGTGGTGGCAGTAACGTAGTGGTGCCAGGTGGTGGCAGTAGCGTAGTGGTGCCAGGTGGTGGCAGTAACGTAGTGGTGCCAGGTGGTGGCAGTAACGTAGTGGAGCCAGGTGGTGGCAGTAACGCAGTGGTGCCAGGTGGTGGCAGTAACGTAGTGGTGCCAGGTGGTGGCAGTAACGTAGTGGTGCCAGGTGGTGGCAGTAGCGTAGTGGTGCCAGGTGGTGGCAGTAACGTAGTGGTGCCAGGTGGTGGCAGTAACGTAGTGGTGCCAGGTGGTGGCAGTAACGTAGTGGTGCCAGGTGGTAGCAGTAACGTAGTGGTGCCAGGTGGTGGCAGTAACGTAGTGGTGCCAGGTGGTGGCAGTAACTTAGTTGTGCCAGGTGGTGGCAGTAACGTAGTGGTGCCAGGTGGTGGCAGTAAAGTAAGATAAGATAAGAGAGATAAGATAAGATTTCGTTCGGATTTTTAACCCCGGAGGGTTAGCCACCCAGGATAACCCAAGAAAGTCAGTGCGTCATCGAGGACTGTCTAACTTATTTCCATTGGGGTCCTTAATCTTGTCCCCCAGGATGCGACCCACACCAGTCGACTAACACCCAGGTACCTATTTGCTGCTAGGTGAACAGGACAACAGGTGTAAGGAAACGTGTCGAAATGTTTCCACCCGCCGGGTATCGAACCCGGGCCCTCCGTGTGTGAAACGAGAGCTTTAGCCACCAGGCCACCAGGTGGTGGCAGTAACGTAGTGGTGCCAGGTGGTGGCAGTAACGTAGTGGTACCAGGTGGTGGCAGTAACGTAGTGGTGCCAGGTGGTGGCAGTAACGTAGTGGTGCCAGGTGGTGGCAGTAACGTAGTGGTGCCAGGTGGTGGCAGTAACGTAGTGGTGCCAGGTGGTGGCAGTAACGTAGTGGTGCCAGGTTGTGGCAGTAACGTAGTGGTGCCAGGTGGTGGCAGTAACGTAGTGGTGCCAGGTGGTGGCAGTAACGTAGTGGTGCCAGGTGGTGGCAGTAACGTAGTGGTGCCAGGTGGTGGCAGTAACGTAGTGGTGCCAGGTGGTGGCAGTACGTAGTGGTGCCAGGTGGTGGCAGTAACGTAGTGGTGCCAGGTGGTGGCAGTAACGTAGTGGTGCCAGGTGGTGGCAGTAACGTAGTGGTGCCAGGTGGTGGCAGTAACGTAGTGGTGCCAGGTGGTGGCAGTAACGTAGTGGTGCCAGGTGGTGGCAGTAACGTAGTGGTGCCAGGTGGTGGCAGTAACGTAGTGGTGCCAGGTGGTGGCAGTAACGTAGTGGTGCCAGGTGGTGGCAGTAACGTAGTGGTGCCAGGTGGTGGCAGTAACGTAGTGGTGCCAGGTGGTGGCAGTAACGTAGTGGTGCCAGGTGGTGGCAGTAACGTAGTGGTGCCAGGTGGTGGCAGTAACGTAGTGGTGCCAGGTGGTGGCAGTAACGTAGTGGTGCCAGGTGGTGGCAGTAACGTAGTGGTGCCAGGTGGTGGCAGTAACGTAGTGGTGCCAGGTGGTGGCAGTAACGTAGTGGTGCCAGGTGGTGGCAGTAACGTAGTGGTGCCAGGTGGTGGCAGTAACGTAGTGGTGCCAGGTGGTGGCAGTAACGTAGTGGTGCCAGGTGGTGGCAGTAACGTAGTGGTGCCAGGTGGTGGCAGTAACGCAGTGGTGCCAGGTGGTGGCAGTAACGCAGTGGTGCCAGGTGGTGGCAGTAACGCAGTGGTGCCAGGTGGTGGCAGTAACGCAGTGGTGCCAGGTGGTGGCAGTAACGCAGTGGTGCCAGGTGGTGGCAGTAACGCAGTGGTGCCAGGTGGTGGCAGTAACGCAGTGGTGCCAGGTGGTGGCAGTAACGCAGTGGTGCCAGGTGGTGGCAGTAACGTAGTTGTGCCAGGTGGTGGCAGTAACGCAGTGGTGCCAGGTGGTGGCAGTAACGCAGTGGTGCCAGGTGGTGGCAGTAACGCAGTGGTGCCAGGTGGTGGCAGTAACGCAGTGGTGCCAGGTGGTGGCAGTAACGCAGTGGTGCCAGGTGGCAGTAACGCAGTGGTGCCAGGTGGTGGCAGTAACGTAGTGGTGCCAGGTGGTGGCAGTAACGTAGTGGTGCCAGGTGGTGGCAGTAGCGTAGTGGTGCCAGGTGGTGGCAGTAGCGTAGTGGTGCCAGGTGGTGGCAGTAACGTAGTGGTGCCAGGTGGTGGCAGTAACGTAGTGGTGCCAGGTGGTGGCAGTAACGTAGTGGTGCCAGGTGGTGGCAGTAACGTAGTGGAGTACAGTTAGTGATGTCAGGTGCAGTTTACCGTCGCCGCCGCTAGATGGCCGTCACAGCCACACACCAGCAACCACCACCCACTCAATCAATAACCTTTAAAATGTATACATAACTTCTCCCTTTCATGCCCTTCGGAAGCGGGATATTCAATGGGAAATTCGAATTGCGTGACCGTAATAGCACTATTGTGGTGGTTAGCGAAAAGGGGGTAATTATATACCGTCAAATTGAATTGTGGGAGCGCGCAGCCTACAGTCGCTGGCTTATCAACAACAGTAAACGTACAACGGTGGCGGCGGACGCCACACTGCCACACCGTAAGCCAAATTATGTTATATTGTGTATAATATAGACATCTTGATACAGATATCGTGTGTATGTAGTGTATAGTTCTAGTCTTGAACGGAGAAAAGGACTCGGGGCGAAATGGTGAAGTGTGTGGTTTAAAACTTATCTCAGGAAGTGTGATATCTCAAGTTGACGGATGTTTTGAGTGATAAGAGGCTGAGGTTATCACCATGGCTACACTGCAAGGTTACATCAGCGGACAGGAAGCCCCGCTAGACGAGCTCCCATCTTGGAAGCGAGAACTTATTTTACGTAAGAGGGCCAACGCCAGAATTCACGGGGGATTTGGCCTGGCGCCTCCTGCTGCACCGATGGCGGGTCGTGAACGAGGCTCAGTGAGTGGGCCAGTGTCGCCATCCTCGCTAAGTGGCCCACACAACCAAGCACCGATATCCTCGTTGAGTGGCTCCCACCACCCGGTTGCTACAAGCTCGCTGAGTGGCCTCCACCACCCGGCAGCAGCACGCTCACTGAGTGGGCCAACTCCCTCCCACCCCCACCCTTCGCCTCATGCGAACTACACGGCGGTCAGTTCACGTTTGGATGGTGCACGTGTGACTGTCAGTGGTGGTGGTGATGGAAATCAAACCCATAAATATGGTATAACAGGTGGAGTAGCGAGTGTAAACGTAAGCAGCAACATGCATCATAAGGGTTTAAATGATGAGGGGCCGAGGGTCACCTCGCCTACGTATTCCACCGTCAGTGACTCCTATGCTCAAGAAGATGAAGAACTTAGGTATGGACCGGGCATCGTGTCCAAACTTAAAAACCGGTACTTGAGCCTGGCCATGAGGGAGACGAGGTCCCGGCCGTCGCTACGCAGGTTCAGCTCTCTAGAAGACTTGTTGGATACTGAACCCCGGGAAACCTGGCAGGAAAGTGGCAGCAGTGATGTCAAGCCTCGCACCGCCCCGGACACTGCCATCAGTCACCGGCGCGAGGTGATGAGAAGGGCACGATCTGTGGATTCCTTGAGTTGTAGACTAGCCGAGGACACTACTAGGACTAGGACCACAGGGCTTCCTAAGAGTAGGTCGGCTACAAGTCGTCTCCAATCTAGTCTGTGTGCGCTGGGCAAGGATGACGTCATCATCATAGAGACCAGCAGGCCGGTGACCATGGAACACAAGGCTGTAAATGGTGCCCAGACAGTGGATGCTGGCGAGCCTCCACCTCTCACCCGCAAGCTCTCCTCTTCTAGCTTAGTGGAAGACGAAGATATGCCCGCCCCAGACACCGTTCGCCAAGTGAAGAAGTTATTCGAACCCACTAGTAACCGTCCCCTGCGAGGCACAGCTGCTCGTGTGGCCGCCCACAAAGCAGCCCAGTCATCAAAAACTAATGGTGTTGCATTAGTCTCCAAGCCAGCGCTTAAAGTCAAGCCTTCTGTAATGCCAGGCCGTAAAATTACTCCTCCATCCTCCACACAGTCTATCACCATCGAGGAAGCTAAGTCTTCCCTTAAAAAAGTGGCACAGGTGACGCGGCCGTCACCGCGGGCCACACTTAGTGTAAGGGCCACAGCCCTAAACGGCGATGCAACATCCCCTACAAATTCTGGTCAGGAACTAGTAAGTACAGTAAGGGCGAGGGCAGGGTTGACCCCTGTGAGTGCGTCTGTTACTGCACCCTTGGTGAATGGTGACCCCGGACCAAGGCAAGCACACAGCGAAAGTCTCAGTGCGTTTGAGGTAGAGGAAGGGGTAAGGAGGGTATCCAACATTGCCGTCTCAAATATTAGGAAGGAGAGTCATTCTCAGGAATTTAACTTTACAAATCGACCTGCCAACACTCCTGGTGGTTCATTAACATCACCAAAACCGTCTTCCCCAACGCCCACGCCCTTGCCAGCCTCCCCCATTGCTTCTCACAGAGTGCCCGCCCACACGTCCTTAAGTAGTAAAGGTGAGAGGGCACAGGAGAGTGAACGCGTGCATCAAAAGAACCTCAAGAACGCGAAGTCGCTACCACAGACTCCGCCAGTGTTGCCTAATCAAACAAAAGTAGAGACCCCAACAAAGGTAGAAACTCCTCAAACAAAATTTCCCACCCCAGCAAAAGTGGAAACTCCTACAATAACCAAAGTCGAACCTAACAAACCTGTCCCTAAGGTGGAACTTTTTAAACCCTCTCCAAAAGTGGAACCCCAGAAGATAACGAGTCCAAAGAAAGTTGAATCAAAATCAGAAGTGATATCTCCCGTGAAAACTGAGCTAATCAAATCACCTTCATACCCTACTGAGGCGCTAGTGAGGAGCTCTAACAAGGGAAGCTTGGTGGAGGCCTTCAATATTAACAAACAACCACTCGCCAATAATAGTCCAGGGAGTACCCCAACCACCACCAAAACGGCGAGCCATCGGGACCGTTGGCACCAACAGGAGAACACATCACTGGTGTTCAACTTCACCAGTAGTAAAAAGGAAACTCCGGACTACATAGAGAATGATGGCATCGACTTGTCCAAGAGACCAGAGGTAAGTCAGCTGTTAAAGTGCCACAGCTGCTCTCAGCTTTTCAGAAATCTTGTTTGTGATTCATGCTGGCTGATGCTTAAATAAGCAGAGCTCAAGGCTGCAGCACTGTTACAGTTGCCAGCAAAGTATATTGGTTGCTCATATATTAATGCTTAAAATCACTGTGAACCTTGTGTTTGAGTACCTGAAAGAGCTAACAGTTATGAGGGGTGTACCTACAACAGATGTACCGCTTCTCTTAATACTTTCACATCTCGTCTTGTGGGTGGGATTGCCTCATTGCTCACTGCAGCATTCAACGTGAAAACCTGTTTTATAGAGTATTGTTCTCTATTTTAGAATTAAGAGATTCCTCAGAGGGCAACAAATTAGTATTTTATTCTTTGATAGCCTCAACCCAGCTAGTCACAAATGTTAACGCTTAAGTCAGTACAGTATATTTACTTGTATGGCTGGTATATTTTTTTATCATAAGTTTAGATATACCCATGTCATTATCCACAATTATAATTATTTATTTTTGCAGTTCGTATTTTATCCTGTATGTTATTTGTATACTTGATGTCTTGCGAAAAGCGGTTCTTAGTTATATTGTGAACAATCCTTTAGCAATAAATTGTATTAATGTACAAGTGTTGTACCAGAGTTTCCAGTAGGACAAATTAGTGATGCTGGAAACTTTTGTCTATTTTTTATTTACATGAATAATTATTCTGTAATCAGGTGTGTGTACGAATATGTGCCGGTATGAGTAAAAGAATTTCAAAATTAATAAACAGTTTAGATTAGTTAAGCTTTATTTGTTATTTAGGATCATTTATTTGCCCAAGTGATCCTCTCAAACTGAGGTGAAGCATCCTCCAGCCAACGAAATTAAGCTCCACTTCAGTCCTTGTAAATCCCTACAGGTTTAGAGCTTCCTTATACATATAATAATCTAGACCACTTTGTAACGAGAAGGTAAGTTTACAGTTCTAATTGTTGTTGCTTATGGTTTAATTGTTCTCTGGGTAATCTAAGGTTCAGATTTTCCAGTATTTCTGCCTATTCTTGTAATGTGCCTGACTTGAACAACTGATGAGTGACTATTTGTAGATTTTGGATTAATAATTTATTAAGAACTTTCTAGTTGTTAAATGAACATTTTTTTGCACATATGAACGCGTTGAAATCTCGTATCTTATAATTTATATATATTTGTAGTTATATTAATATTTTACAGTTTTCGTTAGGCTTATAACTCAAGCTTCATCGACCTGTTTGTAATTTGGGGATTACCCGAAAGGCACTTAAACAGTGTTGCCATATCCTTTAACATTATTGGATTTAAAATTATTCTGAAACACGTTTGATGTTGACCCAAATCAGCTGGTGGCGCACCATTTTCGTAATTATTAAGATAGGCAAATTATTCAAATCAATTCCTGATCCAATGGGTGTTTTACACGCATCTGACTATGGGCGGTAGTACCAATAGCCTGATCACTCAGGCCATTAACTCGGAGGCCTGGTTTGGAACCAGACCGCAAAACTGACCTCGGAAAATGACTATGGGTAACCTACACAACGTTGTAACATTATTTGTAACAGTGTTAGAGCGAAAGATTGTGATTTAATTTATCTCAGATGATTGCTGATTTTTGACCTTACATGCAAACACCTGCTATAAAGTAGCGAAGCATCTGCTATAGATACCTTCGAGGTTCCTTGACGCTGGTGAAGGGCTCTTGGTCTAGGGAATTGGATCTGTGCTCCGGTTCCCTGAATTGAGCCTGAATATCTTCCATTCCTCCACGTGCGCTGTATAATCCTACGGGTTTAGCGCTCCCCTATGATTATAATAATTATAATCTGCTATAGACAATGTGAGAAATAACGAAAGTGCTTGGAAATTCTTTATTATTTTTTATAGTTATTTTGCCTATTGTGATATGTTTACTGTGTTTTTATTGCATGTCTTATAGTTTTTTATTTACTGCAGTTATATATAAAATCTTAATCTTCAAGTAACCTGAAGATAATTTCGGGGGTCAGTGTCCCCGCGGACCAGCCCTAGACGAAGTCTCTGGGTTGGTGGCCTGATCAACCAGACTGTTAGGACCAAGTGCACGGATCAAAACATAGGCACTACATTCCGGCTGATCAGGCACTGACCAGAGGAACATAATTCACTCAAAGACAGCTAAGGGCCTGTTCGTAATTCCCCTTAATACATATATTACAATTGAGTGTTAAGGCTTACCGTTTGACAATCATTTAAAATTAAGTAGGCAATCTACCACGTTTTTAAACGTGAGTTTACATTAATATCCCTATTATACTAAAGGAAAAAATAATACATATATATATATATATATATATATATATATATATATATATATATATATATATATATATAGAGCTTTTATGAGGATAGTGAGGCTCAGGTTAGGGTGTGTAGAAGAGAGGGAGAATACTTCCCGGTAAAAGTAGGTCTTAGACAGGGATGTGTAATGTCACCATGGTTAATATATTTATACATGGGGTTGTAAAAGAAGTAAATGCTAGGGTGTTCGGGAGAGGGGTGGGATTAAATTATGGGGAATCAAATTCAAAATGGGAATTGACACAGTTGCTTTTTGCTGATGATACTGTGCTTATGGGAGATTCTAAAGAAAAATTGCAAAGGTTAGTGGATGAGTTTGAGAATGTGTGTAAAGGTAGAAAGTTGAAAATGAACATAGAAAAGAGTAAGGTGAAGAGGGTATCAAATGATTTAGATAAAGAAAAACTGGATATCAAATTGGGGAGGAGGAGTATGGAAGAAGTGAATGTTTTCAGATACTTGGGAGTTGACGTGTCGGCGGATGGATTTATGAAGGATGAGGTTAATCATAGAATTGATGAGGGAAAAAAGGTGAGTGGTGCGTTGAGGTATATGTGGAGTCAAAAAGCGTTATCTATGGAGGCAAAGAAGGGAATGTATGAAAGTATAGTAGTACCAACACTCTTATATGGATGTGAAGCTTGGGTGGTAAATGCAGCAACGAGGAGACGGTTGGAGGCAGTGGAGATGTCCTGTCTAAGGGCAATGTGTGGTGTAAATATTATGCAGAAAATTCGGAGTGTGGAAATTAGGAGAAGGTGTGAAGTTAATAAAAGCATTAGTCAGAGGGCAGAAGAGGGGTTGTTGAGGTGGTTTGGTCATTTAGAGAGAATGGATCAAAGTAGAATGACATGGAAAGCATATAAATCTATAGGGGAAGGAAAGAGGGGTAGGGGTCGTCCTCGAAAGGGTTGGAAAGAGGGGGTAAAGGAGGTTTTGTGGGCGAGGGGCTTGGACTTCCAGCAAGCGTGCATGAGCGTGTTAGATAGGAGTGAATGGAGACGAATGATACTTGGGACCTGACGATCTGTTGGAGTGTGAGCAGGGTAATATTTAGTGAAGGGATTCAGGGAAACCGGTTATTTTCATATAGTCGGACTTGAGTCCTGGAAATGGGAAGTACAATGCCTGCACTTTAAAGGAGGGGTTTGGGATGTTGGCAGTTTGGAGGGATATGTTGTGTATCTTTATATGTATATACTTCTAAACTGTTGTAAGCGCCTCTGCAAAAGCAGTGATAATGTGTGAGTGTGGTGAAAGTGTTGAATGATGAAAGTATTTTCTTTTTGGGGATTTTCTTTCTTTTTTGGGTCACCCTGCCTCGGTGGGAGACGGCCGACTTGTTGAAAAAAAATAAGAAAAAAAATATCCAAATATTCTTCCTTGAAGCCTTTTTATCCACTTCTCCGAGGCTGTGGGTCCCACAATTTACACCAGAGGTGGACCCCATCCTATACTAAAAAAAAAAAGTTATATATATAAATATATATATATATATATATATATATATATATATATATATATATATATATATATATATATATATATATATATATATAATAAACAAACCTGTATTTAGCACTGTTATCGTAATATGTTATTGTGATAATCGTACTAGACTCAATGCATCAAGGTCCACGTCACATGAGTCACGGTTCTGAAAGGCTTACAAAAACCTACATTATAGCTTTTATTACCTTGTTTGATTTTTTTTTTTAACGAGAAAAAATATACTGTGCATTGACATGTAGGCACCTCTTGATTAAATAGCACTTCCTTTTGTGTTACTGTGCCTCAGTTTCTGCACAAGCTAATCCTACACCAAATTTAAATATTGCATTAGTTAGTCTAGCGCAGGTTAGGCTTGGTTATTTAACATTATTGATACATGGTTAGATAAAGAAGCACCAAAAAAAAAAAGATTTAATAAAGGAGTTAGTAACGTCTGGCAGAGGGGGATACACCGTTGTAGCTTAAATAGTTGGAAACCACAAGTTCGTTATTTACTGTGGAGGGTGAGTTGCATAAATATGGGGAGCATCTTTCGAGTAATTTTGCATGCATTTCTTTTGCAAATTTCCGATGTTAATAAATATCTACAAATGACATTGTGAAAATGTATAATATGCATTTGGTATATAGATAGTGGTTCCGAGGATCATCGCCCCTGCAGCCCGGTCTCAGACCAGGCCTCTTTAGGATAGTAAATATTACAGAAATAGGAACTAGTAAGAAATATACTGAAAAGTAATGCTAAGCTCTTATTGAATTTAAAAGGGAGTTTGTAAAATTTACCTGTCATGTAACATGTGCACGAGATCAGCAATCATTTCAGAATGAAAAACTTTTAACTGGCTTCACTTCGTACTTGTTTGACAGGACGGTTTCACTTCTCTGGCAGACTTGTTGTCTATCAGATAGTCATACAAGCGTGTTCATATATATGCAACAGGTACCTTGATAAACTGAACGGGGACAATCTTACTTATGCTTATCTGTTTACTTGCACCATGTACTGACTTTAATGCAAGACATTAGTTACGAGGTGCATAAATGTGCTCATATGTATGTACAACATTCGAATAAAGGGCTACAAATTTTTAAATATTGACTTTTTCGTTTAAGTCACTTTAAGGCAATCATGTACTTCCGCGTTTGTGTACAAATTTTTAAAAGTGCGTTTGTACATTTCATTTACATAACATAAGAGAGGGTTGTGTTAAACACTACCCGATCCTCGGAACACAGCGTTCGTTGTATAATACACTTCAGATTGTGTTTCTGGACAGTCTACCCAGTTAGACATTCGATCAATTGCTCGTTAATTAACCAAAAATTATGTATATTTAATGGACAGTAACCAAATTACCTAAATTGGGAATATAATAACGGCGGCCAGGTTAACTCGTATGATATACAGTTAGTGGCCTAATTCGTTGGACAGTAAGTGCTTTTGATGTGCTGCACATTTACGAGAACGGCATGTGGTATCGGTATAAATAATTTATGGAATGTATATGAAATCTATCGCCTCCACAACACTTCTTGCCACCCCACTACATTCCCCTTCCACCTCGTATCATTCCTACGAAGTCTCCCGTTCGCCTTCCCTTCCCTACTTGCCACTCCATCTATCATCTTCACATTCCCCCACCACCCTTCCCACATCTCTCTTCCACCGCCCTACCTCATCATGTATTCATTCAAGTGTTGGGTGTTTACAAGACATATTACTGCCTGAAAGGCCTTGATAACAATGGTAAAAAATGGAAATGTAATTATCTCACATTGTGCAGCATCCCATTAAACTTTCTTTTAGGTTTCTTATTATTCAATTAGTTTTTAAGGGTTAAGCCGAAACGCCGTCTTAGTAAAGTGCTTCTACTATACAATAAAATCTTATATTTTACGATCAGTTTCGAAATTGTCATTGAATATCGTAGTTTATAACATTAACTTTAAGGCTTAATTAATTCAATGGCTTTTAAGTTAACTAATTTTGTAATTTTGATTGGGTAACACTAGGGGCCTATATTGTGCAAAGATTCTCAACATAATGGTATTTTTTTGGATGGCAAGACTTGGTGTTCAATGTCGTAGACTGTGCGCAGTGGAAATCTTTACAGTCGACGTTTCGCCGTCAGTAAAGCTTTATCAAAGTCTTAGGGCGAAAGGTAGATTTTAACTAAAGATTTGCTCTGCATGATTATTTATTTTTTTAACCCTGGTGGGTATAGTTAGGCTTTGGGAAACTCCTGTTATACATTCTAAGCAGCTACATGTGCATGCTCTTTAATGAGGCAGAACCAACAATCGTGAATTATAAACAAAGATCGTGTTGTCAAACCAGATGTAAGCTGATTGATACAGTAATTGCAAAAATGGTCTGAACAATACAAAAATAAATTTAGTTATCTGTGTATTTTAGATTTGCATGTGGATTTGGTAAAGAATTTTGCATATTGAAACCGAGACAAAAAATGTATCAATCTGTATATAGAAAATGAGTGAAAAGTTAAAAAAAAAAAAATCCAAAATAACAGCTGAAGTCGGTGATTAGAATACATATGTAGTACAATATACGTAAATGAAAAGTACCATAAGCACAATTATATCATGTTTAAATGTTTGCTATCAGATCAGCTAGTTCATTAGTCACCCGTAGCTCATCCTGTTCCTGATAGTTTATTGTTCACCAGTAACTCATGTGAGTGATAGCCGGGAAAAGGGATTACAGTGATCACAATTAGCATTTATCGACAACAATGGGTAAATTTACCCGTGTTTACTTGTTACCGGTTTTGAGGGTTTGTCTATCTTCTCCGACCTGAGATTAGGCTTCCCTGTTGACCGGCCTGATCTATCAGGCAGTTTATGCTAGCGGCTCGCAACCCGGCTGATCCGGTACGGTATCCTTTGGATATGACAACAGAATTTACCATACCCCGGCCGGGATTGAACCTGCGGTCAGAGAGACTCTGACCGCGGGTTCAATCCCGGCCGGGGTATGGTTTGTTTGCAATCGTGTCATTACGATTTCGTGAGACAACAGAATTTCATAGATTAGCCTTATCATAAAGTTGTTAGTTATCTCGTTGATAAAGAATATGGATATAATTTTAAGATTTAAATATAAACAATTTTGTCATTGGGTCATTTTATAGTTGTCAGTATCGCGTATTATTTAATTTGTTTCAGATATAGTTAACAGCGACGTGATTTTTCCCATTTCCTGATGAATTTGAACTTGTCTCCAAGAGGTGGATTATTTGAACTTGTTTCCAAGAGGTGGACTGTTTGAACTTGTCTCTAAGGGGGGGGGGATTGTTTGAACAATCTTCGTGTGGCTCTGTTTCTACACTAGATGTATCATAGGGTCAAGATTTTGCGTACACCTGTTGTGGTATACGTTCATCGCTCCTGCCTATGTATTATTCTACCACCAGGTAGGAGCTGTAAGATTTGAAAAAACCTGGGGAATAAGTTTACAATGGCATGTTTAATTTAATAAACGATAGCTAATGCATTTTAATATTTTAAATTATGTAAACTTGTGGTAAGACACCTATCCATCGTATATTTGCTAATACTAGTGTACTGTACAATATATTGCTACTATATCATGCAGTTATAGGCTTGTCGAACCCATTTTGTGAATATTGTAAACATTACCAGTATCTTAGACTCGTAATTAATTCTGTTTAAATTTGTTTAGTAGAAAGTGAAATAAAATATTAAATTTATGAACATTTATTGTAGTAGACTAGTAATTTATGAACATTTCTTGTAGTAGACT
Organism: Cherax quadricarinatus; assembly: GCF_038502225.1. NCBI lineage: Eukaryota > Metazoa > Arthropoda > Malacostraca > Decapoda > Parastacidae > Cherax > Cherax quadricarinatus. The sequence continues at coordinate 8,289,131 of NC_091334.1, forward strand.
AGTAATTTATGAACATTTCTTGTAGTAGACTAGTAATTTATGAACAGTTCTTGTAGTAGACTAGTAATTAACATAACGTAGCGACTACCGCGGTATATACAGAGATGCATATTCTGTATGTATATACGCTAAGAGTTTTCTATTTTAGGTACTCCTCAAGGGACGTTCCTTGACGATGATGAGGAATTAGACTTGTCCTCTTTCTTAGATCAAACCTGATTGCCTGCCGTTCCCCAGGCACTGTATGACCTCTGTGGGTTTAGCGCTTCCTCTTAAATATAATAATAATCTTAAAGATTGCAGTATTTATGATATTAATGTTGAATGTAAGCTTTGATAATCACGTGCAATCAGTCGACTTTAAACCTACTTCATGACTAACCAGGTGACGCGTGGGCTTAGGTAATATAGTATTACTAATTTTGATTGGTGGATTTTTGTGACATCTTATATATATATATATATGTCGTGCCGAATAGGCAGAACTTGCGATCTTGGCTTAAATAGCAACGCTCATCTTGCCATTTAAGACAAGCGAAAATTTGTGCATGCAATAATTTCGTCAAAATCATTCTTAACCTAACGAAAAAAATATATTTCACTGTGTTTGTTTAGTATTAAATTATTGTAAACAAATCTAAAATATATTTTGTTGGGTTAGGCTGAAATAAATTGTTCTTGTTATAATAAGGTTAGGTAAGTTTTCTAAGATTCTTTTAGTGCAAAATTATAATTTTTTACATTAACATTAATGAAAAAAATATATCTTTAAACGTATAAGAATTTTTTTTAGAATGGACTTGCTAATTGAGTTCTTGCTAATTGACCAGTTTTACATATTCGGCACGACATATATATATATATATATATATATATATATATATATATATATATATATATATATATATATATATGAATGTACCCACAAATCTAAAATATATTTTGTTGGGTTAGGCTGAAATAAATTGTTCTTGTTATAATAAGGTTAGGTAAGTTTTCTAAGATTCTTTTAGTGCAAAATTATAATTTTTTACATTAACATTAATGAAAAAAATATATCTTTAAACGTATAAGAAATTTTTTTAGAATGGACTTGCTAATTGAGTTCTTGCTAATTGACCAGTTTTACATATTCGGCACGACATATATATATATATATATATATATATATATATATATATATATATATATATATATATATATATATATATATATATATATATATATATATTATATATATATATATATATATATATATATATATATATATATATATATATATATATATATATATATATATATATGAATGTACCCACGAATGCTTGTCAGGTAAGAACAAACCATATATGTATAACAAAACCAGCATTCTGTGACAATAATAAAAGCTTGATTATTAATATATGATGACTAGTATATTTATTAATAAATTTAGCAGTGTCTTTCGATATTGTCAAGGCTATCATAATTATATGTGCAGAAATTCTTTTTCTGTCAATTTTTAGCTTGCTCGGGGTAACTTGGGGTTATATTTTGTTTTATTGGGGGAGGTGTGCAGGTAGGTAGATGGACAAAGGACAGTCACAGTCTCCGTACTTCCAGATGGTAGGGGAGTCTACCTGGAGGAGGAAGGAAGGGGGAGGAGGGTATGCACAGGGAAGGGTGGGGGAGAAGAAAGGGTGTATGCACATCTGGAGAGTTACCCTACATGGTGGTAGTGGTGGGGTATTCCTTATAGATTGGTGGGCCCTCCACCCCTGTGGCTCCTGTGATGGTATCTTGGTGTGCATGTAGGGAAGGTTGCCTGTCCTTGGTCCTGGCCAGAGGTTGTTGCTGGTCCAGTCTCCCTCCTCCGCTTTCTTCTTTGCTGCTTTACTAATTTTTTTTTTTCTTTTTTACCGAGTGGGCCGGTAAGACAATGAAAGGCCTCAGTCAAATGACGTAAAGCTCTTCGAAGCGGGCCATCATATGACAAAAGCCATCATCAGTTTTTAACGTCTCTGGCAAATAAAACCCCCGCTCCCTGCGTTTTCCACGTATATTATATATACTAAAACTAGTGTTTCTTATGACACCTACTGTACATTATAGTAATAACACTTCAGCATGTATGCCTCTGCGTGCCTGGTTAATCAGGGTGTTGCTGCGGCAGCTCTGCATAGCCATCGAACCTATATTTAATGCTGCTAGAAGTTCTTGCCCACAATGACGTTATAAAAACAATACTTCCCAATATTCTTTCCAAATTTAAATGTCCAATTTCAATCCATTGTTGTTAGACTTGTCATAGGTACTTTCTGAACGTTATTTATTACCTATATTTATTCCTATTTTCCATTTATACTTATTAACATTTTTTGCTAAATTTTTTGCACTGATAACGACTTTAAATTTCTGCGAACTAAAACTTTTAAATATTTTTCTCGTTCAGTTTAAGATCTATGCTTATTTAATTTATATTTGTCAGCATTGAACTGCATCTACCACCTTTCCACCCACATCATCACCCTAGCTAGGTCATCCTGTAGCCTTCCTTTTCGTTAGTGTGACTTTGTAAATGTTCCAAGTCGGGCCGAAACGTCGTCGTAAGCTCCTCTATTCTATGTGCGGGTTATTTCTGTATTGTTCCAGTCACGGTATTGTGCCTTTTTGCTATTAACGGCCTATTTTAGTGCTGTTAGCAAACTTACTTCTTTCTCTATTTATTTCCTCGTGGCGTTTATGTAGATTGTAAACAAATGTCCCAGTACTGATCATTGTAACACATCACCCGTAATGGGTTGCCTATCCGTCAGTTATGCCTCCACTCAAGAGATGATTTCTCCCATACTATATGCTGCTACTTTACTTTCTTAATCAGTTTCCTGTTTGGAACTTTATCAAAGGCCTTACACTATCGTATTCTTTATCTTGGTCTACCACCGCAAATACCTTAGTGAAAAAGGTTGGTAAATTCGTGAGATAACACTAATTTGTAAAACCATGCTGAGATTCGTTGATTATATTTTTTACTGTGCTTCGAATTGCATTCGCGAGTATTGATTACATCAGCTCTTCCACAATTGAGGTTTGATTGATTTAAAATCTGAAGCTAAGGACTTGTCTCCTGCCTTGTAAATGAGTATTACATTTGCCATACTCGGTATGATACTATTTCGTAGTTACCTGTTGAAGAGACTAATAGTTTGCTAAGTTCTCTTTACATTCATTAAAAAATGGAATGCATTTCTGTCACTAACAGTAAGCTGATCTGGGGTACATTGAAGTGAACTAATCTTTAATCTTATTCCTGTATACCGGAAAGGAACCCTTTTAATTGGTCTTTGATTCCCATGAAACCATAATTTCATATTCTCTTTTAGCCTTCTTATTCTCTTTTGACATCTTACATCCTACTATTTACCCGTGACGTCTTTTGACTTGTTCAACAATTTCACGACTCTTAAATTGGTAGAAATATAGCGTTTTATCTATTGCATATAAATTATTTGGAATGAGTATGTTGTTTATAGAATAAGTTAAGTAGAATTTCATTTAACTCAAAATACTGTAATATATTGTAATTTATAGTCGGGCTTAATGACTTACGTAAACAAAGCCAGTTCAATTAAGAGATGACACTGGCTGGGAGTAGCATCTCTGCCTGGTGTACAACTGTTTTCAGACATGAGTATGTATGTCCCATCGAGGCTGATGTGATGGTGGCTTTATTAATTCTAGTTGCTTGAAGGTTGTGTCTTGTGTGTGTGTGTGTGTGTGTGTGTGTGTGTGTGTGTGTGTGTGTGTGTCGTGCCGAATAGGCAGAACTTGCGATCTTGGCTTAAATAGCAACGCTCATCTTGCCATATAGGACAAGTGAAAATTTGTGTATGCAATAATTTCGCCAAAATCATTCTGAACCTAACGAAAAATATATATTTCACTGTGTTTGTTTAGTATTAAATTATTGTAAACAAATCTAAAATATATTTAGTTGGGTTAGGCTAAAATAAATTGCTCTTGTTATAATAAGGTTAAGTAAGTTTTCTAAGTTCCTTTTGGTGCAAAATTATACATTTTTACATCAACATTAATGAAAAAAATATATCTTTAAACGTATAAGAGAAAATTTTAGAAAGGACTTAATTTTAAATGATTTCTTGCTAATTGACCAGTTTTACATATTCTGCACGACATATATATATATATATATATATATATATATATATATATATATATATATATATATATATATAATCCTAGGTAGTAGGTTGGTAAACAGCAACCGCCCAGGGAGGTACTACCGTCCTGCCAAGTGAGTGTACAATGAAAACCTGTAATTGTTTTACATGATGGTAGGATTGTTGGTGTCTTTTGTCTGTCTCATAAACATGCAAGATTTCAGGTATGTCTTGCTACTTCCACTTGCTCTTAGGTCACACTACACATACATGTACAAGCATATATATACACACCCCTCTGGGTATTCTTCTATTTTCTTTCTAGTTCTTGTTCTTGTTTATTTCCTCTTATCTCCATGGGGAAGTGGAACTCCGTAAGCCATGCGTGTTGTAAGAGGCGACTAAAATGCCGGGAGCAAGGAGCTAGTAATCCCTTCTCCCGTATAAATTACTAAATTTAAGAGAAACTCGTTTTTCTTTTTGGGCCACCCTGCCTTGGTGGGATACGGCCGGTGTGTTGAAAGAAAGAATATATATATATATATATATATATATATATATATATATATATATATATATATATATATATATATATATATATGTGTATTATATATATATATATATATGTATTATATATATATATATATATATATATATATATATATATATATGTATTATATATATATATATATATATATATATATATATATATATATATATATATATATATATATATATATTAGTAGATAGTAGGTTGGTAGACAGCAACCACCCAGGGAGGTACTACCGTCCTGCCAAGTGAGTGTAAAACGAAAGCCTGTAATTGTTTTACATGATGGTAGGATTGCTGGTGTCTTTTGTCTGTCTCATAAATATGCAAGATTACAGGTACGTCTTGCTACTTCTACTTACACTTAGGTCACACTACACATACATGTACACGTTTATTTATACACACTCATCTGAGTTTTCTTTGATTTTATCTTAATAGTTCTTGGTCTTATTACTTTTCCTTTTATATCCATGGGGAAGTGGAATAAGAATCTTTCCTCCGTAAGCCATGCGTGTTGTAAAAGTCAACTAAAATGCCGGGAACAATGGGCTAGTAACCCCTTTTCCTGTAAAGATTACTAAAAAGAATAAGAAGAAGAAAATTGTCAAAGTGGGAAGTCTGAATGTGCGTGGATGTTGTGCAAATGATAAGAAAGAGATGATTGTGGATGTTATGAATGAGAAGAAACTGGATGTCAAGCACGTCAAGAAATTAGAGAAAGTTCAAAGGTTTGCAACAAGACTAGTCCCAGAGCTACGGGGATTGTCTTATGAAGAAAAGTTGAGGGAAATCGGCCTGACGACACTGGAGGCCAGGAGGGTCAGGGGAGACATGATAACGACATATAAACTACTGCGCGGAATAGACGAGGTGGACAAAGACGGGATGTTCCAGAGATGGGACACAGACACAAGAGGTCACAATTGGAAGTTGAAGACTCAGATGAATCAAAGGGATGTTAGGAAGTATTTCTTCAGTCATAGAGTAGTCAGGCCATGGAATAGCCTAGAAAGTGATGTGGTGGAGGCAGGAACCATACATAGTTTTAAGGCGAGGTATGATAGAGCTCATGGGGCAGGGAGAGAGAGGACCTAGTAGCAATCAGCGAAGAGGCGGGGCCAGGAGCTGCGACTCGACCCCTGCAACCACAAATAGGTGAGTACACACACACACACACACACATGTATAGTATGCAAAATCATGGAGAAGATTATCAGGAGAAGAGTGGTGGAACACCTAGAAAGGAATGATCTCATCAACAGCAGCCAACATGGTTTCAGGGACGGGAAATCCTGTGTCACAAACCTACTGGAGTTCTATGACATACCTGGAGTTTACCTGGAGAGAGTTCCGGGGGTCAACGCCCCCGCGGCCCGGTCTGTGACCAGGCCTCCTTAGGTCAGTGTCCCAGGATGCGACCCACACCAGTCGACTAACACCCAGGTACCCATTTTACTGATGGGGAACATAGACAACAGGTGGAAAGAAACACGTCCAATGTTTCTACTCTGGCTAGGAATCGAACCCAGGCCCTCACCGTGTGAAGCGAGAGCGTTAACCACCAGGCCACCAGAGCCCATGGTGACAGCAGTAAGACAAGAGAGAGAGGGGTGGGTGGATTGCATTTTCTTGCACTGCAAGAAGGCGTTTGACACAGTTCCACACAAGAGATTGGTGCAAAAACTGGAGGACCAAGCAGGGATAACAGGGAAGGCACTACAATGGATCAGGGAATACTTGTCAGGAAGACAGCAGCGAGTCATGGTACGTGGCGAGGTGTCAGAGTGGGCACCTGTGACCAGCGGGGTCCCGCAGGGGTCAGTCCTAGGACCAGTGCTGTTTCTGGTATTTGTGAACGACATGACGGAAGGAATAGACTCTGAGGTGTCCCTGTTTGCAGATGACGTGAAATTGATGAGAAGAATTCACTCGATCGAAGACCAGGCAGAACTACAAAGGGATCTGGACAGGCTGCAGACCTGGTCCAGCAATTGGCTCCTGGAGTTCAATCCCACCAAGTGCAAAGTCATGAAGATTGGGGAAGGGCAAAGAAGGCCGCAGACGGAGTACAGTCTAGGGGGTCAGAGACTACAAACCTCACTCAAGGAAAAAGATCTTGGGGTGAGTATAACACCAGGCACATCTCCTGAAGCGCACATCAACCAAATAACTGCTGCAGCATATGGGCGCCTAGCAAACCTCAGAACAGCATTCCGACATCTTAATAAGGAATCATTCAGGACCCTGTACACCGTGTACGTTAGGCCCATATTGGAGTATGCGGCACCAGTTTGGAACCCACACCTAGCCAAGCACGTGAAGAAACTAGAGAAAGTGCAAAGGTTTGCAACAAGACTAGTCCCAGAGCTAAGAGGTATGTCCTACGAGGAGAGGTTAAGGGAAATCAACCTGACGACACTGGAGGACAGGAGAGATAGGGGGGACATGATAACGACATACAAAATACTGAGAGGAATTGACAATGTGGACAAAGACAGGATGTTCCAGAGATTGGACACAGTAACAAGGGGACACAGTTGGAAGCTGAAGACACAGATGAATCACAGGGATGTTAGGAAGTATTTCTTCAGCCACAGAGTAGTCAGTAAGTGGAATAGTTTGGGAAGCGATGTAGTGGAGGCAGGATCCATACATAGCTTTAAGCAGAGATATGATAAAGCTCACGGCTCAGGGAGAGTGACCTAGTAGCGATCAGTGAAGAGGCGGGGCCAGGAGCTCGGACTCGACCCCCGCAACCTCAACTAGGTGAGTACACACACACACACACAAATTAGACACATGTGCAACATCTGGGTATCTTTACTGTAGACGTTTCGCCATCCAGTGGCTTTATCAATACAAATTCAAGGACAAAATTGGAAGACAGAACTATATACAAAAGATGAGGTAATCAGTCCCTCAGCCTTGGAGTTGGTGAAAAGCACCGTAGTCGTGAAGAGTCTGGAGAGCACAGGCAAGAAGGCTGGGGCTTATATACTGGCGACAGGTAGTAAGGGACGGGTAGCAGACGAAGACATTGACACTGGTAGGCGGGATTCCCCAGTGGAAGTAGGTCATACCCGAGGGACAGGTCGGTAGTTGTGAAGAAAGTTGTGGATATGTCCTTTGAACAAAGATTCCATATTGTTGCAGTGTCTGACAAGTTGTACATGAAGGTATACAGTTCATGTACAACTTGTTCTAAATTTGTTTACATCTAAGGGTTACCAACTTTTAGCAACTTGGTTCATTTGGAATTCCTGCCATCTTCCTTGGATCAGACCTGATTGCCTCCCATTCCTCAGACACTATACAGTATAACCTATACGGTTTTATTGATTTTCCATTGATTATAATAATGAGGTAGGCGGGGACACTATCTCAGCAGTAATCTGAGTAGCAAAGAACTCTGGCTCGGCGTTGCCTTCTGTCAGTGTTGTGAATATGTTTGAGTTCACATTTTACTCTTTTCATTCTTCGCTTACAATCTGAGTAGTCAAACACCGGACAGCAGTCGAGCCTGTATCACTCCCAAACGGGTTTAGGGCTTCAGATATACTAATAAAAAAAATCCCTCTCTAGAGAAGTGACAAAATATGACATGCGCAATAAGAGTGAAATCATTGATATTAGCCAAACAGTGTTCAGTATTGAAGAAGTAAACAAGATCGTGCATGGAGGGGGATGGGGGGCTGCCTGAGCAATCAAACTGTGTTGCTCGTCGTCTTGAGCGTACATAACGAGCGTTTGGTTTCCATCGAACTAGGCCACACTGGTGTTGTGGTGATATCAGAGCGCCTCCCGGGGTACACATCCTGTGATAGAGCGCGTGATGTTGAAGTTTAGACTTAACTTCACCACAACATTTGCATTCCATCTATCCAGTCCTCTCACTTGCTACCATCACTACCATCAGCAAGATTATCACCACAACCATCCACTACCAGCAAGATTATCACCACAACCACCCACTACCAGCAAGATTATCACCACAACCATCCACTACCAGCAAGATTATCACCACAACCATCCACTACCAGCAAGATTATCACCACAACCACCCACTACCAGCAAGATTATCACCACAACCACCCACTACCAGCAAGATTATCACCATAACCACCCACTACCAGCAAGATTACCACAACCACCCACTACCAGCAAGATTATCACCACAACCACCCACTACCAGCAAGATCACCAAAACCACCCACTACCAGTAAGATCACCACAACCACCTACTACCAGCAAGATTATCACCACAACCACCCACTACCAGCAAGATCATCACCACAACCACCCACTACTAGTAAGATCACCACAACCACCCACTACCAGCAAGATCATCACCACAACCACCCACTACCAGTAAGATCACCACAACCACCTACTACCAGCAAGATTATCACCACAACCACCCACTACTAGTAAGATCACCACAACCACCTACTACCAGCAAGATTATCACCACAACCACCCACTACTAGTAAGATCACCACAACCACCCACTACCAGCAAGGTCATCACAACCATCCACTACCAGCAAGATTATCACCACAACCACCCACTACCAGCAAGATCATCACCACAACCACCCACTACTAGTAAGATCACCACAACCACCTACTACCAGCAAGATTATCACCACAACCACCCACTACCAGCAAGATCATCACCACAACCACCCACTACCAGTAAGATCACCACAACCACCTACTACCAGCAAGATTATCACCACAACCACCCACTACCAGTAAGATCACCACAACCACCTACTACCAGCAAGATTATCACCACAACCACCCACTACCAACAAGATCATCACCATAACCACCCACTACCAGCAAGATTATCACCATAACCACCCACTACCAACAAGATCATCACCATAACCACCCACTACCAGCAAGATCATCACCACAACCACCCACTACCAGCAGGATCACAACCACCCACTACCAGCAAGATCATCACTACAGCCACCCACTACCAGCAAGGTCATCACAACCACCCACTACCAGCAAGATCATCACCACAACCACCCACTACCAACAGGATCATCACAACCATCCACTACCAACAAGATCATCACAACCATCCACTAAAAGCAAGGTCATCACAACCATCCACTACCAGCAAGATTATCACCACAACCACCCACTACCAGCAAGATCACCACAACCACCTACTACCAGCAAGATTATCACCACAACCACCCACTACCAGCAGGATCATCACAACCATCCACTACCAACAAGATCATCACAACCATCCACTACCAGCAAGATCACCACAACCACCCACTACCAGTAAGATCACCACAACCACCTACTACCAGCAAGATTATCACCACAACCACCCACTACCAGCAAGATCACCACAACCACCCACTACCAGCAAGATTATCACCACAACCACCCACTACCAGCAAGATTATCACCACAACCACCCACTACCAGCAAGATTATCACCACAACCACCCACTACCAGCAAGATTATCACCATAACCACCCACTACCAGCAAGATCATCACCACAACCACCCACTACCAGCAGGATCACAACCACCCACTACCAGCACCACCACAACCACCAACAATGTCAGTAGCAATAACCCCACCATCAGACGTCAACAACACTAACAATAGCAGTACCAAGAGAGAAATGCTGTATAATGCGATCCTTAACTGATAACGTTTCGCCCACACAATGAAAACGTTGTCAATAAAGCATCGCATTATACTGCATTTGTTTTTCCATCGTGTCGATATTTTATGTCATTGAGCTCCATCCAAAAACATTACTAAGAAGACCAGCACCAGCAATCTCCATCAACAACAATCACCAGTAAGTTACCACCAACAACAGTGCCACTAACAGTCACCACCAACAACACTATCAACGTCACCAACAACAATAACATTCGATCTACCACCACTCTTTACAAGTTATAATTAAAATTACATCTGCCACAACCACCTCTCCATCTGTTGCTAATAATCTCCCTACCCTCGCTACCCCCATTCTTCCCTTCCTTCCCTACCCCCATCCTTCCCTTCCCTCGCTACCCCCATCCTTCCCTTCCCTCGCTACCCCCATCCTTCCCTTCCCTCGCTACCCCCATTCTTCCCTTCCCCCGCTACCCCCATTCTTCCTTTCCTTCCCTACCCCCGTCCTTCCCTTTCCTCGCTACTCCCATCCTTCCCTTCCCTCGCTACCTCCATTCTTCCCTTCCCTCGCTACCCCCATTCTTCCTTCCTTCGCTACCCCCATCCTTCCCTTCCCTCGCTACCCCCATTCTTCCCTTCCCTCGCTACCCCCATTCTTCCCTTCCTTCCCTACCCCCATCCTTCCCTTCCCTCGCTACCCCCATACTTCCCTTCCATCGCTACCCCCATTCTTCCCTTCCCCCGCTACCCCCATTCTTCCTTTCCTTCCCTACCCGTATCCTTCCCTTTCCTCGCTACTCCCATCCTTCCCTTCCCTCGCTACCCCCATTCTTCCCTTCCCTCGCTACCCCCATTCTTCCCTTCCTTCGCTACCCCCATCCTTCCCTTCCCTCGATACCCCCATCCTTCCCTTCCCTCGCTACCCCCATTCTTCCCTTCCCTCGCTACCCCCATTCTTCCCTTCCTTCGCTACCCCCCATCCTTCCCTTCCTTCGCTACCCCCATCCTTCCCTTCCTTCGCTACCCCCATCCTTCCCTTCCTTCGCTACCCCCATCCTTCCCTTCCTTCGCTACCCCCATCCTTCCCTTCCTTCGCTATCCCCATCCTTCCCTTCCCTCGCTACCCCCATTCTTCCCTTCCTTCCCTACCCCCATCCTTCCCTTCCCTCTCTACTCCCATCCTTCCCTTCCCTCGCTACCCCCATTCTTCCCTTCCCTCGCTACCCCCATCCTTCCCTTCCCTCGCTACCCCCATTCTTCCCTTCCCTCGCTACCCTCATCCTTCCCTTCCCTCGCTACTCCCATCCTTCCCTTCCCTCGCTACCCCCATCCTTCCCTTCCTTCGCTACCCCCATTCTTCCCTTCCCTCGCTACCTTCATCCTTCCCTTCCCTCGCTATCCCCATCCTTCCCTTCCCTCGCTACTCCCATCCTTCCCTTCGCTACCCCCATCCTTCCCTTCCTTCGCTACTCCCATTCTTCCCTTCCTTCGCTACCCTATTCTTCCCTTCCCTCGCTACCCCTATCCTTCCCTTCCCTCGCTACCCCCATCCTTCCCTTCCCTCGCTACCCCCATTCTTCCCTTCCCTCGCTACCCCCATTCTTCCCTTCGCTACCCCATCATTCCCTTCCCTCGCTACCCCATCCTTCCCTTCCCTCGCTACCCCCATTCTTCCCTTCGCTACCCCATCATTCCCTTCCCTCGCTAACCCCATCCTTCCCTTCCTTCGCTACCCCCATCCTTCCCTTCCTCCGCTTCCCTTCCCCTAACCCAGCATTATCATCATCAGCTCCAACACTATCACCACGCCAACCAACCACATTACCCACACCACCACCATTACTCACACCTTCACCACTACTCGCATCACTACTCACAATAATTCCGCTATTACCCAGACACCATACCTTTGATGGGTTTAGAGAGTCTACCTACTCCCACAGCCCGGCCCTGGGCCAGTTCAAGACCATTGTTGATTTCTTTCAGATTTTTAGGTACATTTTTTTTTACCTTTGGGGCAGACTGATTACTCGGAATGGAACTTTTGGTTGTATTTAAAGTGGTGATAATTGCCTATTACAAATCACTCTCTGTCTTAAACCAGGAGGCCCGTTTTTAGACCGGGCCGTAGGGGGCTGTGATTCATATTGAACAAGGAAAACAAGAGGTACCTACCTCGTATGAACACCAGCAATCACCGTGTTTGCCAGGAGGGCAACTACTCTCCCCGCTGTATACTCATGGATGAGACTAGTAGATCAAGGCTAAGGAGCAGCTGAATCTGGGGCAAAATGTTTCTTCTCTTGCCAGACTTCTGTGACGTTACGGTTGGTATCCAGATGACGCAAGGAACCTTCGACGTGATCTTGAAATTTGTGTAGTTGTCTTGCGTGAACGCACAGCCCGGTATCATGGCTTTCTGTGTGTGAAGGCAGCGTAGAACCGTGGCAGATATTACCTATCGTTTGATAAGCTAAGGTTAGTTCTTGAGCAGCCAAAACTGTGAGGCCTACGTTGTCCTTCATGCGACTAGCACCAACAATTGGTCTGGAACCGGGTCGTTGGGGGCCGTGACTATACTGTAGATAACTTTAAGGAATTAGACACAGGCAACACCTGGGCATGTTTATCCGAAGACTTTTCGTTACCCAGTGGCTTTTTCAGTTCAGTGCAGAGATGATATACAAAGATAATGAGATGATCACTCAGCATTGCGTAACTATACTTCACAAAGAAGAGATTTATCAAGACTGAACATTGGCTTCCAGGCTGAGGGACTCGTCACTTCTTCCATTGTCTTTTGCGTATATTTCTGCAAGGCTGAGGGACTGATTGCCTCATCTTGTCGGTATTTATATCAACATTGTATTGATTTAACTATGTGATTGTTTCAGTGTTTTTCAGAGGCTTTATCAAGACGCAAGAAACCACCTACTCAAACCCACACTATTTGCAGATGACACTACATACGTCTTCTCTCACCCGAGCCCAGTCATGCTAGCCAATACTGTTGAATACCGAATTACAGAAAATATCTACCTGGATGATGACTAACAAACTTACTCTCAACACTGACAAAACCTACTTCATTCAGTTTGGTAACAGAGCTACAGACATCCCTCTTAACATAATGATAAACGGATCACCTATCACAAAGCTCACAGAGGGAAAATTCTTAGGAATCCACCTTGATAATAGACTTAAATTTCAAACACATATACAACAAATTTCCAAGAAAATTTCCAAGATCGTAGGCATATATACTATGTTCCACAGTCAGCCCTCCTGGCCCTATATCACTCACTTATTTACCCCTATCTCACCTATGGAATTTGTGCATGGGGCTCAACAACAATAAATCATCTCAGACCATTAATTACCCAACAAAAGGCTGCAGTCAGAATGATAAATTTCCACTACAGGCAGCACACTCCACCAACATTCAAAACTCGAAACCTACTCACCATACAAAACGTCCATACTTATTATTGTACCTACTACATACATAGAACACCTAACTAGAATATAAACCCTCCCCTCAAACGTCTCCTTACCAACCTCAACAGAACACATGACCATAACACAAGGCACAGATCACTCTTTGATGTTCCTCGTGTCCATCTCACACTATGTAAAAACTCAATGCACATAAAAGGCCCAAAAATCTGGAATTCACTACCTGTGAATATAAAAGAAACACTGTTTATAAATTCAAGTCTCTTCTTAAAAATTACTTACTCACCCACAATCAAATAAATACTGAATAATTGTATCTCATAAATGTTTAACCTGTGACCCAATCAAACTTTGTTATTTTTAATTACATTGTCTAACAGAATACTCCATTCTATTGAATGCTCAGCAACACAGTAAATGACCATATGACTTGTCTTTGAAATACTCATTTGTGCTTAATTGTTAACTGTTTACAACAATGTTTACCACTGAATATATCATTGCTTAGTTAATCTTAAATTAATTTTAAGCCTGCCCATAATGCTCTACATACAAAGGACTTTGGCATATTACTCTTAACCACTGTATTTCCTTGTACTTCAATGTATCATGTTCAAATTAATAAATAAATAAAATAAATACTGTGTTGTCACAACACCATTCATTGGGGGTTCCTGCTGCTGGTAAAGGGCTCCCCAAGACAAGGAATTGGAACTGCTCTGTTTTTAGTTGGATCAGCTCTGATTCCTTCCCATTTTCTAAGCGTTGTATGGCCATGGAAGCTTAGAAAGAACAAGAAGGCACAATGCCGTGACTGGAACAATACACAAATAACCCGCACATTGGAGAAAGAAACCTATGACGACGTTTCGGTTCGGTTACAGTGTGACTACTTAATGGTCCAAATCGGACCTAAACGTCGTCATAAAGTTCCTGTCTCCTATTTGCGTTTTTTTTGCCCATGGAGGCTTAGTAAGTCCCAGTTTTGCAACAACCAATGAACTAAAACTAGGGAGGAGTCTTGACCTGCCGACTCAGGGTGAGAAACATACCTGTGACCAAGTTTGGAAATTTAGTTTTACTCCTACTACCCGGCCTGTGGACAGACTTGCCGGATGACCTCGTGATTAACCAGGCTATTGTTACTTGCACACACACAAAGCTCAGTCTGGCCAATCAAGTATCTCCTGTAGAATCTTATCCAATTTCCTCTTCAGTTTGTACCGTCAGTATTACTTGGGGCAAACATGGTTACTCTACCACTTTTTCCGCCCACATTGCCAACTCTTGCCATATCTCTTACTGTGATATCCGTAAATGCTTGCATGCAGCAAGCATTTACGGAGTTAAAAGAGAGAGCTTGATCACACACACTGGGAAAAAGACTTGGGAGTCATGGTAAGCAGAAACCTAAAGCCAAAACAACAGTGTTAGGTAAGACACATATGCAACAGTTAGGTATCTTTATTTTGAAACGTTTCGCCTACACAGTAGGCTACTTCAGTCGAGTACAGAAAAGTTGATAGAAGCAGAAGAACTTGAAGACGATGTAATCAGTCCATCACCCTTAAAGTTTTGAGGTGGTCAGTCCCTCAGTCTGGAGAAGAGGATTGTTCCGTTGTCTGAAACAATATGAAGACAACGGAACAATGCTCTTCTCCAGACTGAGGGACTGACCACCTCAAAACTTTAAGGGTGATGGACTGATTACATCGTCTTCAAGTTCTTCTGCTTCTATCAACTTTTCTGTACTCGACTGAAGTAGCCTACTGTGTAGGCGAAACGTTTCAAAATAAAGATACCTAACTGTTGCATATGTGTCTTACCTAACAATCTGTCGGTATTTTATACCATTTTAATGTTCAAAACAACAGTGCCTAAGTGTGGCCGATACGGCTAACAGATTACTAGTATTTATTTCAAGAAGTATAAGTAACAGGAGTCCAGAAGTTATTTTACAGCTCTATACATCATTAGTCAGGCTTCACTTGGATTATGCCGCCCAGTTTTGGTCTCCTTACTATAGGATGGATATAAATTCATTGTATAAGGAATCTCCCGTATAAAGATAGACTTAGATCTTTGAATTTTCACTCTTGAGACGTAGAACGAGTGGAGATATCATCGAAGTGTATAAGTGGATGATGGGCATAAACAGAGGTGATATTAATAAAACACTGAGGATGTCGACTCAGGTACGAACCAGGAATAACGGATTTAAGTTGGATAAATTTAGATTTAAAAAGGACATAGGTAAGTACTGGTTTTCAAACAGTGGTCGATGCGTGGAACAATCTTTCGAGTAGGGTGATCCAGGTTGGGACCCTGGGTAGCTTTAAGAAGAGATTGAACAAATATATGAGTGGGAGGGGCTGGGTTTGATTGGTGTCGTGGGTACAAGAGTAAATTCTTGGATAGCTTTGGGAAGGGGTGGTTTTGATAAGGACCTGCCTTGTATGGGCCAATAGGCCTTCTGCAATGTTCCTCCATCCTTATGTTCTTAAACACTAGGACATTTACTTAGTAAAAGTTTCGGTCCTTGATCAAGGACCAAGATCGAAACGTTTTCTGAATATATACTAGTGTTTGCTCACGTATCTCTTAACTGTTGGTATCCATTACCAAGGTTTGTACCAAGCACCAACGCCATGACTTACTAGGTTGTCCATAGAGAAGGCTGGTATGAGACCGGGCCGCGGGGGCGCTGATAATTCCTGGAATCATCTGCAAAGCTCCAGGCAGACATCAACCAAATCTTTCAGTGGGCTGCAGAAAACAATATGAAGTTCAACGATGAGAAATTTCAATTACTCAGATATGGTAAACATGAGGAAATTAAATCTTCATCAGAGTACAAAACAAATTCTGGCCACAAAATAGAGCGAAACACCAACGTCAAAGACCTGGGAGTGATCATGTCGGAGGATCTCACCTTCAAGGACCATAACATTGTATCAATCGCATCTGCTAGAAAAATGACAGGATGGATAATGAGAACCTTCAAAACTAGGGAGGCCAAGCCCATGATGACACTCTTCAGGTCACTTGTTCTATCTAGGCTGGAATATTGCTGCACACTAACAGCACCTTTCAAGGCAGGTGAAATTGCCGACCTAGAAAATGTACAGAGAACTTTCACGGCGCGCATAACGGAGATAAAACACCTCAATTATTGGGAGCGCTTGAGGTTCCTAAACCTGTATTCCCTGGAACGCAGGAGGGAGAGATACATGATTATATACACCTGGAAAATCCTAGAGGGACTAGTACCGAACTTGCACACGAAAATCACCCACTACGAAAGCAAAAGACTTGGCAGACGATGCACCATCCCCCCAATGAAAAGCAGGGGTGTCACTAGCACGTTAAGAGACCATACAATAAGTGTCAGGGGCCCGAGACTGTTCAACTGCCTCCCAGCACACATAAGGGGGATTACCAACAGACCCCTGGCAGTCTTCAAGCTGGCACTGGACAAGCACCTAAAGTCAGTTCCGGATCAGCCGGGCTGTGGCTCGTATGTTGGTTTGCGTGCAGCCAGCAGCAACAGCCTGGTTGATCAGGCTCTGATCCACCAGGAGGCCTGGTCTCAGACCGGGCCGCGGGGGCGTTGACCCCCGGAACTCTCTCCAGGTAAACTCCAGGTAAACACGTAATCCACGGACCCCAGTGGTCCGTACGGTATATCTTCACATTGGTATATTTACGAGTGTTTCACGTATTGATCAGTTGAAACAATTTGCGCAATATGTGGAGCATTTTCCCCACGAACTTCCTTAAAGGTTTCTAATTCTCCAAACATGTTGAGGCTCTATTGTTTGGAATTGAGTTCAATATGTATGAGGCGAGGTTTACCTAAATCTCCGATAATGTTGGTGGTCTTTGTCGTTTAGGATCGAGTTTGGTATTTACGAGGCGAGGAGCTGTGAAATCTGTGCACTAGAGCGCTAAAGTGGCCCAGGAATTTCCGCCGATTACATTCACTTGTGCTACATCTGATGCATGTAATATAGCCACACGGAACTCGTCTTTGTTGCATAGTTTATCGAAAATGTGAAGGTATGGATTCTTGTTCAGCAAAAGTGGATACAACCACAATATGTTCTTACGCTATTTGTATGATAATTATACAGTGGGAACGAAAGTTAACTTGATTAAGTTAGCACACACGTGCAATATCTAGGTATCTTTAATGTAGACGTTTCGCCATCCAGTGGCTTTATTAATACAAGTTGCATAAGTGTCTCAATTCTTCAATACAAGTTCTAGGATATAATTGGTAGACAGTAGAACTATATACAAAAGATGAGGTAATCAGTCCTTCAGCCTTGGAGTTGGTGTGAAGAGCGTACGGTGCTCTTCACACCAACTCCAAGGCTGAGGGACTGACCGCCTCAAATACTTGTCTCCGAGGTTAATGAACTGATTACATCATTATTTCATATCTACTGCTGCCTTTGTATTTAACTGAAGAAGCCTACTGTGTAGGCGAAACGTTTCATCAATAAAGATACCCAACTGTTGCACATGTGTCTTAATCTTCAACTTGAAGGTATTTTATACCATTTTTCAACAGAACTGGAGTTACTATTGCTGGAAAATCAGGATAGGTGCAGCAGATAGTGAAAACTTTCTTCAATTTAGACACGACGAAACTGAAAAATAAAAGAATGTTTGGAAAGTATGCTTAGCATATCGTCAATTGATAAGTCATGAGTTACAGGGATTAGCGTCAGTGACTTTAAGAGGAACAAGTTCCCCCGTCTTCTAATATGTTCATTTATCCACTATAATCTACCTTGTCCATCATTACTATCGCATTTACTTTTCCTGTTTCGTAAGGTGAAGTCCAGGATCTTTACTAAATTCATCGTATAACTTAAGGGATTAACAAATCTGAGGACAGTTGTTGCCATAGGTGTAAGCAAAGCTCAGACCTCTACAACACAATTGTCCTCAAATATTTGTTATACCATGAATTAGGGAAAGATTCTAGACTTCACCTTACGAAACAGACAAAGCAAGTGTGATAGTAATTATGGACAAGGTAGATTATAGTGGAAAAATGAACATGTTAATAAAAGACCAGGGAACGTACGTACCCCTTAAACACAAGGATGACTGAGCACCCAAGTCACGGTTATCTGTAGTAATTTCAACTTGTTTCATTCAGTGCTGGAGTCGTGAGTTCACTGAAGCGAGATATATGCAGGAACACGCTGACCTTAGTTTACCCTCTGATTTTAACTTTGGTGCCGGTGAGAAAGTGTGTTTACAGGGAAGTCGCTGAGGGACTGTTCACCAACTCCAAGACGCAATGATTGCAGGGAATCCCTCATTACGACGCTTTGTCCAGGACTGGACTTAAGTATATATATATATTCACGAAAAAACGCAGATACGCTGCCTACCCTTTTCTTCCTCATGACCTCACTTGGGACCCACTCCCCCCCCCCCCCGACCGGCATCTCCCTCCATCCCCCTCCCCCCTCTCTCGTCTGATCTCTGGGTACTCATTATAAGCAGTGTGTGTGTTTTTGTATATACTTTACCTTTGATGAGTTTCGAGAGTCTTTATACTCTCGGAGCCCGGCAATAGATCTGGTTTGTCTGGTGTTCGCATGGTCAACCAGGCTGTTGCTACAGGTATACTTGACAGTTCTGGACGAAACGTCGTAATAAAGGTTTGCCTTATAATAATGTCTTTCTCACCACCTGTCTCTTTACACCTTTGTTTATCCCAGTAATTAAGATTGAGTTTCTGCGAGCAGTATAAGAGCCATGGTTGATCAGGCAATCAACATTGATCTAGTCTTAAGACAATAACCAGGCTCGGGGTCGAGCCGCAGGGGGGGGGGGTGATGACTTTCCACAATTATCGGCATTTAGTCAACACAAGTCAACACATAATTCACAGATGACACACATTGGTGCTTTCAGACACACTCTAGGTCTCGTGGAATAGTTACAGCAACGAGCAACTCTGTTTTCTTGAAACGTGAGAGTAGTCGACGGGTGTTAAATGAAGGCCTTAGTGTCAGTGAGGACACGAGAACTGGGCAGTTTTCTGTACTTGCTCAGTTGTGAGTGCGGGGGACCAGACTCTCGAGTTATTTCCCGTGTTGAGTATTTGGAGGATGGAGTCGAGACTTTGAAGGATGGAGTCGAGCCTTGCATAGAGTGGAGTGTTTAAGATCATGAGACATATTTGTTGGAACACATGATACCCGTGGGCGGTGTATTGTTTATAATGATACGTGTGTGTTGGGAGGTGGCGAGAGAGATGTGTGTGGGTGTATTTTTGCTAGTGTGGGAGTGCAGAGATCAAGTCTCAGCTCCTGGCCCTGCCTCTTAGACGCCGTTACTTGTTCACTCTCCTGGCTTCGTGAGCCCTATCATTTGTGTATAGTATATATTATATGGAAAAAATGAAAGAGTAGGGGTTTGAGGTTGAGTATGATGTCTTCTAGACACATGCTCTACCGGCAGGACAACATCCGAAGAAACCCCCAAATTTACTTAGCTAGTCAAGTACACGTGTACACTCGTATGGCGGGGCCAGTAGCCAGGACTCTAGCCCTGAGTACACACATTCGGTGAGTACACAAGAAACTAATGTGTGCTATTGTATCAAAAGAAGTAGAGCGCATCCATCATGGTAGCAAGGCTGAATGAAGCTCTCCTTGTGAATAACCTCAAAACTCACTGTTGATTAACGCTCTTTGTGTTTAAAACAAACAACTGTGTGTATACAAGTGAAGTAAAGGAAAGGCAACAGGTGTGGAGCAGGTGCATCACGTGTGGAGGCACTTGTACTCTTGACTCTGCTGCTAGCGTCAGCAGTCTGGTATTCCCATGCCATCTACCATTACTGATTGATCAGGCCATCAAGCAGGCCTAGTCTGGTAGCCTGCTGTGGTTCCATTACTCCCGGAATCAACAACGGATAGGTAGGCCTACATGGGAATATCACTCTAGTTTACACTACCTACCAGCAATATTACTCTAGTTTACACTACCTACCAGCAATATTACTCTAGTTTACACTACCTACCAGCAATATTATTCTAGTTTACACTGTCTACCAGCAATATCACTAGTTTACACTACCTACCAGCAGTATCACTCTAGTTTACACTACCTACCAGCAGTATCACTCTAGTTTACACTAACTACCAGCAATATTACTCTAGTTTACACTACCTACCAGCAATATTACTCTAGTTTACACTACCTACCAGCAATATTATTCTAGTTTACACTGTCTACCAGCAATATCACTAGTTTACACTACCTACCAGCAGTATCACTCTAGTTTACACTAACTACCAGCAATATTACTCTAGTTTACACTACCTACCAGCAGTATCACTCTAGTTTACACTACCTACCAGCAGTATCACTCTAGTTTACACTACCTACCAGCAGTATCACTAGTTTACACTACCTACCAGCAGTATCACTCTAGTTTACACTACCTACCAGCAATATCACTCTAGTTTACACTACCTACCAGCAATATCACTCTAGTTTACACTACCTACCAGCAATATCGCTCTAGTTTACACTACCTACCAGCAATATTACTCTAGTTTACACTACCTACCAGCAATATCACTCTAGTTTACACTACCTACCAGCAGTATCACTCTAGTTTACACTACCTACCAGCAATATCACTCTAGTTTACACTACCTACCAGCAATATCGCTCTAGTTTACACTACCTACCAGCAGTATCACTCTAGTTTACACTACCTACCAGCAATATCGCTCTAGTTTACACTACCTACCAGCAATATCGCTCTAGTTTACACTACCTACCAGCAATATCACTCTAGTTTACACTACCTACCAGCAATATCACTCTAGTTTACACTACCTACCAGCAGTATCACTCTAGTTTACACTACCTACCAGCAATATCACTCTAGTTTACACTACCTACCAGCAATATCACTCTAGTTTACACTACCTACCAGCAATATCACTCTAGTTTACACTACCTACCAGCAGTATCACTCTAGTTTACACTACCTACCAGCAGTATCACTCTAGTTTACACTACCTACCAGCAGTATCACTCTAGTTTACACTACCTACCAGCAATATTACTCTAGTTTACACTACCTACCAGCAATATCGCTCTAGTTTACACTACCTACCAGCAATATCACTCTAGTTTACACTACCTACCAGCAGTATCACTCTAGTTTACACTACCTACCAGCAATATCACTCTAGTTTACACTACCTACCAGCAATATCGCTCTAGTTTACACTACCTACCAGCAATATCACTCTAGTTTACACTACCTACCAGCAATATCGCTCTAGTTTACACTACCTACCAGCAATATTACTCTAGTTTACACTACCTACCAGCAGTATCACTCTAGTTTACACTACCTACCAGCAATATCACTCTAGTTTACACTACCTACCAGCAATATCGCTCTAGTTTACACTACCTACCAGCAATATCACTCTAGTTTACACTACCTACCAGCAGTATCACTCTAGTTTACACTACCTACCAGCAATATCGCTCTAGTTTACACTACCTACCAGCAATATCACTCTAGTTTACACTACCTACCAGCAGTATCACTCTAGTTTACACTACCTACCAGCAGTATCACTCTAGTTTACACTACCTACCAGCAGTATCACTCTAGTTTACACTACCTACCAGCAATATTACTCTAGTTTACACTACCAGCAAAATTTAAAACAGAAGTAGATGCAAATATAGACAATTTAAACAAAGTTTTAGCTGAATAATTGAGACACTTATGCAACACATGGGAATCTTTATTGAAGAAACGTTTTGCCAGACAGTGACTTCATCAGTCCAATACAAAGCAGCACCAACTGCATGCAGCTGGCACCAATAACTTGCTCAGTCAGGTTAGGTTAAATATCAGGTGCGAGGTCAGGTATCAGATGTGAGGGAGGTCAAATATCAGGTGTGAGGAAGGTCAGAAATGTGTGAGGAAGGTCTAATATGTATAAGGAAGGTCAAATATGTGTGAGGTCAAATATCAGGTGTGGGAAGGTCAAATATCAGGTGTGAGGGAGGTCAAATATCAGGTGTGTGGGAGGTCAAATATCAGGTGTGCGGGAGGACAAATATCAGATGTGCGGGAGGTCAAATATCAGGTGTGTGGGAGGTCAGATACTAGGTGTGCGGGAGGTCAAATATCAGGTGTGCGGGAGGTCAAATATCAGGTGTGCGGGAGGTCAGATACTAGGTGTGCGGGAGGTCAAATATCAGGTGTGCGGGAGGTCAAATATCAGGTGTGCGGGAGGTCAAATATCAGGTGTGTGGGAGGTCAAATACCAGGTGTGTGGGAGGTCAAATATCGGGTGTGTGGGAGGTCAAATATCAGGTGTGTGGGAGGTCAAATATCAGGTGTGTGGGGGTCAAATATCGACTGTGTGGGAGGTCAAATATCAGGTGTGTGGGAGGTCAAATATCAGGTGTGCGCGAGGTCAAATACCAGGTGTGTGCGAGGTCAAATATCAGGTGTGAAGGAGGTCAAATACCAGGTGTCCGGAGGTCAAACATCAGATGTGTGGGAGGTCAAATACCAGGTGCGCGGGAGGTCAAATATCAGGTGTGCGGGAGGTCAAATATCAGGTGTGTGGGAGGTCAAGTATCAGGTGTGAGGGAGGTCAAATACCAGATGTGCAGGAAGTCAAATGCCAGGTGTGTGGGAGGTCAAATACCAGGTGTGTGGGAGGTCAAATATCAGGTGTGTGGGAGGTCAAATATCAGGTGTGTGGGAGGTCAAATATCAGGTGTGTGGGAGGTCAAATATCAGGTGTGTGGGAGGTCAAATATCAGGTGTGTGGGAGGTCAAATACCAGGTGTGTGGGAGGTCAAATATCAGGTGTGTGGGAGGTCAAATACCAGGTGTGCGGGAGGTCAAATACCAGGTGTGCGGGAGGTCAAATATCAGGTGTGTGGGATGTCAAATATCAGGTGTGTGGGAGGTCAAATACCAGGTGTGTGGGAGGTCAGATACCAGGTGTGTGGGAGGTCAAATATCAGGTGTGTGGGGGGTCAAATATCAGGTGTGTGGGAGGTCAAATATCAGGTGTGTGGGAGGTCAAATACCAGGTGTGCGGGAGGTCAAAACAAGTGTCGAGATCTTATATGGACAAGTCAATGGACCAGGTGCGGTAGTGAGTCATTTTGTGTGTGTGTGCGCGCGCGCGCGCTTATGTGTGTTTGGGTGGTCGAGACTCAGCTCCTGGCCCTGCCTCCTAGACAACTTTGATCATTGACATTACTTCTGGCTTCTTGGGCCTTTTATCTACTCTCGAAGCTGTGTACTAAATTTGCCTGCACTGTCGCATCCAAGTCATTCCGCTTTTTAGCCACCCTAAGACTTAAGAAATACTTCCTTACATCCGTATGACATCTGTGTCTTCAGCTTCCACCTATGTCCTTCATCCCGGTCCTTTTAGTTTTGCTCTCCTTATCTACTTTATAAATTTATCTTTAGATTTTGTACGTAGTAATCATGTCCCCTATTGTCCTTCTTTCCTCCAAGGTCGCCAGGTTCAGTTCCTTCAACCTCTCCTCGCAGTGATATCTTTTCGGCATTTGTTACTAACCTGGTTGCAGACCTTTAGACCTGTAAAAGTTTTTGTGTTTCATTAAGTGTGGGCTCTATGTTTGGGCCGTGTACTCTGTGACTGTCTCAACATTTCCAAGGCAGGCGGAATTGCTGATTTGGAGAATATACAGAGAACTTTTCACTGCGCCTATTAAGTTCAGTCAAGCCCCTTGAATACCGGGACCGTTTGAAGTCCCTTGACCTGTACTCCTTGGAATGCAGGCGAAAAAGATACATTATAATTTACAACTGAAAAATCCTAAGGGACCTAGTACTAAATTTTGACACAGAAATGACCCCCTACGAAAGCAAAAGACTCGGCAGGCGGTGTAATATACCCTCCAATGGAAGGCAGGGGTGCCGTGAATACACTAAGAGATAACATAATATGCGTCAGGGGTCCAAGACTGTTCACCTGCCTTCAAGCGCGGCCAGCTGTAACAGCCTGATCCACCGTGAAGCCTGGTCATGGACCGGGCCGCGGCGGCGTTGACCCTCAGAATATCATCCAGGTAGACATGTGTTTTGAAGGTTTCTTTATTAAACTTCCTTAATGTTATTCTGAACTTTGCAGATCTTGCATATGCCGCTATTATCACACATTTATGTGCAGTTCTGACGATATAGTAGGTGTTGTATTTCCCCCAGGCGCTATTCATTAAAATCTGTATCTTCTTTCTGCTCATTCTGTACTCTACCCAGTCTGCCTTTTTCCAAAACTCATGACCGTCAATTTGTCTGAGTTGAACATGAGAGGCAACTTGTTTGACCACATCTGCGGTTTATCACTCTCCTCGCCTGTTCTTCTCATTAATTTTATATCAGCAGACAGTGACACATGGACTCACTTCCCTCTGGTAGGTCATTCACGTGTATTAGGAACAGTAGTGGCCCTAACACTGATACTTGCGGAACTCCACTCATTACTCTGCCATTCGGATGTCTCATCCCTTACTGTTACCTCTACCTTTCGTCATTTAGGTGCTGTTTGACCCAGTGGAGCATTCTGCCTTATGACCCAGTTTATTCTTCTAATTTTTGGGCTAATGTCTGATGTGGTACAGTATCAATTGTTTCTCTACAGTCTAAGAAAATGCACTCCATCCAGGTCGCTCCTTGTTTTATCGATGTGACTGTCCTAGAATTGCGGAATATATTCGTAAGACGGATTTTCCATCCCTAAATCCGTGCTAGTTTTCTGTAAAGAAAATCTTTAAGTGCTCCGATTTCACTGTTCTTATTTTCTTCTCCAGAACGTTTGACAGTATGCATGTTAGAAATACTGAAAGTGGGGAGATGGATTTTTAATTTCCTAACAAATCGAACACAAAGAGTAGAGGTCAGCAGTGTTAAATCGGAGGCTGCCATAGTGAAGAGCTCTGTTCCACAAGGCACAGTACTTGCCCCCATCTTATTCCTCATCCTCATATCAGACATAGAGATATACATCACAGCACCGTATCATCCTTTGCGGATGATACTAGGATCAGCATGAGGCTGTCATCTGCTGAGGACGCGGCTAACCTCCAAGAAGATATAAACAAAGTTTTCCAGTGGGCAACGGTAAACAATATGATGTTCAATGAGGACAAATTCCAACTACTCCGTTATGGAAAACTGGAGGAGATAATAACTAGAACAGAGTATACTACAGACTCTGTCCATACAATAGAGCAGAAAAATAATGTAAGGGACCTGGGAGTAGTAATGTCTGAGGATCTCACTTTCAAGGATCACAACAGTGCCACGATCGCACGTGCAAAGAAAATGATAGGATGGATAATGAGAACGCTCAAAACGAGAGATGCCAAGCCTATGATGATCCTTTTTAAATCACTTGTTCTCTCTAGGCTGGAATACTGCTGTACATTAACATCTCCATTCAAAGCAGGTGAAATCGCAGATCTAGAGAGTGTACAGGGATCCTTTACTGCACGTATAAGTTCTGTCAAGCACCTTAACTACTGGGAACGCTTGGAAGCACTTGATTTGTACTCGTTGGAACGCAGGAGGGAGAGATATATCATAATCTACACTTGGAAAATCCTGGAAGGAATGGTCCCAAATCTGCACACAGAAATCACTCCCTACGAAAGTAATAGACTGGGCAGGCGATGCAAAATGCCCCCAATTAAAAGTAGGGGCGCCATTGGTACACTAAGGGAAAACACCATAAGTGTCCGGGGCCCAAGACTGTTCAACAGCCTCCCATCAAGCATTAGGGGAATTGCCAATTAACCCCTGGCTGCCTTCAAGAGAGAGCTGGACAGATACCTAAAGTCAGTGCCGGATCAGCCGGGCTGTGGCTCGTACGTTGGACTGCGTGCGGCCCGCAGTAACAGCCTAGTTGATCAGGCCCTGATCTATCGGGAGGCCTGGTCATGGACCGGGCCGCGGGGGCGTTGATCCCCGGAATAACCTCCAGGTAACCCATAATTCAGTCTTTTATCTGTCCCCTTTCTTTATAAATAACAGCTGTGCCAATTAGAGAGATTAGCTGATACCTTTGCTCTAGGGTCACAATTGTTTTGATCTTTCTCCTTCAATTGCTTTTTGTTACATTCACCTCTTAAAGGAGTCTCGTCACTGTGGTCCTACTACCATGCCTTCGGCAGTTCTTCACTTCTGTAAAGACTGATTTGAAAATTCCAATAATTACTTCATAAAGCTACTGTCATTCTTCATCAGCATCCCTTTCCGCTGTGTGTTTGTGTGTGTAAATGAGTGGGAGTGTAAATAATTATCTGTAATTGTAACTACATGAGCAGAGCTACGCTCGGGGTGTCCTTCAGTAGTTCACAAGGACCGTATAACATCGGCTTCATGTTATCAGACATTGAGTTGAGCGCTAGAGCCCTGCCTCTTGTACCATTAGAAATGTACAAAACATATGCCATGCCTTAGAGTATGCGGCAGCACCAGAATGAAACTCACACCTCATCAAGGATGTTCAAAAGTGAAGATTCACAGGTTTGCGGTTAGCCAAGTTCGGGAGAGTAGGGGTTTGAACTACGAATGTAGAGGAATGTGTGTATGCTTGACTAACTATTAATTAGTCAGTCTTTTCACTCAGCCTTACAGCCGCAACACTGTTAAAAATTTAGTGAGCATTTTCCTCGGCGGGAGCTATCAAATAAAATGGTATGATATTCATGTTGAAACCTGGTTCCTGGTTAATTACCAGGCTAAATAGTCTAGCAGACTTGACCACTGGATGGCTTCGACGCTTTGATAAGCTCTAGAATTTTATGATGACGCATCCTATTACCAACACTGTGATTCAGTTAAGTCTCTTCCTGTCTTGTACAAAATTATGGATTGCAATATATTGAACAATTTGAAGGGAGGGGAAATGGACTAGTGTGCCTTCCCAGGTATGCTACTGTGTATCTGGTGTCTTGGTCTGGCGACTCAACAGGACAAGATCTCGATCAGCGTATAGTGTGTCTTGCTTAATAATCAGCTGTTGCTGAAACCACGTCATTAGTCATCTAGCATATGTGCTGGTAATGTCTTGGACATCGGGAGCCCGCTTGTAATGTGGATTCCGTCTTAGGTCCAGAAAGCCTACTGACATTTAAATAAGTCTAGGTACTTAACGACCAAGAGAGACATTAAAACAGTAAAATAAGAGGACAAGTATCTTCACCAGGTACCAGATCAACCAGGCTGTGATTGATATGTGGGGCAGTGGGCCACCAG
Source organism: Cherax quadricarinatus (assembly GCF_038502225.1). Taxonomy (NCBI): domain Eukaryota; kingdom Metazoa; phylum Arthropoda; class Malacostraca; order Decapoda; family Parastacidae; genus Cherax; species Cherax quadricarinatus. The sequence continues at coordinate 8,317,294 of NC_091334.1, forward strand.
CAGCAACAGCCTAGTTAATCAGGCAAGCACCAGGCGAGCCTGGCCTATAGCCGGGCTCCGCCAGTAGAAAAAACTCGAGCTCATCAGGCAAAGGTATACACATTCAGGGAGCGGCATTATATTAATCAGGCTTTTTGATTGAGGAATCACGCCCGGCCATGTATGCTCTCTCTTTCCGCACACAAGACTGATGACTCAAGACTTGAATCGGTTCGACAGAGCTGATAGCAGATTTGGGTTGGTGAGTAAGCGGAACACTTTACATGAAGAGGCGAATTCTATACACAATTTCAAGCGGATATTATCGGGTAGTGGAGGACAGAAATTATTGAAACCGATTGCTGAGAGTTGCAAGACGAGGCCAGGACCTATGATTTTGACCCAGTGCAAACACATCTAGTTATATAATTTCCTTCCTCATTGCTCTACTAGGTCTCCCAGCTCAGGCTGACACAATTTTTAACACCGTATATCACACCACAGTGAGTTATACACACAAACACACACCAACCTACCTGCACGAAGCGCACCTCTTGAATTTTAAGAGGCTCTTTGTGGGTTGCTGCGAGCTTCGGGTTGCCTTTGTGGACGTGTTTATAATGAGTGTTGGAAAACTAGGCCACCGGGCTCTTGTTACCGCAGGGAGTAATTAACCTCTAAACTACCTCATGGTGGAGATTCTAAAGAAACCTTAAAAATCGGGATTAATAATAACTATATCTGCGATGAGTTTCGTGTCTCACTACTCTCGGTTTGGTGCTTGCATGGCCAACCAGGCTGTTGCTGCTGCCTGGCCAACCAGGCTGTTGCTGCTGCTGTTGCCTGGCCAACCAGGCTGTTACTGCTGCTGTTGTCTGGCCAACCAGGCTGTTGCTGCCCCACATATCAATCACAGCCTGGTTGATCTTGCACTTGGTGAAGATACTTGTCCAGTTTCCTCTTGAAGGCTTCTACACTTGTTTCCAGCCGTGTTTCTGATGTCTTCTGGTCTATAATAATAATTTTTGTAATGGTACTGCACCACTTAATAATACTGATAAAGAAATAATAGTGATGGTCAGAGTAGTATTAATAGTAACAGCAATACAGTATTCCTGGTTTTTAAAGTCCCACCTGTTAAGTAGTATATACAACTTGAGCACTGTGAAGATTGTTGGAATATTTATTATTATTATTATTATTATTATAATATAATTATTATTAATTATTATCACCACGGGTATGCGCCTGGGGAATAGCAGGTTTGGTTCTAGGAAATGAAAGTCGGTTCTAGTTCCTCTTATCAAGAGCTCTTCACCTGCATCTAAGCATTTCACTTGGACTATTATAGAATTTTTAGCACGTGGCTATAAATATTTGTACAAAGGAAATTAGGCTATTGCTTATGTACTTGCTTTTTTTGTGTGAGGTTTGAGTCCTGGCTCTTAATTAAACTTCATTACCGCCATTTTTACTCTCGAGTCCTGTTATACCTATCCTTAAAACAGTGTGTGGAGTTTGCCAGCCTCCTTTTATATATAAGAACTGCCAGCAAACGTTTGTCTTCAAGAGGAAAATTGATAAGGTATTCGAGTCGGTCTTCATCAACCGGGCTGTGGCATATGCTTACGTTGAACTGCGTACTACTGCATTAACAATCTGTCGACTGATCAGGCCATCATCAGCCAGGAGGCCAGGTCAAGGACCGGTCCGCAGGAGCGATGAATCCCCACATCCTCCCTCCTGGAATCAAGAATATACAGGTGTAGCGTTGTCTGTCTAGGCTAAGTTTTTGCAAGTTCACCAACTGATATCACGCTCGCTCCCCACTGGAAACATATTGTTGTATTAAAGCAATATCTTTCATCATAAAAGTAATCACAAGTCTGATCGATTTGGTAAAGCTCTACACAGAGTGAAATGTTGCGACAATAAAAGTCTGTCTTTTCACTGAGACTTCGACACCGCCAACTCCAATACCGAGTATGTCTGATTTCCTAACATGTGGCGCATTACGCTCAGTAGGTGCATTACACCTGCACTGATTACATCCAGCGATACACTTCGACTCCATCGCTGCGATACAGGTGCTACAGCAGACTCGTCCACAAAATAACGTTCATCTCATCTCATCACCTCAAGCCTATCCTCCAGGACCTGAACGCATAGGATAGGAAGTTTACGATCAACTGGATTCCAAGCCATGTAGGCATCAGAGGGAATGAGGTTCCATCCGAAGCAGCCACCGTACATGACCAGATAGAACTTGACATTCCCATTAGCCTGCATCAGACCATCGCCACCGTCTAGGTTATCCCACTGCGAAACCTATATCAGAGTTGGCCATAGTAATACGATGTGAAAACGGCCTTTAGGAGGCTACCTACCCGCCTACACTGCCGACCATGACCCTCAAACTACTGTCACATTAGTATTCCTGACGGTAATGGATCTCAAGACCCTAGTTTTCCGGCTCACCGGGCATGTACGTACCACCTCAATGAATTTTTTTTTTTTTTTAATCTCCCATCAAGCATTTTTTTTCAGGTTTTCCTGTTACACCCATTCTAGGCCCGTGAGAACATTTGCCTTCAATCGTCACCTACCACACGGGTGGTAATCCCAGCTTTAACGGGGTACAGTTACACGACAACATACTAGCACAGTAAGCCACATGAAAGTCACCACATTAAGCTTACCTCGGACGAGTTACCACAGAATATAAACCTTTATTAGGACGCTGTGCGTGAATGTGTTATATATATATATATATATATATATATATATATATATATATATATATATATATATATATATATATATATAGCCGGACTTGAGTCCTGGAAATGGGAAGTACAATGCCTGCACTCTAAAGGAGGGGTTTCGGGATATTAGCAGTTTGGAGGGATATGTTGTGTATCTTTATACGTATATGCTTCTAAACTGGTGTGTTCTGAGCGCCTCAGCAAAAAAAGTGATTATGTGTGAGTGAGGTGGAACTGTTGAATGATGAAAGTATTTTCTTTTTGGGGATTCTCTTTCTTTTTTGGGTCACTCTGCCTCGGTGGGAGACGGCCGACTTGTTAAAAAAAATATGTATACGTATATGTATATATGTCGTGCCGAATAGGCAGAACTTGCGATCTTGGCTTAAATAGCAACGCTCATCTTGCCGTATAAGACGAGTGAAAATTTGTGTATGCAATAATTTCCCCAAAATCATTCTGAACATAACGAAAAAAATATATTTCACTGTGTTTGTTTAGTATTAAATTATTGTAAACGTATCTAAAATATATTTAGTTGGGTTAGGCTAAAATAAATTGTTCTTGTTAAAATAAGGTTAGGTAAGTTTTCTAAGAATCTTTTGGTGCAAAATTAAATTTTTTTACATTAACATTAATGAAAAAATATATCTTTAAACGTATAAGAAATTTTTTTTAGAAAGGACTTAATTTTAAATGAGTTCTTGCTAATTGACCAGTTTTTTTCATATTCGGCACGATATATATATATATATATATATATATATATATATATATATATATATATATATATATATATATATTATATTATATTATATTATATTATATGTCGTGCCGAATAGGCAGAACTTGGGATCTTGGCTTAAATAGCAACGATCATCTTGCCATATAGGACAAGCGAAAATTTGTGTATGCAATAATTTCGCCAAAATCATTCTGAACCTAACGAAAAAAATATATTTCACTCTTTGTTTAGTATTAAATTATTGTAAACAAATCTAAAATATATTTAGTTGGGTTCGACTAAAATAAAATGTTCTTGTTATAATAATTGTAGGTAAGTTTTCTAAGATTCTTTTGGAGCAAAATTAAAAATTTTTACAATAACATTAATGAAAAAAATATATCTTTAAACGTATCAGAGAAAATTTTAGAAAGGACTTAATTTTAAATGAGCTTTTGCTAGTTGACCAGTTTTACATATTCGGCACGACATATATATATATACATATATATATATATATATATATATATATATATATATATATATATATATATATATATATATATATATATATATCGTTGGTTAAGTGGTTAAGGCAATGTGAACGTTATGTCTTATTACAACCCAGGATTCCAAATGGCCTGTTATCCCGGGTGTAATGGGAGCAAAATAAACACAGCAGAAACAGTTTAGACTTATATTATCCTTCACCAATTTAGAACAGCAATATGTACACTATGTACAGTGATAAGTATAGTGCACTCCACGGTAAGCAAGGCAGAAATAGAAGCCACAAGATAGCAGACCGTGCTTCAACCAGCTCTAGAATGGGAATGACAAGGGCAGACAGGAGAGTGGTACCCACATAACCTCTGCGATTGCCAAAACCATCTTATTGGCTAGAACCTGGTCACTAGTTGAACGACGGGGCCCCATCATCAACTCTTAGCAACCTGGTTCGCTGGTTGGGGGAGATAGCCTGTAAATGAGGGTGTGTACATGAGCCGAATAAAGGTTACGTACTCTTTGCATGCCACATGTCTCTTGAGGAGGGAGAATGTGTCGTAGGATCTAATCCCGTCTGGCTGTAGTTTGGTAAATGTTTCAGTACCACTTGTTTCGTGGTTTCATTACTAATATATATTTATATATATATATATATATATATATATATATGTCGTGCCGAATATGTAAAACTGGTCAATTAGCAAGAACTCATTTAAAATTAAGTCCTTTCTAAATTTTTCTCATATACGTTTAAAGATATATTTTTTTTCATTAATGTTAATGTAAAAAAAATTAATTTTGCACCAGAAGAATCTTAGAAAGCTTACCTAACCTTATTATAAAAAGAAGAATTTATTTTAGTCTAACCCAACTATATATATTTTAGATTTGTTTACAATAATTTAATACTAAACAAACACAGTGAAATACATTTTTTTCGTTAGGTTCAGAATGATTTTGGGGAAATTATTTCGTACACAAATTGTCGCTTTTCCTATATGGCAAGACGAGCGTTGCTATTTAAGCCAAGATCGCAAGTTCTGCCTATTCGGCACGACATATATATATATATATATATATATATATATATATATATATATATATTATATATGTCGTGCCGAATAGGCAGAACTTGCGATCTTGGCTTAAATAGCAACGCTCATCTTGCTATATATATATAGGACAAGTGAAAATTTGTGTATGCAATAATTTCGCCAAAATCATTCTGAACCTAACGAAAAAAATATATTTCACTGTTTGTTTAATATTAAATTATTGTAAACAAATTTAAAATATATTTAGTTGGGTTAGGCTAAAATAAATTGTTCTTGTTATAATAAGGTTAGGTAAGTTTTCTAAGTTACTTTTGGTGCAAAATTATAATTTTTTACATCAACATGAATGAAAAAAATATATCTTTAAACGTATAAGAGAAAATTTTAGAAAGGACTTAATTTTAAATAAGTTCTTGCTAATTGACCAGTTTTACATATTCGGCACGACATATATATATATGTCGTGCCGAATAGGCAGAACTTGCTATCTTGGCTTAAATAGCAACGCTCATCTTGTCATATAGGACAAGTGAAAATTTGTGTATGCAATAATTTCGCCAAAATCATTCTGAACCGTACAAAAAAAAATATATTTGATTGTGTTCGTTTAGTACTAAATTATTGTAAGCGTATTTAAAATATATTTAGTTGGGTTAGGCTAAAATAAATTGCTCTTGTTATAATAAGGTTAGGTAAGTTTTCTAAGATTCTTTTGGTGCAAAATTAAAAATTTTTGCATTAACATTAATGAAAAAAATATATCTTAAAACGTATAAGAGAAAATTTCAGAAAGGACTTAATTTGACCAGTTTTACATATTCGGCACGACATATATATATATATATATATATATATATATATATATATATATATATATATATATATATATATATATATATATATATATATATATATATGTGTGTGTGTGTGTGTGTGTGTGTGTGTGTGTGCATGCAAGGAATTCGCAAGAGCTGGCGAAATATACACAAACACTGATCTCTGGCTGAAGGAGACTCGAACCTACGAACCTTGGAACAAGGTACGCAGTGCTTTACCAATCTACCCACACTGGACCAATATCAATATATATATATATATATATATATATATATATATATATATATATATATATATATATATACATATATATATATATATATATATATATATATATATATATATAGGTAGTAGGTTGGTAGACAGCAACCACCCAGGGAAGTACTACCGTCCTGCCAGATGACTGTGAAACAAAAACCTGTAACTGTTTTGCATGATGGTAGGATTGCTGGTTTTCTTTTTCTGTCTCATAAACACGCTAAGATAACAGGGATATCTTGCTACTCCTACTTACACTTTGGTCACACTTCACAGACACGCACATGCATATATATATATATATACATACATCTAGGTTTTTCTCCTTTTTCTAAATAGCTCTTGTTCTTTTTTATTTCTTCTATTATCCATGGGGAAGTGGAAAAGAATCTTTCCTCCGTAAGCCATGCGTGTCGTATGAGGCGACTAAAATGCCGGGAGCAATGGGCTAGTAACCCCTTCTCCTGTATACAATTACTAAAAAAGAGAAGAAGAAAAACTTTATAAAACTGGGTTGCTTAAATGTGCGTGGATGTAGTGCGGATGACAAGAAACAGATGGTTGCTGATGTTATGAATGAAAAGAAGTTGGATGTCCTGGCCCTAAGCGAAACAAAGCTGAAGGGGGTAGGAGAGTTTCAGTGGGGGGAAATAAATGGGATTAAATCTGGAGTATCTGAGAGAGTTAGAGCAAAGGAAGGGGTAGCAGTAATGTTAAATGATCAGTTATGGAAGGAGAAAAGAGAATATGAATGTGTAAATTCAAGAATTATGTGGATTAAAGTAAAGGTTGGATGCGAGAAGTGGGTCATAATAAGCGTGTATGCACCTGGAGAAGAGAGGAATGCAGAGGAGAGAGAAAGATTTTGGGAGATGTTAAGTGAATGTATAGGAGCCTTTGAACCAAGTGAGAGAGTAATTGTGGTAGGGGACTTGAATGCTAAAGTAGGAGAAACTTTTAGAGAGGGTGTGGTAGGTAAGTTTGGGGTGCCAGGTGTAAATGATAATGGGAGCCCTTTGATTGAACTTTGTATAGAAAGGGGTTTAGTTATAGGTAATACATATTTTAAGAAAAAGAGGATAAATAAGTATACACGATATGATGTAGGGCGAAATGACAGTAGTTTGTTGGATTATGTATTGGTAGATAAAAGACTGTTGAGTAGACTTCAGGATGTACATGTTTATAGAGGGGCCACAGATATATCAGATCACTTTCTAGTTGTAGCTACACTGAGAGTAAAAGGTAGATGGGATACAAGGAGAATAGAAGCATCAGGGAAGAGAGAGGTGAAGGTTTATAAACTAAAAGAGGAGGCAGTTAGGGTAAGATATAAACAGCTATTGGAGGATAGATGGGCTAATGAGAGCATAGGCAATGGGGTCGAAGAGGTATGGGGTAGGTTTAAAAATGTAGTGTTAGAGTGTTCAGCAGAAGTTTGTGGTTACAGGAAAGTGGGTGCAGGAGGGAAGAGGAGCGATTGGTGGAATGATGATGTAAAGAGAGTAGTAAGGGAGAAAAAGTTAGCATATGAGAAGTTTTTACAAAGTAGAAGTGATGCAAGGAGGGAAGAGTATATGGAGAAAAAGAGAGAAGTTAAGAGAGTGGTGAAGCAATGTAAAAAGAGAGCAAATGAGAGAGTGGGTGAGATGTTATCAACAAATTTTGTTGAAAATAAGAAAAAGTTTTGGAGTGAGATTAACAAGTTAAGAAAGCCTAGAGAACAAATGGATTTGTCAGTTAAAAATAGGAGAGGAGAGTTATTAAATGGAGAGTTAGAGGTATTGGGAAGATGGAGGGAATATTTTGAGGAATTGTTAAATGTTGATGAAGATAGGGAAGCTGTGATTTCGTGTATAGGGCAAGGAGGAATAACATCTTGTAGGAGTGAGGAAGAGCCAGTTGTGAGTGTGGGGGAAGTTCGTGAGGCAGTAGGTAAAATGAAAGGGGGTAAGGCAGCCGGGATTGATGGGATAAAGATAGAAATGTTAAAAGCAGGTGGGGATATAGTTTTGGAGTGGTTGGTGCAATTATTTAATAAATGTATGGAAGAGGGTAAGGTACCTAGGGATTGGCAGAGAGCATGCATAGTTCCTTTGTATAAAGGCAAAGGGGATAAAAGAGAGTGCAAAAATTATAGGGGGATAAGTCTGTTGAGTGTACCTGGTAAAGTGTATGGTAGAGTTATAATTGAAAGAATTAAGAGTAAGACGGAGAATAGGATAGCAGATGAACAAGGAGGCTTTAGGAAAGGTAGGGGGTGTGTGGACCAGGTGTTTACAGTGAAACATATAAGTGAACAGTATTTAGATAAGGCTAAAGAGGTCTTTGTGGCATTTATGGATTTGGAAAAGGCGTATGATAGGGTGGATAGGGGGGCAATGTGGCAGATGTTGCAAGTGTATGGTGTAGGAGGTAGGTTACTGAAAGCAGTGAAGAGTTTTTACGAGGATAGTGAGGCTCAAGTTAGAGTATGTAGGAAAGAGGGAAATTTTTTCCCAGTAAAAGTAGGCCTTAGACAAGGATGTGTGATGTCACCGTGGTTGTTTAATATATTTATAGATGGGGTTGTAAGAGAAGTAAATGCGAGGGTCTTGGCAAGAGGCGTGGAGTTAAAAGATAAAGAATCACACACAAAGTGGGAGTTGTCACAGCTGCTCTTTGCCGATGACACTGTGCTCTTGGGAGATTCTGAAGAGAAGTTGCAGAGATTGGTGGATGAATTTGGTAGGGTGTGCAAAAGAAGAAAATTAAAGGTGAATACAGGAAAGAGTAAGGTTATGAGGATAACAAAAAGATTAGGTGATGAAAGATTGAATATCAGATTGGAGGGAGAGAGTATGGAGGAGGTGAACGTATTCAGATATTTGGGAGTGGACGTGTCAGCGGATGGGTCTATGAAAGATGAGGTGAATCATAGAATTGATGAGGGAAAAAGAGTGAGTGGTGCACTTAGGAGTCTGTGGAGACAAAGAACTTTGTCCTTGGAGGCAAAGAGGGGAATGTATGAGAGTATAGTTTTACCAACGCTCTTATATGGGTGTGAAGCGTGGGTGATGAATGTTGCAGCGAGGAGAAGGCTGGAGGCAGTGGAGATGTCATGTCTGAGGGCAATGTGTGGTGTGAATATAATGCAGAGAATTCGTAGTTTGGAAGTTAGGAGGAGGTGCGGGATTACCAAAACTGTTGTCCAGAGGGCTGAGGAAGGGTTGTTGAGGTGGTTCGGACATGTAGAGAGAATGGAGCGAAACAGAATGACTTCAAGAGTGTATCAGTCTGTAGTGGAAGGAAGGCGGGGTAGGGGTCGGCCTAGGAAGGGTTGGAGGGAGGGGGTAAAGGAGGTTTTGTGTGCGAGGGGCTTGGACTTCCAGCAGGCATGCGTGAGCGTGTTTGATAGGAGTGAATGGAGACAAATGGTTTTTAATACTTGACGTGCTGTTGGAGTGTGAGCAAAGTAACATTTATGAAGGGATTCAGGGAAACCGGCAGGCCGGACTTGAGTCCTGGAGATGGGAAGTACAGTGCCTGCACTCTGAAGGAGGGGTGTTAATGTTGCAGTTTAAAAACTGTAGTGTAAAGCACCCTTCTGGCAAGACAGTGATGGAGTGAATGATGGTGAAAGTTTTTCTTTTTCGGGCCACCCTGCCTTGGTGGGAATCGGCCGGTGTGATAATAAAAAAAAAAAAAAGTCTGTTGAGTGTACCTGGTAAAGTGTATGGTAGAGTTATAATTGAAAGAATTAAGAGTAAGACGGAGAATAGGATAGCAGATGAACAAGGAGGCTTTAGGAAAGGTAGGGGGTGTGTGGACCAGGTGTTTACAGTGAAACATATAAGTGAACAGTATTTAGATAAGGCTAAAGAGGTCTTTGTGGCATTTATGGATTTGGAAAAGGCGTATGACAGGGTGGATAGGGGGGCAGTGTGGCAGATGTTGCAAGTGTATGGTGTAGGAGGTAGGTTACTGAAAGCAGTGAAGAGTTTTTACGAGGATAGTGAGGCTCAAGTTAGAGTATGTAGGAAAGAGGGAAATTTTTTCCCAGTAAAAGTAGGCCTTAGACAAGGATGTGTGATGTCACCGTGGTTGTTTAATATATAGATGGGGTTGTAAGAGAAGTAAATGCGAGGGTCTTGGCAAGAGGCGTGGAGTTAAAAGATAAAGAATCACACACAAAGTGGGAGTTGTCACAGCTGCTCTTTGCTGATGACACTGTGCTCTTGGGAGATTCTGAAGAGAAGTTGCAGAGATTGGTGGATGAATTTGGTAGGGTGTGCAAAAGAAGAAAATTAAAGGTGAATACAGGAAAGAGTAAGGTTATGAGGATAACAAAAAGATTAGGTGATGAAAGATTGAATATCAGATTGGAGGGAGAGAGTATGGAGGAGGTGAACGTATTCAGATATTTGGGAGTGGACGTGTCAGCGGATGGGTCTATGAAAGATGAGGTGAATCATAGAATTGATGAGGGAAAAAGAGTGAGTGGTGCACTTAGGAGTCTGTGGAGACAAAGAACTTTATCCTTGGAGGCAAAGAGGGGAATGTATGAGAGTATAGTTTTACCAACGCTCTTATATGGGTGTGAAGCGTGGGTGATGAATGTTGCAGCGAGGAGAAGGCTGGAGGCAGTGGAGATGTCATGTCTGAGGGCAATGTGTGGTGTGAATATAATGCAGAGAATTCGTAGTTTGGAAGTTAGGAGGAGGTGCGGGATTACCAAAACTGTTGTCCAGAGGGCTGAGGAAGGGTTGTTGAGGTGGTTCGGACATGTAGAGAGAATGAAGCGAAACAGAATGACTTCAAGAGTGTATCAGTCTGTAGTGGAAGGAAGGCGGGGTAGGGGTCGGCCTAGGAAGGGTTGGAGGGAGGGGGTAAAGGAGGTTTTGTGTGCGAGGGGCTTGGACTTCCAGCAGGCATGCGTGAGCGTGTTTGATAGGAGTGAATGGAGACAAATGGTTTTTAATACTTGACGTGCTGTTGGAGTGTGAGCAAAGTAACATTTATGAAGGGATTCAGGGAAACCGGCAGGCCGGACTTGAGTCCTGGAGATGGGAAGTACAGTGCCTGCACTCTGAAGAAGGGGTGTTAATGTTGCAGTTTAAAAACTGTAGTGTAAAGCACCCTTCTGGCAAGACAGTGATGGAGTGAATGATGGTGAAAGTTTTTCTTTTTCGGGCCACCCTGCCTTGGTGGGAATCGGCCAGTGTGATAATAAAATATATATATATATATATATATATATATATATATATATATATATATATATATATATATATATATATATATATATATATATATATATATATATATATAGCGACTGTTGGCAGAAAGGTGGGCTAGTGCAAAGATGAGTAGTGTGGGGGTTGAAGAGGGTTGGAATAGTTTTAAAAATGCAGTATTAGAATGTGGGGCAGAAGTTTGTGGTTATAGGAGGGTGGGGGCAGGAGGAAAGAGGAGTGATTGGTGGAATGAAGTAAAGGGATGTGATAAAAGAGAAAAAGGTAGCTTATGAGAGGTTTTTACAAAGCAGAAGTGTTATAAGAAGAGCAGAGTATATGGAGAGTAAAAGAAAGGTAAAGAGAGTGGTGAGAGAGTGCAAAAGGAGAGCAGATAGAGTGGGAGAGGCACTGTCAAGAAATTTTAATGAAAGTAAGAAAAAATTTTGGAGCGAGTTAAACAAGTTAAGAAAGCCTAGGGAAAGTATGGATTTGTCAGTTAAAAACAGAGTAGGGAAGTTAGTAGATGGGGAGATGGAGGTATTAGGTAGATGGCGAGAATATTTTGAGGAACTTTTAAATGTTAAGGAAGAAAGAGAGGCAGTAATTTCTATGCACTGGTCAGGGAGGTATACCATCTTTTAGGAGTGGAGAAGAGCAGAATGTAAGTGTGGGGGAGGTACGTGAGGCATTGCGTAGAATGAAAGGGGGTAAAGCAGCTGGAACTGATGGGATCATGACAGAAATGTTAAAAGCAGGGGGGGATATAGTGTTGGAGTGGTTGGTACTTTTGTTTAATAAATGTATGAAAGTGGGGAAGGTACCTAGGGATTGGCGGAGAGCATGTATAGTCCCTTTATATAAAGGGAAAGGGGACAAAAGAGACTGTAAAAATTATAGAGGAATAAGTTTACTGAGTATACCAGGAAAAGTGTACGGTAGGGTTATAATTGAAAGAATTAGAGGTAAGACAGAATGTAGGATTGCGGATGAGCAAGGAGGTTTCAGAGTGGGTAGGGGATGTGTAGATCAAGCGTTTACATTGAAGCATATATGTGAACAGTATTTAGATAAAGGTAGGGAAGTTTTTATTGCATTTATGGATTTAGAAAAGGCATATGATAGAGTGGATAGAGGAGCAATGTGGCAGATGTTGCAAGTATATGGAATAGGTGGTAAGTTATTAAATGCTGTAAAGAATTTTTATGAGGATAGTGAGGCTCAGGTTAGGGTGTGTAGAAGAGAGGGAGACTACTTCCCAGTAAAAGTAGGTCTTAGACAGGGATGTGTAATGTCACCATGGTTGTTTAATATATTTATAGATGGGGTTGTAAAGGAAGTAAATGCTAGGGTGTTCGGGAGAGGGGTGGAACTAAATTTTGGGGAATCAAATTCAAAATGGGAATTGACACAGTTACTTTTTGCTGATGATACTGTGCTTATGGGAGATTCTAAAGAAAAATTGCAAAGGTTAGTGGATGAGTTTGGGAGTGTGTGTAAAGGTAGAAAGTTGAAAGTGAACATAGAAAAGAGTAAGGTGATGAGGGTATCAAATGATTTAGATAAAGAAAAATTGGATATCAAATTGGGGAGGAGGAGTATGGAAGAAGTGAATGTTTTCAGATACTTGGGAGTTGACGTGTCGGCGGATGGATTTATGAAGGATGAGGTTAATCATAGAATTGATGAGGGAAAAAAGTTGAGTGGCGCGTTGAGGTATATGTGGAGTCAAAAAACGTTATCTATGGAGGCAAAGAAGGTAATGTATGAAAGTATAGTAGTACCAACACTCTTATATGGGTGTGAAGCTTGGGTGGTAAATGCAGCAGCGAGGAGACGGATGGAGGCAGTGGAGATGTCCTGTTTAAGGGCAATGTGTGGTGTAAATATTATGCAGAAAATTCGGAGTGTGGAAATTATGAAAAGGTGTGGAGTTAATAAAAGTATTAGTCAGAGGGCAGAAGAGGGGTTGTTGAGGTGGTTTGGTCATTTAGAGAGAATGGATCAAAGTAGAATGACATGGAAAGCATATAAATCTATAGGGGAAGGAAGGCAGGGTAGGGGTCATCCTCGAAAGGGTTGGAGAGAGGGGGTAAAGGAGGTTTTGTGGGCAAGGGGCTTGGACTTCCAGCAAGCGTGTTAGGAGTGAATGGAGACAAATGGTACTTGGGACCTGACGATCTGTTGGAGTGTGAGCAGGGTAATATTTAGTGAAGGGATTCAGGGAAACCGGTTATTTTCATACAGTCGGACTTGAGTCCTGGAAATGGGAAGTACAATGCCTGCACTTTAAAGGAGGGGTTTGGGATATTGGCAGTTTGGAGGGATATGTTGTGTATCTTTATATGGGTATGCTTCTAAACTGTTGTATTCTGAGCACCTCTGCAAAAACAGTGATAATGTGTGAGTGTGGTGAAAGTGTTGAATGATGATGAAAGTATTTTCTTTTTGTGGATTTTCTTTCTTTTTTGGGTCACCCTGCCTCGGTGGGAGACGGCCGACTTGTTGAAAATATATATATATATATATATATATATATATATATATATATATATATATATATATATATATATATATATATATATATATATATTTATAAGTACCACCTCTATAGTTGGAATGGGGACCCCTCATCCTCAGAGAAGACAATAAACGTACCTCAGGAAAAACTCAAGGTTCTCCCCGGAGCTGTTTGAATATTTTCTTCTGATACCACCCACTATATATTTTATATTCTATGTGAACATTTATTAATAAACAGAATACATTTACAGAAAACATAAACATGAATACAATGGCACAATGTATCAAAGATCATGAATTTCCTCCAGCTCCTCCGAGGCTGGACGCGAGCCAAGTATGCAGCAAGCATTTCCCCTCTGGATGGCTACGCTGAGGCGCTGGAACATGAAAGTGGCTGCCTTGGGTCCCTGGTGGTGTCGATGAGTCTGGAACCCAATTCTTTAAGGAAATGTGTGGCATTTTTTCCCCATGATCGCAAGGTCTCTGATCCCACTGGGACAAGTTGATACTGTTGGCTAATGTCCCTGTACTTGCTGATCTTGTACTCCTCCCTGTGGTCAGCAGCTCCTCCCTGTTGCCCCACACTGTGATGGATATAGGTGTCAGCCAGTGTGGACACACAGGTATAGTCCCATGCTAAGAGCTTGCCATTCTTCCAAAGATAGATGGTGATCCCGTCGGGGCAGTTTGCTGGTTTGTGGGTATTGTTGGCTGCTAGTGATCGGGGCTCCCTCTCTGCAGGGCATCCAGCTGTAGCAAGGGTTCTCTTAATGATGTCGTTGACCTCATTGTGTCTTGCATGCCAGCCCTTGGTTTTGGAACAGTTAAGACCATGTAGACCGTATTGGTCTGCTTACACTTCGCCGCAAATACACGTATATTCTGTGTGAGTTGGGGCAGCAAGGCGCAGAGCCACTGCAATACGGAGGGTCTTAGGGTCGAGTCGCGTTCCCATTGCCGATATGGGAACTGTTTGGAGGAAGTCCCCGGAGTGAGGTGCGCTCACAGCCTGGAGACGGGCAATCTCCCTATCTGATGTTGCAGCCCTGAGCATGTTGGCAAGCACCTTTTCAGCAATCGGGCCATCCCAGCTTGACTGTGAGGCAGTGCTGCACTAGGGTTTGGTGCTGGAGCCGCAAGAGTCTCCCATTCGGTGATGGCACTGGCATAGCTAGGGTCTTCTATTCCTGCTGAGTCACTGAGGGTATCGGGAAGAATTTGTCTTATCAATTCATTTGATGCTATGGAAGAGGATAGGAAAGCTGGTAGAGCAATCTGGGAGGATCTGCGTACTCCTAGCCCTCCAAGCCTGACCGGAAGTGAGGCTTGCAACCACTGTCCATCGTCAAGGGAAAGATTCAATACACTCTCTAGCATGGTCTTCAGGAGGGAGTCATATTCCTTGAGTTTTGGACTGCTGAAGGCTGGGGAGCATCTCAGAAAGTAGGTAAGTTTTGGGATTGACATGCACCTGGTGAGTAGGTAGAAGGCATCGTGTGTGTCAGTGTCTTTCATCCTGCTTTCCATCGTCCAGAGGTCTGAGAATTTTTTTTTTAGGATCAGATCGATGGCATTGGACCCAAGTGGAGCACCAAGGAGAGTGCTATTGACTGGATCAATGGCTCGTGCTCCTGGTAAAACGGCACTAATATTCTGGATCATCTGTTGATTGGTAGAAACTATTTCAAGTGTTTCTTATCAAATAAAACAAACACACACATGCATACAAATTGTATCTTTATTATTATTAATTAATTATTATATTCATGAGATATACGTCAAGCTCAGTATTACATTTTTTTTAATTTCCGAGTGTTGTATCATCTGCTACTTTAATACACTAAGAGAAACGTGACTTCTGTACTTCATTAACGAAAACAGAAACTTTTTCTTGGGATTTTTATAAAAAAAAATGTATTTAGCAATTTCATCTTTTAAGAGTACGTATTACATTGTTCTAACATTTTCCCGTATATTTATAAGATATTTTTTTCTGTTTAAAAAATACAAAAATGAACACAGAATTTTTAAACGTGTTTGAGTTTTGAAAAATGTCTTAATAATTTGTCAGACAATTTAGCTTTGATAAAGGAAAATGAGAATGCGTAATGTACTTTTATAACGGCACATGTAAATATGATTTTACAATGAATAATAACCACATTACAGTGCCTGGAACAGTTTACAGATGTGAATGTATACTAGATAATATTTTGATTTGGGTTCCAGATCGACCAGTTTGATGACTGTAGGCCAGTGAGCCGCTAACTGACTGGTAGAACAAGCAACCAGTGAGGAAGCCTAGCTCCTGGCTGCGAGGCTAGAAAACTATGAAACCAGGCATAGGTATGGTCCAAAACATTTCAGTTCGACTTCATAATGGACCGAAACGTTGTCTAGTTCTCGTTTCCAACTTATGGGTTGTGATTGGCTTGGAAAGCTTCTCTTCAGACAGGGGTAATGTTGTTTCACGAGATTTGCAGTTTGACTGCACGCTTGAACTGGCTAGATCAACTTTACCCCCCCCACCCCCACCCCCACGCAGGATATATACACCGTAAGGTATTCTGTTATACCTCTGTGTATATACATATACACCTAGAGTTTAGCCCCTGTTATAGGATTTAAAGTATTATTGACGGGAGTTGAACAGGTTACTTGCAGCCTTGATGACTTTGGTGTAGTCGATAGTCTTTAAACCTCATTAACCGGTCAACCTTTTCTCCCTTGTTTGTACATTACCAGGACAGATGGGAAGTGTACAGCAACAGTAGTGTGTTTGATGAAGAGGCTTGGCAAGTGTATCCACACCTATGTATCTCCAGCTGAATCCAAACCTAGTTGCCTCTCATTCATAAGAACATAAGAACATAAGAACGAAGGAACACTGCAGAAGGCCTACTGGCCCATGCGAGGCAGGTCCAAGTCCCTACCGGCTTAAGCCAATGCACCCAACCTAGTCAGGTCAGGTCACATTGACTTAAGGGAGGAACACGGCAACCGACCTGTTAGCACAAGCTATCAGGTCCAACTCACACCCACCCACATCTACTCATGTATTTATCCAACCTATTTTTGAAGCTACACAACGTTCTGGCCTCTATAACGGTACTTGGGAGTTTGTTCCACTCATCCACAACTCTATTACCAAACCAGTACTTTCCTATATCCCTCCTGAATCTGAATTTTTCCAACTTAAAACCATTGCTGCGAGTCCTGTCTAGGCTAGATATTTTCAGCACACTATTTACATCCCCTTTATTTATTCCTGTCTTCCACTTATAAACCTCAATCATATCCCCCCTAATTCTACGTCTTTCTAGAGAGTGCAGTTTCAGGGCCCTTAGTCTATCCTCATAGGGAAGGTTTCTGATACATGGGATCATCTTTGTCATCCTCCTTTGTACATTTTCCAGAGAATTTATATCCATTCTGTAATACGGTGACCAAAACTGTGCAGCATAATCTAAATGAGGCCTAACCAAGGATGTATAGAGTTGAAGAACAACCTGAGGACTCCTATTATTTATGCTTCTTGATATGAAGCCAAGGATTCTATTAGCTTTATTGCGAACACTTATGCACTGTTGTCTTGGTTTCAGATTACTGCTAACCAGAACTCCTAAATCTTTTTCGCAATCCGTAATATTAAGATCTACATTATTTAGTTTATATGTGGCATGGTTATTGTCCTGTCCAACATTTAGAACTTTGCATTTGTCTATATTAAACTGCATCTGCCACTTCTCCGACCACTGCATCAGTCTATTCAAATCTTCCTGGAGTGCTCGAATGTCCTCGTCAGAATGAATTCGACGGCCTATTTTGGTGTCATCGGCAAACTTGCCGATGTCGCTCTTTATGCCCTCATCTATGTCGTTTATGTAGATTGTGAACAGCAGGGGGCCCAACACTGACCCCTGTGGAACACCGCTCGTGACGCTTCCCCACTCTGATTTCTCCCCATTTATGCAAACTCTCTGCTGCCTATTTGTCAACCATGCCTCTATCCAGGAAAAAATTTCTCCTCCTATTCCATGTGCTTTAATTTTCCTCAATAGTCTCTGATGTGGGACCCTGTCAAAAGCCTTACTGAAGTCCATATACACAATATCATATTCATTACCATGATCTACCTCCTCAAATACCTTAGTGAAAAAAGTTAATAAATTCGTAAGGCAGGAACGCCCCTTTGTAAAACCATGCTGAGATTCGTTGATTAATTTATGCTTTTCAAGGTGGCTACGAACTGCCTCGGCAATTATTGATTCCATAAATTTTCCCACTATGGAGGTTAGGCTTATTGGTCTATAGTTCGAAGCTAAGGACCTGTCACCTGTTTTGAAAATAGGTATCACATTTGCCATTTTCCACTTATCTGGCACCATGCCAGTTTGTAGTGATATGTTGAAAAGATTAGCCAAAGGTGTGCTAAGCTCCTCTTTACATTCCTTTAGAACCCTTGCATACAGTTCATCAGGGCCTGGGGATTTGTTAGGTTTTAATTTATCTATTTGCCTAAGGACCATGTCACTTGTGACCCTAATAGTGCACAGTTTATTATCGTCCTGTTCTACATAATTTATCATTACTGGAATATCGCTGGTATCCTCCTGTGTAAAAACTGAGAGGAAGTATGTGTTAAAAATTCTACACATTTCCTTATCACTGTCAGTGAGCTGACCCGAGGAACTTTTGAGTGGGCCTATCTTGTCCCTGATCTTACTTCTGTATACCTGAAAGAATCCTTTTGGGTTAGTCTTCGATTCTCTTGCAACTTTAACCTCATAATCTCTATTTGCTTTTCTAATTCCCTTTTTTATTTCTCTCTTTAACTGAATATATCGATTTCTTAATTGCCCCTCTCCTCTTTTGATTTGCCTATATATGCCTCTCTTTTGACCAATCAGATATTTTAATCTATTGTTCATCCATTTAGGATCATTTTTGTTTGATCTGATTTCCCTATTTGGAACATAATTTGACTGAGCAGCTAGAACTATGCCCTGGAAAGCATCATATCGGCAACCATCACCACCTACCTGACCCCTAGTCAGGTCATTCCAGTTCAGCCCACCTAAGTAATTTTTCAGTCCTATGAAATCAGCCAAGCGAAAGTCAGGGACGGAGACTTGATTGCCATTATTAGGGGAATTCCATGATATGTTAAAACTGAGTGATTTGTGATCACTCTCCCCAAGCTCATCATTAACCTCAAGATTATTAATTAGTGTTTCCCTACTGGCAAGAACCAAGTCAAGGAGGTTATTTCCCCTAGTTGGCTCTGTCACAAACTGTTTTAAAAAACAATCCTGGATCGTATCAAGAAAGTCACCCGACTCTAAATTTCCTGTCAAATTGCTCCAGTCAATCTGTCTATAATTGAAATCTCCCATTAGCACAACATTTTCGTATGTAGATGCCTTACGAATTTCGTCCCATAGAAGTTTACTGCACTCCCTATCAAGATTTGGGGCCCTGTAAATCACACCCAAAATTAGTTTTTCTCGGCCCTCGAGAAGCTGTAACCAAACAGATTCAGTGGCTGACGCTTCTAATTTAATATCTTGTCTAACACAACAATTTAAATTGTCTCTGACATACATCGCTACTCCACCACCTTTCCTGTTGACCCTGTCAGTGTGGAATAATTTATAGCCTTGTATGTGACATTCAGAGGGCATCTCTCTATCTTTCAGATTGAGCCAGGTCTCTGTTATAGCAATAATATCTATGTTTCCTGCACTTGCAATTAATCTTAGCTCATCTATCTTATTTCTAACACTCCTGCTATTAGTATAGTAAACCTTAAGGGAGCTAGTCCCTTGCTGCCCTCTGCTGTCCCCCTTTGTTTGCTGACCTGTTCTATTGTCTTTATTTATAACTTCATGCTGAATGCCTTTTATACATTTACTGTTTCCAACCCTAGTGTTGCAACCTGCTTGTTTCCCACACACACCCATACCTCTATCTTCCATCAGTTTAAAATCATAGGCATTTCACCAATGGCCTTCTCAATCGAGTCTGCAAGTGCTACCACCCCTGCCCCAGAGAGATGAACCCCATCCCTTGCATACATATCATGTTTGCCATAAAAGTTGTTCCAGTTGTCAATGAATGGGATTGCAAGTTCCTTGCAGTATCTGTCTAGCCAGCAATTTACACCAATTGCCCTAGACAACCATTCATTTCCTACTCCCCTTCTAGGCAAGATGCTACATATGATTGGGATCCCTCCCTTAGACTTAATGAAATCTATAGCTGACCTGTACTTATCTAGCAGCTCTTCTCTCCTACCCTTCCCAATATCATTTCCACCAGCACTGAGACAGATAATGGGCTTGTTCCCATTACCTGACATGATATTATCCAGTCTGTTGACAATGTCCCCAACACCAGCTCCAGGGAAGCACACTCTATCTCTCATCTTCTTATTCCTATTACAAAAAGCACGATCAACATATCTTACCTGAGAGTCACCAACCACAAGAATGCGCTTACCTTCATTAGCAGGGGCAGTAGTACCCTTACCTTCACTGGCCACTGAAGTACATTCATCCTGGAGAACAGAGAAGCGATTTCCTACCTTCAGATCTGCACTCTTAACTTTCCTTACTCTGATGCGCCTCCCATTACTGTGAACAACTCGCCACTTGTAGCAGGTGCTGGGCTGCACCTCACTGCTGGTAGCCGTTGCTACCACCCCACCTACAGCCTCCTCACAGTGAGAGACAGACTGCACCTCACTGCTAGAAGCCTCATTCCCCACATCTCCAACCACCTCACACTCTCTCCCAGGCCCATTGAGGTGGACCTTCAGCCTCCTAATCTCCTCCTGGAGAAGCAAGACCTCCTCCTTCAACTCTCCAACCTCAGCTTTT
Source organism: Cherax quadricarinatus (assembly GCF_038502225.1). Taxonomy (NCBI): domain Eukaryota; kingdom Metazoa; phylum Arthropoda; class Malacostraca; order Decapoda; family Parastacidae; genus Cherax; species Cherax quadricarinatus. Next base: position 8,338,036 of record NC_091334.1, read on the forward strand.
AAAACACTGTAGAAGCAAGCCATGCTTTGTAACCGTCCACGCTAATCCCCAAGCAGCTCAGGGTCTGTGACCTCACGTGACGACTGACCACTGAACACTGACGACTGACCACTGAACACTGACGACTGACCACTGTATGGCCCCTGCGGGTTCAGCGTTTCCTCATGAGGGAGGATGCTGTTACTCGGTGGGTCTGGCAGTCACTCATAGTGAGAGGGTACCACTTCCTCTCTACCTCCTCCCCATGTCCATCATCCACTCCCGTTTATTACCCGTCACTTCCCCTCCTGACAGTTAACCTCCAAGAAGATATAAACAAAGTTTTCCAGTGTGCAACAGTAAACAATATGATGTTCAATGAAGACAAATTCCAACTACTCCGTTATGGAAAACTGGAGGAGATAATAACTAGAACAGAGTATACTACTGACTCCGGCCATACAATAGAGCGGAAAAATAATGTAAGGGACCTGGGAGTAGTAATGTCTGAGGATCTCACTTTCAAGGATCACAACAGTGCCACGATCGCACGTGCAAAGAAAATGATAGGATGGATAATGAGAACTTTCAAAACGAGAGATGCCAAGCCCATGATGATCCTTTTCAAATCACTTGTTCTCTCTAGGCTGGAATACTGCTGTGCATTAACATCTCCATTCAAAGCAGGTGAAATCGCAGATCTAGAGAGTGTACAGAGATCCTTTACTGCACGTATAAGTTCTGTCAAGCACCTTAACTACTGGGAACGCTTGGAAGCACTTGACTTGTACTCGTTGGAACGCAGGAGGGAGAGATATATCATAATCTACACTTGGAAAATCTTGGAAGGAATGGTCCCAAATCTGCACACAGAAATCACTCCCTACGAAAGTAAAAGACTGGGCAAGCGATGCAAAATGCCCCCAATAAAAAGTAGGGGCGCCATTGGTACACTAAGAGAAAACACCATAAGTGTCCGGGGCCCAAAACTGTTCAACAGCCTCCCATCAAGCATTAGGGGAATTGCCAATAAACCCCTGGCTGCCTTCAAGAGAGAGCTGGACAGATACCTAAAGTCAGTGCCGGATCAGCCGGGCTGTGGCTCGTACGTTGGACTGCGTGCGGCCAGCAGTAACAGCCTAGTTGATCAGGCCCTGATCCATCGGGAGGCCTGGTCATGGACCGGGCCGCGGAGGCGTTGATCCCCGGAATAACCTCCAGGTAACAGACCGAACACTGTCTTCACATAATCCTCCTTTCCTTGTTCTAAATATTTTTCTTTTTATCCTTTCCCCGCTCTTTTTTGAGGTTACCTTTCTGGAGGTTCCGGGGGTCAGCGCCCCCGCGGCCAGGTCCAGTGGATCAGGGCCTGATCAACCAGGCAGTTACTGTGGCTGCACGCAATTCTATGTACGACAGCCCAGCTGATCCTACCTGGTTACTCTTCCTCATACGTCATTTTTCCCGCTTGCTCTCACACCTGTCTTTTCTCCCTCCACCTCTCACATTGCCTCCACTCCATCCTTTCCTTATCCCTTCTCGGTTTTCCCTCCACAGCCCTTCCTCACTTTAGGCCTCCCTTCCCAACTCAGCTTACCGATCTACCCCACTCTTTCCCGTCTTCCCTTCTCTCTTCCCATCTCCATCACCTTCCCTCCCTCTGCCCTCCCCCTTTACCACCCACACTTTTCCTCACGCGTGTGGGAGTTTTACAACATTGTATTGTTTATACGTCAAGTGAAAGTTTCAAAATCGCGTCATGTTGATGTTTAATGTTGTGATGATATTGTTTATGCTGGCGGGGAGAGTTTCGTTGTGTTGGTGTTTAGTTATGGTGTTAGTCATTCTTTAAGCTTATGGTCTTGAGGTTAAATGTAGCCTTAATGACCCTCGTGCTGTCGATAGGCGTTATACCTAACCAGTCAACTAACGATGGTAACGCTATTATTAGCAGATTTACACATGGCCTCTGGTACTAAAGAGGTTTGTGCCAATGTTATTGTAAATACACTGAGACTTTAATCCCTATTTTAGGTATCAATGTATTACTTGACTGGTGGTGTAGAGGTGACATGCGGTCTTAATGACCCTCGTGTAGTTGACAGGCTTCAAATTCAATAAACCAGTTTGAAGCTCAAAGAGATCACGTAACTTAGCATAATGATTCTGAGTCTAAATGTTTAATAATAGTGGTTGTGTTTTGTATATTTGCGAGTTTTACAGAGTTATCAAGACCATTGTTCGTCCAGATGTTTTGGTAACTACTACTGAAATACATTTATACGTTTGAAGCATTTTTCTTGCAGAATAAATTAACAACTCTGTGGCAGAAATAATCAAAGGTTGCACACTCATGGACTCTCACATACGAAATGCAACTTTAAAACCAGATGGAAAGAGAAAATATATCTCACAAATCATTAACTATGATACTTTCAACATTTTGTGTCTGTCTGGTATTTTTTTTTATCTATCATTTTGTAGTTTTCCTTGGTGTTTGATGCATTTTGGTTTATTGCGTGAAGAAATGAACATACACAAGTGTTTTACATAGTCTCCTGGTTCTAACTGAAATGTGGGTCATTCTAGAGAAATTCATCGTTCAAATTTAGGTGTTTTGGTGGGAATGTTTCTGGCGGTGGTAGTTGTACTGATTATGATGAATCAAGTAACGGTGGTGGTTGTACCGGTACGGCTTTGATGAATCTAGTAACAGTGGTGGTTGTGGTAGTGTTGGTGGTTGTACTGGCTGTGATGAATCAAGTAACGGTGGTGGTTGTAGTAGTGTTGGTTGTACTAGTTTTAATAAATCAAGTTAGTGTTGGTAGTAATGGTTGAGGTGAGGGAGTTGGCAGGTGTCAGATAGCAGGGTAGTTGCAGCTCCAGCAAACCATCAGAAGCACCACACATGAGGCTTTTACTATTAAAGTTTTCACTGGTCAGATTATCTGTATGTAATTAATTGGTAGGTAATTATTTCCCAATACTTTCCTGCTGTATAGAAGCCACTGTCGCTTTTTAGTATTTTTCTTTCTAACAAAATTGAGTTTGATACCTATCCCCACTTTCTCTTTTATGTATCTCCATCCTCTCCATTTTTCTCGTTTCTTTCCCTACTCTTCATTTCTTCCCATTCTATACTGTCCAATTCCTCTTTAATCCCCCAATCCCTCTTTTTTCTACTCTACTCACCTTACTCTACTCCACTCCTCTATATCCACTGAGCTAACTAACACTAGAGTAAGTAGAGTTCCGATTAAAATGTCTGGATCATTGTACTAGGAAGTGGAGAGGAGTGCAGTCAGCCTTCTCAAAAGTTGGTTACCAAGTACATATTTCTGTATAACTCTTCAGCTCACATCTCTTATTTTTTCGTTAATTATAATGCCTTATATCATTTCAGTTAGAAGTGCAGCTGGAATCAGTGCATCTTGCTCTTCGTAGCTAAGGCGGGTTAAGAGACAAGTGGGAAGTGTATAGAATGTTGATATTTGTGTGAAGTGTTTGGATGGTGTCTGGCAACTAGGCAGCGCGGTGTCTCAGGATACGGAAGTGTTAAGTAAGGCAGTTTATGTATACTGAGAGATGTGTGTATATGTATAATGTACAAACATTCTCGGTCCACAGCAGGATTCGAACCTGCGTACTCTGCATCAGATCACAGTACTTTACTAAGCCACACAGCCAGACCTCAGAATAAGTATGTACATATTAAGCATATATATGCACACACACACACACACGTGTGTGTGTGTGTGTGTGTGTACACACCGAGAGTGTAATCCTTATTTTAGGGGCTAAGTTATTGTTAAGTCAGTGTACAGGTGAATTGTGACCTTGACTTAGGTGCAGTCAATAAACTTTACCGCAGTTTGCCCGCCGCTTCCATCGTTATTTTTGATAATCACATCAGAATATGTGACTTAATTCTCCCTTCCTTAACTCACACTCCTAAAAATTTATATATTAAAAATTTACATATATCTCTATATATTTGAACTTCAACAGCTGGAGAAAATTTAACGGATTTTTTTGCGGTGTTGGTGATTGTTGGGAGGGTGCAGAGGATGGGGGGGGGGGTTACCACATTGATGTTTGCTATATGATACATATTTTCTTAGGCTGTTAGTGGTGGTAATATTCTGCAATATTCTTGTCACAGTCGTATAATGGTAGTATGTAGTTGCTGGAGTGTCCAGGGCCGCACTGCGCATACCTGTTGGATGACATCAGCTAAGTATATACGATAGTGAAACTTCGTTTTACTCACCTAGAGCCGGACATTAATTCTTACTGGGTTCCACTGAACTTGAGGCGTATTTATTGTGGATTGTTGGCAACTTCAGTTTGCTACCTAAAACGCCCGCTTTATTTCCTTTCTAGTTTATTTTGGTATTTGCATACTGAAATGTTATTGTAAGCTTTGTTTCGTGTTTAAATTCCCACAAGAACTATTTAACAACTCTGAGAATGACTTAAATCTTTACTTAGATAAGCCATATATAGACAATCATTAACATTAACTTATAAATCACTTACATTTTGAGCTAAAATTTACATGTTGTATAATCAGTATATAGTGACATTTTGGCCAAAAGACTGACTTAGACACATTAACCAGCAGTATTAATATACATGATTAATAGAGTGCTTGTATGATATACTTCCGTGTTTTGCTCGAGTTGGTCAAGGGAGCTCCTGTTAAGGATCTATGTGAAAGATTAAATATAGCCTTCTAGGTGACTGTTCTCACACCACGACTGATACTGTTGTAGATTTGAAAGTTTCCTAGTTTTCCTTAGCCACAACATTGATAAACTTATGGCCTGGACGTTTTATTTCATATACTGTCTGTATGACAACGAGTTATATGCTTCTTTCTGATATCAAGGTAAATAGGACACTGTTTTCAGCCTAGATGGAGCCATGTTTTCGATGTGGATATTAGCCATTTCATTGTGGATATTAGCCTTATTTTCATTGTAGATGGAGGCCATATTTTCAGTGTAAATAAGACCTCGTTGTTGATGGGACCGTGTTTTCTGTGTGGATGGACCATCATTTCATATAGATGTTACCATATCATTGTAGATGGCCATCTTTTCAATGTAGATGTTAGCATATCATTGTAGATTTTTTTCAGTGTACATTTTAGCATATCATTGTAGATATTTTTTCAGTGTACATTTTAGCATATCATTGTAGATTTTTTTTCAGTGTACATTTTAGCATATTGTAGATTTTTTTTTTAGTATACATGTTAGCATATCATTGTAAATGTTTTTTTTTTTTTAGTATACATATTAGCATATCATTGTAGATGGCCATCTTTTCAGTGTAGGTGTTACCATAATTTCCTCGTATTGGTAAATGTGTGGCAACAGTCTCAGCTATCATGAGTGAGTGAGAGCTCAGTACATTTCAACACCCAGCACGTAAACCTGCCCCCCCCCTTCCCTCCGCGTGTATATAAATTGTAGCGTATTTGTTTTTTAGTGCATATTTCGACGTTTCAAAGCGGTTCGAGACGTTTTCTAACCTACTTGAATTTTTAGCTTCGACCTGAATGTAAATAACAATGATGTATTGTGTAGAAACAAAAATTATCTTGAGGTGCAGTAAGAAGTACTGAGTGCTGGGTCATTATATAAACACTGCCATTATATTATTATTATTATTATTATTATTATTAGTAGTAGTAGTAGTAGTAGTAGTAGTAGTTGTAGTAGTCAGTATTCTCGAGACAGACACATTTATTGGTTGACTTTTTTTTCTTCCAATGTTTACGATTATACTTGACAAGAACGCTCGATCCGATCAACTTCAAACTTACACTGCTGGTGTAAGTCTATTCAATTACAGTTACGCATAAATACAGTTACACAAATTATCATGCGTAGTAACATATGTGTAAATTACGTAGGATAACGCAGCAAGTCAGACGGAGTGAGTTGTTTCCATTGGTGTAAAGTAACTATGGAAAAACTCGTGCAGCTATTGGTAGAGGGTTAGATGGTGAGGTAGAGGGATAGAGGGCGAAGTAAACGGATCGAGGGAGAGGCAAAGGGATGGAGGGTGAGACGAAGGGATAATGGGTGAGGGGGGGGGAGTAACGCGGATGTTCCACCTAAAGAGGAATGACCTCTCGGTCACTAAGTCAACCACCCCTGACACCACGACCCATCTATCCCCCGGGGTGTTGATGTGGGGGGGGTGAGTGATGGGGCGTCGGGGTGGGTAGGGTGTCTACATGAGAGGAGACTGTGCAGAACCACACTATTCTGGTAATCAACGTCAATATATCAATGTGGCTAAGAACGTCAAATGTGTGACTGTTACAGTGAAACGTCAAATGTGTAACTGTTACAATGGGACGTCAAATGTGTGACAGTTACAAAGAAACATCACACGTCACTGTTACAGTGGAACATCAAATATGTGTTACAGTGGAACATCAAATGTGACTGTTACAGTGGAGCATCAAATGTGTGACTGTTACAATGGAACGTCAAACGTGTGACTTACACTGGAACGTCAAATGTGTGTGACACCGGAATGAACGCGTAATATTTGTCTTACCGTCCGCTCACTGGGTCTGTTTCCACTTCCTGTTTAAGGGTGCATTGACGTTATGTCATGTAATAATTAGTTACATCTTCTTTATAGGCGTCTATCTGAATACCGTATATTGAGAAATTTGCTTAAAAGCATGTGTAAAAAAACGACGTTTTCTCTACGCCTGGTTGGTCGACAATGCATCGTGGCGACAGTGGCGCGAAGCCAACAAGCCGTGACCGAAAGAATTGCAGAGAAGAGCTTTATAGAGACGTTTCGCCTGTGGACAGGCATCTGCTGTCAACGACTGAAGAAGCCACAGGCGAAACGTCTCGGTAACGTTCCTCTGTGCATTTATCTTTTTCACCGATATCTATCGTAACTTGTTCAGGTGGATGAGCAACCAAGAGGACTGAGAACGGTTAAGGTTTAGTACCTAGCTGGGAAGTGCCGGGAGGACGAAGAGAAATTTATATCCAGTGTGGTGATCCCTGCAATCGATTATGTAAAAGAAATAGTCATGGTATAGCATATGACCAGAGGCGTGCAATTAACCTAACAACTGAAGTCGTGTGCATATTTAAGAGAGTGTAAGAACGACATTCAGGCACTTATAAAAAACAAAGGTCCTTCAGGACCCTCTATATGACGTATGTCAGGCGTATGAGAGAATACGCAGCACCAGCATGGAGCCCTCATCTGTACAAAGAAGTCTTGTGCTCGCATCGCTATTGGGCCGTGCGGACGTGCTGCGCAGTAGCTCCTGATTGAGTTGGCTTTTGCGCAGTGGTGACGTGTACTTAGCTCTGTGAAGACCTGTTTGCGCGCTCTCTACGAATTGAAGCAAGATGCCCTCCATCGAGCAACTTTACCAACAGCTTAAGGAAGAATTGAGGATGGCGAAGATGGAGATTCGGCGACTGACCGAGGAAAACAAGAAGATTCGTAGTAGTCCTCCTGTTTTGAGTCCTCAGGTCAAGAAGGGAAACTGGTCAGTGGCTGGACAGCAGGGAACGAAGTTGACGATCAAGAAGACGAATGGAAAGGTAGAAACGATGAAGAAGAAAGAGACTGCTGTGGAAACTGTTGTGGAAACATCTAATACATTCTCAATGCTACCCGACGAATGTGAGTCGACTACTGGGAACATCACGACGAACGACACCAAGGAAGGTAAGAATATTGTTGTTGTTGGGGATAGCCAAGTTAGGTATATGGATAGGGCGTTCTGCTTGAAGGACAGGAGTAGGAGACAGAGAGTTTGCTTTCCTGGGGCTGGGATGGAGGATATTGTTAGCCATCTGGATGACATCATGAGAGGTAATGGGAGCAATCCTATTATCTGTCTCAGTGCTGGAGGCAACGATGTTGGCAGACGTAGGAGTGAAGACCTGATTAGCAGGTATAGGTCAGCAATAGAAATAATTAGGAGTAAGGGTGGGAACCCTGTCATATGTGGTATTTTGCCAAGGAGAGGAGTTGGAAATGAATGGTTGTCCAGGACAATTGGTGTCAATTGCTGGCTGGACAAATACTGTAAGGAAAATGCGGTAACATTTATTGACAACTGGGACCTCTTCTATGGCAGAAATGACATGTATGCCAGGGATGGGGTTCACTTATCTAGGTCTGGGGTGGTAGCACTGGCAACTGCAGTGGAGGGAGCAGTTAGGACTTTAAACTAGGAATAGTTAGTGGTATGGGTTTTGGCAGGAAAACAGCGAAGTCCCAGTGTAGTAATATTATGAGTTCTAGGGGAACTAGTAATGAGCAGAACGAGGTAGATATTGACAAGCCAGGGACTTTGGGTGATAAGGACAGTAATAGGTTTAGTAGAAAAACAGAAATGAGCAGGAAGGGTAAAGAGAAAGGAGAGTCTTTCAATGTTTATTATGCTAATTGCCCTAGTGCTAGGAATAAGATGGACGAGTTGAGATTAGTTGCTAGTGCAGGTAACACTGATGTAATTGCCTTAACTGAGACGTGGTTTAATTCAAAAAGTCGGGACATGCCTGCGGAATGTCATATTCAGGGTTTTAAATTGTTCCAAGTAGATAGAAGTATCGGGAAGGGGGGTGGGGTGGCATTGTATGTCCGAGATCGCTTGAACTGTTGCATAAAAACGGGTATTAAGTCTGAAGTAGCACATACAGAGTCTGTTTGGATAGAATATTCAGAGGGGCATGAAAAACTGATTTTAGGAGTGATATACCGTCCCCCAAACTTAGATAGGGACCAAGGGAGACTACTATGGGAGGAAATTGTTAAGGCCACAAGGCACAATAATGTAGTAATTCTAGGAGACTTTAACTTTAGTCATATTGATTGGAATTTCTTGACTGGGAATTTAGAATCATACGACTTCTTAGAAGTAGTTCAGGATTGTTTTTTGAAGCAGTTTGTGACAGAACCTACAAGGGGAAATAACCTGCTTGACTTAGTTATGGCAAACAATGAATCCCTTGTTAATAATTTAGAAATTTCAGAGGAACTGGGTGCTAGCGACCATAAATCAATTACATTTAGCATTGAATGGAAGTACGATAGTAGCGATAACTCAGTAACAGTCCCAGATTTTCGCTTAGCAGATTACGATGGGCTTAGAGAACACTTATCTGTTGACTGGGGTAACGAAGTGAGCTATCAGTATGACAGTTTTCTGAACACTATACATGCTGCTCAAAGAACGTTTATCCCATATAAAGAAATTATATCAAATAGAAATGACCCAAAATGGATGAATAATAGGCTCAAATATCTACTAGGGCATAAGAAAGGAATTTATAGGCGTATCAAAAGAGGTGAGGGTCATCTTATGAATCAGTATATTGACATTAAGAGGGACATTAAAAAGGGGATAAGAAAAGCTAGAAGGGACTATGAAATTAAAGTTGCTAGGGATTCTAAAACTAACCCAAAAAGTTTTTTTCCAGGTCTATAGAACAAAAGTTAGAGATAAGATTGGTCCCCTTAAAAATAACTATGGGCACCTTACTGACAAAGAGAATGAAATGTGCTCGATTTTTAATAATTATTTTCTCTCAGTTTTTACACAGGAAGACACTAACAATGTTCCAGTAATTAATTTTTATAGTGGGCTAGAAGAAGATAAATTATGTAATATCACAGTCACTAGTGAGATGGTTGTGAAGCAGATATCAGACTGAAGCAAAATAAGTCGCTGGGTCCTGATGAGGTTTTTTCAAGGGTTCTTAAGGATTGCAGAATGGAACTCTGTGAACCATTAACTAATATTTTTAATTTATCTCTTTAAACAGGTGTAGTGTCTGATATGTGGAAGATGGCTAATGTAATTCCTACTTTTAAAACAGGGGACAAGTCGTTACCGTCAAATTACCGCCCAATAAGCCTGACCTCAATTGTAGGCAAATTACTAGAGTCAATTATAGCTGAGATTATAAGAAGCCATCTCGATAAGCATAGCTTGATTAATGATACTCAGCATGGATTCACAAGAGGCCGGTCTTGTCTAACTAATTTATTAACTTTCTTCAGTATAGCTTTTGAGGCTGTTGACCACGATAAAGAATTTGATATTATTTACTTAGATTTTAGTAAGAGTTCTGCACCATAGACTGTTAAAGAAAGTGGCAGCTCATGGCATTGGGGGAAAAGTGCTCTCGTGGATCGAGTCATGGCTCACTGACAGGAAGCAGAGTGTGTCCATAAATGGGGTTAAATCCGAGTGGGGATCTGTAACAAGTGGCGTTCCATAGGGATCAGTCTTGGGCCCGTTGTTGTTTATAATATATATCAATGATTTTGATGAGGGAATTACTAGTGATATGAGCAAATTCGCCGATGACACAAAGATAGGTAGGATAATTGATTCAAACGTAGACGTTATGGAACTTCAGGAGGATTTAAACAAACTCTATTCTTGGTCAGAAAAGTGGCAGATGCAGTTCAGTGTAGATAAATGCAAGGTTCTGAAGCTTGGGAGTGCCCATAACCCTAGTACTTATAAGTTAAATGATGTAGAACTTAGCCATACAGATTGCGAAAAGGACTTGGGGGTTATGGTGAGCAGCAACCTTAAACCAAGACAGCAATGCCTAAGCGTACGTAATAAGGCAAATAGATTACTGGGATTTATATCAAGAAGTGTAAGCAACAGAAGTCCAGAGGTCATACTGCAGCTTTATACATCATTAGTAAGGCCTCACCTAGATTATGCAGCTCAGTTCTGGTCTCCATATTACACAATGGACATAAATTCGTTAGAAAACATTCAGCGTAGGATGACTAAATTAATACATAGCATTAGAAATCTTCCTTATGAAGAAAGATTGAAGACTCTTAGTTACATTCACTTGTTAGACGAAGAATGAGGGGAGACCTGATCGAAGTGTATAAGTGGAAGATAGGTATTAATAAAGGGGATATTAATAAGGTCTTGAGGATGTCTCTCCAAGAGAGAACCCGCAGTAATGGATTTAAATTAGATAAGTTTAGATTTAGAAAGAACATAGGAAAGTATTGGTTTGGAAATAGGGTAGTTGATGAGTGGAACAGTCTACCTAGTTGGGTTATTGAGGCTGGGACTTTGGGTAGTTTCAAATTTAGGTTGGATAAGTACATGAGTGGGAGGGGTTGGATTTGAGTGGGACTTTCACATCAGAGCTTATTTCTTGGGTGGCATTGAAAATTGGGTTGGGCAAATGTTTTGTTAGTGGGATGAATTGTAAAGGACCTGCCTAGTATGGGCCAACAGGCCTCCTGCGGTGTTCCTCCTTTCTTGTGTTGTGTTCTTGTGTTATTCGTTACGACACTAGTGGTGCTAGGAGTAGAGAAGAATCAGAGGGAACATGATCACGACATAGAGTTCTTAGAAGACGTGTCAGCACAGAATTATTGCAAGAGGACCGGTTGGGCGGGCGGGGGGGGGGGGGGGGGGCGGATGGAAGGTTAAGGCACACAAATGTGTTCAAGAGTTTTTCTACTCCCAGAGCCCGGCCTTGGGCCAGGCTTGCCTGGTGCTTGGCGTGGTCAACCAGGCTGTTGTTGCTGGTAATCCGCTGACTCCTGTATCCACCACAGCCTGGTTGATCTGGCACCTGGTGGAAGTACTTGTCTAGTTTCCCCAGCAGAGTTTCTGATATCTTCTGGTAAGGTATTGAATAGTCTGGGGCCACGGACATTGATACAGTGTTCCCTTATTGTGTCCACGGTGACCTTGCTGTTCACTGGGTTTATTTTTCACTTTTTTTCCATCTCTCTCTCCAGTATGTTGTTATGACAGTAGACAGATTTGGGACCGAACCCATGAGTACTTTCCATGTATATATTGTGTAGTATCTTTCTTCTTCGCTCCAGTGAATACATATTTAGGACTAAGAGGCGCCTCTTTCCTAATAACATGTTCACTTTTCCCCTGTATTCTACCTTGTCCATAATTACTATCGCATTTGCTTTGTCTGCTTTCGTCAAGTGAAGTCTGGAATCTTTCCTTAATTCATGGTATGATTTAACAAATCTTTGAGGACAGGTGTGTTCCACAGGTCTGAGCTGTAATTTAAAGGCATTCCCAGTAATTTAAATGCTTAATTGACTCCATTTGAGTAGTAAATGATCTCTGTATCTGTTCCGGCTCTGATATTTCTCCTATCTTGATCGGAGCTGTCAACACTGAGCAATATTCCAAATGAAAGCACAAGCTATTTGAAAAGTGTCACCATTGGCACTATTTCCCTTCTTTTGAAAGTTCTCATTATCCATCTCGTCATCTTCCCGGCTGGCGTGGTTAGGGAGGGGAACTGTTTAGACGAGGAAGAGATAGAAGCAAGTTTCGTGTTCGGTTTTAAGAGTAAGGAATGATATGTGGCCGTTAGTGTGTGGTTGGGAGCGGGGAGAGTAGGAAGCCAAGACTCGATTCCCGTAACTAAAATTAGGTAAGTACAATCTAACTGATCTCTCTCTCTCTCTCTCTCTCTCTCTCTCTCTCTCTCTCTCTCTCTCTCTCTCTCTCTCTCTCTCTCTCTCTCTCTCTCTCTCTCTCTCTCTCTCTCAAAGTGTCCGTGTTGTAACGCCAAGGACGCGTGCTGTCATTGTGGACACCCCGGATGTATTTACAGATTTGTGGGAAAATGACTCGCGCTAGCTCTGCTTGCAGGGATTGACCTCTGGCTCCTGTACCCTAGCATGTGTGGGCTTAGCTGTGCTTTCTGGGGTTGACCTCTAGCTCCTGTCCTCGCCTTTTAACCTTGTTGCGACTGGCACAGTCACGCCCTAGCCCCCTCAGTTCTGTCATACCTGCTTCTACATTCAAGTATGGTCTAAGTACCTCTTTATAGGCACAGCAGCAGAGCGAACCTCGTGATGTCTCATCTGTATGTATATGTCGTGCCGAATAGGTAAAACTTGTGATTTTGGCTTAAATAGCAACGTTCTTTTTGCCGAATAATGCAAGCAAAAATTTGTGTATGCAATAATTTCGCAAAAATCATTCTGGACCTAACGAAAAAAATATTTAATTGTGTTTATTATTAAATTATTGTAAACTTGTATAAAATATATTTAGTTGGATTAGGCTAAATTAAATTGCGCTTGTTATAATAAGGTTAGGTAAGTTTTTTTTCTTGGTACAAAATCATTAATTTTATATTAGCGTAAATTAAAAAAAAAATATATATCTTTAAATGTATAAGAGAAAATTTTAGAAAGGACTTAATTTTAAACGAGTTCTTACTAATTGACCAGTTTTAGCTATTCGGCACGACATTATATATATATATATATATATATATATATATATATATATATATATATATATATATATATATATATATATATATATATATATATATATATATAAGATTTTTTTTCTGAGGTTGTAGCACTTACTGCCTGTAGTAATGATATAATAATAATGGTACCAGTGTCCTGAAGTTTTAAGTATTTCCTGGAGAAAATATTAACTTCGAGATCATAAAAATATTTGTTGTACAATACCAGTAGTGCGGTTTTCATCATTTGAGAATTGGACTTGAGTAATCTGAAGGTTGGGGAAGGGTTAGTGGCGGACGCTCCGTCAACTATGATGAATGGGATCAGCACCGCGTACCTGGCCAATTAAAACGGTGGTAAGAGGAAGCAGGAAGATCGTGATTGGCTCAGCTGGTCAGTGAGCGTGTGAGAGCGGAACTAGACAAGCTCCTTGTCGGGTCCCCTCAAGGGAGTTCCTTGATGCTGGTGAGGGGCTCTTGATCTAGGGAATTGGATCTGTGCTCCAGTTCCCTGAATTGAGCCTGAATGCCTTCCATCCCCCCCCCACACATGCTCTGTATAATTCTACGGGTTTAGCACTTCCCCATGATTATAATAATAATCCCTGCCGGGTGCGTACTCTCCTCTCCACACACTGGGTATGCTGTCTCAACAGAACGGAAAAATGCTCTTGGATACGCAAATAAGATAATAAAAGGGGAACTGTAAAGAAAAGATACGATTCAGAACCAGAGTTTAATAGGGACAATATTTCACTTTGTGGAGTTTTACCATGACATGTATAATTCACAGCCTGATACACACAACAGCACACTAGATGATGGTCATTGTGTGTCTGAATATTATACAGTCAAGGTGGGTTGCCCACGTGTTATACTGAGTACTGATGTACCTCACTGTTGGAGTGTATAAGTTGGTACCCACGTGTTATACTGAGTACTGATGTACCTCACTGTTGGAGTGTATAAGTTGGTACCCACGTGTTATACTGAGTACTGATGTACCTCACTGTTGGAGTGTATAAGTTGGTACCCACGTGTTATACTGAGTACTGATGTACCTCACTGTTGGAGTGTATAAGTTGGTACCCACGTGTTATACTGAGTACTGATGTACCTCACTGTTGGAGTGTATAAGTTGGTACCCACGTGTTATACTGAGTACTGATGTACCTCACTGTTGGAGTGTATAAGTTGGTACCCACGTGTTATACTGAGTACTGATGTACCTCACTGTTGGAGTGTATAAGTTGGTACCCACGTGTTATACTGAGTACTGATGTACCTCACTGTTGGAGTGTATAAGTTGGTACCCACGTGTTATACTGAGTACTGATGTACCTCACTGTTGGAGTGTATAAGTTGGTACCCACGTGTTATACTGAGTACTGATGTACCTCACTGTTGGAGTGTATAAGTTGGTACCCACGTGTTATACTGAGTACTGATGTACCTCACTGTTGGAGTGTATAAGTTGGTACCCACGTGTTATACTGAGTACTGATGTACCTCACTGTTGGAGTGTATAAGTTGGTACCCACGTGTTATACTGAGTACTGATGTACCTCACTGTTGGAGTGTATAAGTTGGTACCCACGTGTTATACTGAGTACTGATGTACCTCACTGTTGGAGTGTATAAGTTGGTACCCACGTGTTATACTGAGTACTGATGTACCTCACTGCTGGAGTGTATAAGTTGGTACCCACGTGTTATACTGAGTACTGATGTACCTCACTGTTGGAGTGTATAAGTTGGTACCCACGTGTTATACTGAGTACTGATGTACCTCACTGTTGGAGTGTATAAGTTGGTACCCACGTGTTATACTGAGTACTGATGTACCTCACTGCTGGAGTGTATAAGTTGGTACCCACGTGTTATACTGAGTACTGATGTACCTCACTGTTGGAGTGTATAAGTTGGTACCCACGTGTTATACTGAGTACTGATGTACCTCACTGTTGGAGTGTATAAGTTGGTACCCACGTGTTATACTGAGTACTGATGTACCTCACTGTTGGAGTGTATAAGTTGGTACCCACGTGTTATACTGAGTACTGATGTACCTCACTGTTGGAGTGTATAAGTTGGTACCCACGTGTTATACTGAGTACTGATGTACATCACTGCTGGAGTGTATAGGTTGGTACCCACGTGTTATACTGAGTACTGATGTACCTCACTGCTGGGGTGTATAAGTTGGTACCCACGTGTTATACTGAGTACTGATGTACCTCACTGTTGGAGTGTATAAGTTGGTACCCACGTGTTATACTGAGTACTGATGTACCTCACTGTTGGAGTGTATAAGTTGGTACCCACGTGTTATACTGAGTACTGATGTACCTCACTGTTGGAGTGTATAAGTTGGTACCCACGTGTTATACTGAGTACTGATGTACCTCACTGTTGGAGTGTATAAGTTGGTACCCACGTGTTATACTGAGTACTGATGTACCTCACTGTTGGAGTGTATAAGTTGGTACCCACGTGTTATACTGAGTACTGATGTACCTCACTGTTGGAGTGTATAAGTTGGTACCCACGTGTTATACTGAGTACTGATGTACCTCACTGTTGGAGTGTATAAGTTGGTACCCACGTGTTATACTGAGTACTGATGTACCTCACTGTTGGAGTGTATAAGTTGGTACCCACGTGTTATACTGAGTACTGATGTACCTCACTGTTGGAGTGTATAAGTTGGTACCCACGTGTTATACTGAGTACTGATGTACCTCACTGTTGGAGTGTATAAGTTGGTACCCACGTGTTATACTGAGTACTGATGTACCTCACTGTTGGAGTGTATAAGTTGGTACCCACGTGTTATACTGAGTACTGATGTACCTCACTGTTGGAGTGTATAAGTTGGTACCCACGTGTTATACTGAGTACTGATGTACCTCACTGTTGGAGTGTATAAGTTGGTACCCACGTGTTATACTGAGTACTGATGTACCTCACTGTTGGAGTGTATAAGTTGGTACCCACGTGTTATACTGAGTACTGATGTACCTCACTGCTGGAGTGTATAAGTTGGTACCCACGTGTTATACTGAGTACTGATGTACCTCACTGCTGGAGTGTATAAGTTGGTACCCACGTGTTATACTGAGTACTGATGTACCTCACTGTTGGAGTGTATAAGTTGGTACCCACGTGTTATACTGAGTACTGATGTACCTCACTGCTGGAGTGTATAAGTTGGTACCCACGTGTTATACTGAGTACTGATGTACCTCACTGTTGGAGTGTATAAGTTGGTACCCACGTGTTATACTGAGTACTGATGTACCTCACTGTTGGAGTGTATAAGTTGGTACCCACGTGTTATACTGAGTACTGATGTACCTCACTGCTGGAGTGTATAAGTTGGTACCCACGTGTTATACTGAGTACTGATGTACCTCACTGTTGGAGTGTATAAGTTGGTACCCACGTGTTATACTGAGTACTGATGTACCTCACTGTTGGAGTGTATAAGTTGGTACCCACGTGTTATACTGAGTACTGATGTACCTCACTGTTGGAGTGTATAAGTTGGTACCCACGTGTTATACTGAGTACTGATGTACCTCACTGCTGGAGTGTATAAGTTGGTACCCACGTGTTATACTGAGTACTGATGTACCTCACTGTTGGAGTGTATAAGTTGGTACCCACGTGTTATACTGAGTACTGATGTACCTCACTGTTGGAGTGTATAAGTTGGTACCCACGTGTTATACTGAGTACTGATGTACCTCACTGTTGGAGTGTATAAGTTGGTACCCACGTGTTATACTGAGTACTGATGTACCTCACTGCTGGAGTGTATAAGTTGGTACCCACGTGTTATACTGAGTACTGATGTACCTCACTGTTGGAGTGTATAAGTTGGTACCCACGTGTTATACTGAGTACTGATGTACCTCACTGTTGGAGTGTATAAGTTGGTACCCACGTGTTATACTGAGTACTGATGTACCTCACTGTTGGAGTGTATAAGTTGGTACCCACGTGTTATACTGAGTACTGATGTACCTCACTGCTGGAGTGTATAAGTTGGTACCCACGTGTTATACTGAGTACTGATGTACCTCACTGTTGGAGTGTATAAGTTGGTACCCACGTGTTATACTGAGTACTGATGTACCTCACTGTTGGAGTGTATAAGTTGGTACCCACGTGTTATACTGAGTACTGATGTACCTCACTGCTGGAGTGTATAAGTTGGTACCCACGTGTTATACTGAGTACTGATGTACCTCACTGCTGGAGTGTATAAGTTGGTACCCACGTGTTATACTGAGTACTGATGTACCTCACTGCTGGAGTGTATAAGTTGGTACCCACGTGTTATACTGAGTACTGATGTACCTCACTGCTGGAGTGTATAGGTTGGTACCCACGTGTTATACTGAGTACTGATGTACATCACTGCTGGAGTGTATAGGTTGGTACCCACGTGTTATACTGAGTACTGATGTACATCACTGCTGGAGTGTATAGGTTGGTACCCACGTGTTATACTTAGTACTGATGTACCTCACTGTTGGAGTGTATAAGTTGGTACCCACGTGTTATACTGAGTACTGATGTACCTCACTGTTGGAGTGTATAAGTTGGTACCCACGTGTTGTACCGAGTACTGATGTACCTCACTGTTGGAGTGTATAAGTTGGTACCCACGTGTTATACTGAGTACTGATGTACCTCACTGTTGGAGTGTATAAGTTGGTACCCACGTGTTATACTGAGTACTGATGTACCTCACTGTTGGAGTGTATAAGTTGGTACCCACGTGTTATACTGAGTACTGATGTACCTCACTGTTGGAGTGTATAAGTTGGTACCCACGTGTTATACTGAGTACTGATGTACCTCACTGCTGGAGTGTATAAGTTGGTACCCACGTGTTATACTGAGTACTGATGTACCTCACTGTTGGAGTGTATAAGTTGGTACCCACGTGTTATACTGAGTACTGATGTACCTCACTGTTGGAGTGTATAAGTTGGTACCCACGTGTTATACTGAGTACTGATGTACCTCACTGCTGGAGTGTATAGGTTGGTACCCACGTGTTATACTGAGTACTGATGTACCTCACTGCTGGAGTGTATAAGTTGGTACCCACGTGTTATACTGAGTACTGATGTACGTCACTGCTGGGGTGTATAAGTTGGTACCCACGTGTACTGAGTACTGATGTACCTCACTGCTGGGGTGTATAAGTTGGTACCCACGTGTTGTACCGAGTACTGATGTACCTCACTGCTGGGGTGTATAAGTTGGTACCCACGTGTTGTACCGAGTACTGATGTACCTCACTGCTGGGGTGTATAAGTTGGTACCCACGTGTTGTACTGAGTGCTGATGTACCTCACTGCTGGGGTGTATAAGTTGGTACCCACGTGTTGTACCGAGTACTGATGTACATCACTGCTGGGTATATAAGTTGGTACCCACGTGTTGTACTGAGTACTGATGTACCTCACTGCTGGGGTGTATAAGTTGGTACCCACGTGTTGTACCGAGTACTGATGTACATCACTGCTGGGTATATAAGTTGGTACCCACGTGTTGTACTGAGTACTGATGTACATCACTGCTGGGTATATAAGCTGGTAACCCACTTGTTGTACTGAGTACTGATGTACATCACTGCTGGGTATATAAGCTGGTAACCCACTTGTTGTACTGAGTACTGATGTACATCACTGCTGGGGTGTTGTACCGAGTACTGATGTACCTCACTGCTGGGGTGTATAAGTTGGTACCCACGTGTTATACTGAGTACTGATGTACAGCACTGCTGGAGTGTTGTACTGATGTACCTCACTGCTGGGGTGTTGTACTGATGTACATCACTGCTGGGGTATATAAGTTGGTAACCCACGTGTTATACTGGGTACTGATGTACCTCACTGCTGGGGTGTATAAGTTGGTAACCCACGTGTTATACTGAGTACCGATGTACCTCACTGCTGGGGTGTTGTACTGATGTACATCACTGCTGGGGTGTTGTACTGAGTGCTGATGTACCTCACTGCTGGGGTGTATAAGTTGGTAATCCGAAGGGTTCATATTGTGCCTAGGGAATCGGAGGTATTGAGGTTCAGTCCAAGGAATGGTAAGTTAAGTCTTCCTTGGACTGAACTCCTCACTAGCATCAAGGCACCTCCCATAAGGTGTCCGTCTGTCTTAATACTCCTATACTCCTCTCCTAGACGCATCCTTCTCCCTACCCACAATTCTTTCTGCCCATACACCACAAGTTGTGAATGACTGCTCTGTTCGTTGCTAATTCCTTGTCCTTCATTGTTTTTTGTTGAACGTTGTTGGCCTTAACTGTGATCTCATTGCCAGGTATCCACTAGTTCTCTTTTTCATTACTGACCCTGATATCAGTGCTAACCAATTAGAATATTCCATTTGTGGCTGATGTTAGTATTGCTTATTCAGGTTTCTTCACTTTTTTTTTAACACAGCCGTTTTCCACCGAGGTAGGTGACTCGAAAAAGAAGAAACATTTCCATCATCACTCACTCCATCACTGTTGTCAGAGGCGCGCCTACACTACACTTCAAAAACTGCAACGTATCTCCACTCCTTCAAAATGCAGGCACTGTACTTCCCACCTCCAGCACTCAAGTCCGGCTAACTGGTTTCCCTGAATCTTTTCATAAATGTTACCTTGCTCACACTCCAACAGCACGTCAAGTCATAAAAGGCATTTGCCTCCACTCGCACTTATGCTTGAGATAATTTAACTTGCACTTGCTTGGAATCAGTATAATATATAAACTACTGGAAACATCTCAAAGCACTTGCATGTACTCTCTGGAATGGAGAAAAGTTTCCTGGTAATATATATATGGAATATACTGGAAGGTAACGTCTTTGTTGTGTCCACTATCTTAACAGCTTACTGGATTGACAAACCTGGCAGGAAGTGTAGAATAAACCCAGTGAGAAGCATGGGGATCATAGGTAACTTTACTGGAGTGAGAGATAAGAGGAGAAAGTGTAGGATAAACGCCAGTAAAAAACAGAAGGATCAGTAGTACAAATAGAGGACACCGTGTTAGTATCTATTTCTCAAGACTCGACTTTTTACCAGCAGATACAAGAAATATTGCCGGAATTAGGGTAGAAATTTTTCAAAGTGGAAACTGAACAAGCTCTTGCGTAGTGTGCCGTATATGGCTATGTGAGGTGGTAGACTGCGGGCAGCAACAGCCTGGTTGAACACGTGGTCATCAAGGAAGCCTCTCAGACTGGGCTGCAAAAATAGAATACCTTTGTATACCGGTTCCGTGTGTGTCAGGGGCTGTCAGATTGTAATAATTATAATTATATAATTATTATTATTATTATTATTATTATTATTATTATTATTATTATTGCCAGCTGGTCCTAGATCAGGCCTCCCAGTTGTTGGCTAAGCATGATACCAACACTGGAGTTATGTAGACTCTATCCTCTGTGCACAAAGCACGGGAGGGAGAGTTACATACTGTACATTAACGGAGGTGGTGGGTGTGGGCACGGGCGTGACCTATCCTGTTTTGCTGACCTTTTTGGTGCGAGTGTCACCTTCCCGGTGCTCACGATACCCGACTTCCTCATTATTCATCACCGTTTACCTCCTCCACCTTCAAGACACCATTATTGTTCTCTGTATCTTTCAGTGGAGCTGCCTTGATGCTACACCACTAAAATAAGAAACATGCGCAGTATGACAATATTTTAATGAAGGAACTTTTCGTCACGAATGGCTTTAGTCTTGAACTTTATAAGCCATTTCTCATCCAAATATCTTGTTACTGCACGTGTCTCATTTCACATTTGTCAGTATTTTGTGCCATATCTTCCTAAGATATGGATTAACCCGATCGAGGAATGAGAAACTTGGGAAACGTTTGGGAATCAGTCTTGAAAAACTATGTTTCTCAAGATTGATGGACTGAACACACAGACTCCAGGATGAGGGACTGATTACCTCATACTACTCCTCCTCTTTCTCTGTTATCCTCTGTATTGGACTGAAGAAGCCACTGGCTGGTGAAACGTTTCCTCATATATTCCCAAATGTTGCACAAGTCTCATTCTTCAAGTTCTCGGTTTTCAAAACCATCTTCACCAAACCCTAGGGAGGTATTCACAGGGAAAGAGATTGCACTAAGCCTGGCATTCAAACCAATGATTGTTACTGTTACGTTCTTACGTTGTTTACAGGCTCACACACCTTCATATTAAACTCCTTTAAACCTGATTAATTCATTATAAAGATGCTGTAGGCTTAGAACTTCTCGTGAAGTGTTTTATCCAGTTGCGTTGTGTTGTACCTTGAGTTATGCTTTTAACATACAAGTGTCTGCTAGATATACCTGACACCAAGCATTCGCTGAGACTACCCAACTGAACTGGACTATGGTAAAAAGTGGTTTGGCGTGTGGTTAAGGGATGGTGTGGTATGCGGGGAAAGGGTGTGTGGAGGGAAGGGAAATGTGGTACATGGGGGAGGGGAAATGTACGTGGGGAAAAGGGTGTGGTGGTGTGTTGAGTGGTAGTAGTAGTGTTGGGATTTATACCCAGTTAGTCATCAACCATTTGATCTACTGCCACTGTATCTGATCCAGAAGAAATGAAATGTTAGGATCATTCACAAAAGGAGATACAAGGGTTGTTCTCGACATTGAGATCTGGATGTAACTCGGTAAAGTCACGGAGAGGAGTAAGACTTTATGCAAGAGATTCACTGTTACACAGATCTGTTGAAACTTTTTAGTGATACAGTAGAAGTACTAGTTATTAGAGTACAAGGATCTGGTAACTGTCCTTGTTTATAAACCTCCAAAAATGTACTCCAGACAGGTAGACTGTCAGCAACGGCAGATGAATTCACGGAACAGATAAAGTAGAGCTGCCTTGAAAATCCTATGCCAAATATATCCCTGCTTTAAGATTTGAACCTTCCAAATATTAAATTGAAGATGGTAAATAGCGTTATTGTACCAGAAATAATACCTGGAAACACATACCAAAAATATATTGGAACTCTGAAAAAAAATTGCTTTGAACCAACAGGTATATATAAAAAATACAGTACACTAAACTGTACTTCGTCGAGGTACAGACAATCATGACTCTTTGTGTGGAGAACCTAAGAAATAGCCAATGTGAATGGATGCTAAATACACAAGAATCAGAGAATTGACTGGGACAAGATACACAAAGAATTATCAAACATTCCCTGGGAAACTTGTTCTGGATATCCTACACCCACACCTCTGCATGGAAATGCTGAGTACGGAAACATTGACGATCTGTATAAAATACGTTACTGAAAGAGAACGTAGAAAAATGTACAGAATAAGAAATGCTGAAAACGAGCATATGCTACAATACAGGAAAGATAAAGAGAGATTATCAACGTTCACCGTACAGAAGTAACGGGAAAAGCTGTTCAGGCAATTTAAAAAAGAACCATCTCTAGAATTGGCCCACCAGTCGCAAGAGTTTCATACACCAATGAAGAGAAAGAACTAAGCGAACCCCTGATAGAACGATGTGAATCAGTGTTCAGAAAACCACTGAACCACAGGAGAGTTGAAGATCAAGATAGTTTTCTTTTTTCATTATCTCTGCTCATCCTATAAATAATCTGACAAAAACTACTAGTCCCCCAGAATTAGAGAAGGAAATAGAAAAAAGATGCCCACACATGCAGCACCTGGGCCTCAAACATGGAACTATATATTTGTAAAGAAATGCAAAATACCACAAGTACTCATCTTCTTTGAGGAAAGACCCATGTACTCAGTCGTCCTCAACCTTCCTACACAAGTCTGTAGGTGACAAGGGCCGCACGATTTCGTTGACACTGTAGTGTGGAACCTACATAAAAGTGAATTCATAATTTCATGAGGGCCGCATCCATTTCCTAGAAGGGCCACATACGGCCCGCAGGTTGGGGACCCATGAATTCTAAGTGATATTCCAGAGGATTTAAGTCTCCTAACATACCTGTGTTCCTATATCTACATAGAGATAATTGCTCCACCACAACACACTTATCTTCTCACCTCTTACGGGCTCTTCCTCTCACCACACTCACATCCTTATACACACACACACAAATTTACCCTTCCCACACCACCACCACACTCACCACACCTTAGTCATTGCTTGGAGAGATCTTTTGTGCGTGCTTCCTTGTTCCTACAATGATGCCTGACCTTAACATTAAGCAACAAACTCATGCTGGCCTCAGACTGACACACTCCACCAGGTCACCTTCACGCTCTCTCTCTCTCTCTCTCTCTCTCTCTCTCTCTCTCTCTCTCTCTCTCTCTCTCTCTCTCTCTCTCTCTCTCTCTCTCTCTCTCTCTCTCTCTCTCTGTCGCTCTCGCTCTCTCTCGCTTGCTCTCTGTCCAGTATCTCTAAACATGTTGTTAGGTAAGACACATATGCAACAGTTAGGTATCTTTATTTTGAAACGTTTCGCCTACACAGTAGGCTTCTTCAGTCGAGTACCACCTCAAATCTTTAAGGGTGATGGACTGATTACATCGTCTTCAAGTCTCTTCTGCTTCTATCAACTTTTCTGTACTCGACTGAAGAAGCCTACTGTGTAGGCGAAACGTTTCAAAATAAAGATACCTAACTGTTGCATATGTGTCTTACCTAACAACCTGTCGGTATTTTATACCATTTTAATGTTCAATCTCTAAACATGGAGTAATACAACAGCATGCCTAGATAATATTAAGAGAGAGGAAAACATAGTTTGGTACTCAGATGTAGCCGGAATCACCAACAAATGTGAAATAACGAAAGACATAAGAGAAGAGACTGTAGATTCCGAGGGGAGGACTACCAAGTAGTAAGAAAAGAAAGGGCAAACAAAGATTAGGTTTGCAAACAGACTGGTACCAGAACTGAGAGGAATGTCCTGTGAGGAGAGGTTGAAGGAGCTGAACCTGACCACCTTGACGGAGAGGACTGAGGGAGATATGATTATGACACCAAATCCTTAGAGGAATTAATAAGGCAGATAGGGAGAAGCTGTTTAAATTAAAAGGACCGGGGGTCAAGGGGACACAGGTGGAAGCTGAAGGCAGATGAGTCATAGGGGTGCAAGTGTGGTAAAAAGTGGAATGACTTGGATGAGGCAGTGGAGGCAAACACAATACACAGCTTCAAGAGTAGATATGATGAAGTCTGTGAGGCCAGAAATTAGGATACTTATCGAAGTTGTCTAGGAGGCGGGGGACAGGAGCTGAGTCTTGACCTTGGCAAACACAGTGAGTACATCCTCGTCTTAATTAATGCAGTAATTCTTAAAAAATACAAAGTAGCAAGAATTAGACAGTGACACAGAAGGTAGCTTCACTCACGTGGATTCAGAGATACACACACTGTAGCAGACTCATGACTAATCAGTGGAAAGAGGCGGGCCCAGGAGCTGGTATATAGAGCACACAAGCTGAGAGAGGCAGTTACACGGAGGAGTCAGGAGCGAGTGGTCATGACGTGCTGACCCGTAGGATGTCGTACAGCGCTCAGCTCAGGGAAGGATACCTGAAGGATGTTTTCGGGGGTCAACGCCCCACCTGGTGGATGGCCTGATAAGCCATGCTCTTGATGCTAGAATTTTCCATGTGTAAATTATAATGCATCTTTCTCGCCTACATTTCAAGGAGCACAGATCAAGGGACGTCATTCATAATAATTTAATTGCTTGACTGAATCTATGCTAGCAGTGAAGTCTCTGCACATTCTCCAGAACTGCAGTTTCACCTTCCTTAAACTGGGCTGTTAGAGTACAGCCAGCCTAGTGAGAACACGTGATCTGAAGAATGTCATCATTGACTTGACATCTCTTGTTTTGAAGGTTCGACTTATCCAGTCTGTTATTTTCCTTGTTTTTATCACTCCTAAGTTCTCCATGTTAGTCTTTCCCTCTGTTGAGTGATTTGAGTTTTATCTCTCCCGTTTTTATCTCCTCAATTTTTCCCTAACGAAATAACTGAAATGTATCCTCATTGAACATCATATCGCTGTCACTGGCCCACTAACAGACTTCGTTTATATCAGCTTTGATGTTTGCCGTGTCCTTAATGGATTTACCTTTGATATGCAAATTCTAATATTGTCTGGTATACGATGCCTAATTAATATATCATTAAGGTGCAAATATGTCAGTTTGCCTCAGTGTGTTAACCTTACTAAGCGAGTGATGCACCATTACCCTCAGCCCTGTGGTTAATTTTGTTTATAACGTCGGGGCTGTGTTGGGTGTATTGTAGCTGCTAACAACTGCTTGTGGCCATCAGCTGATTGTACCGCCCGGCTGACTGTTTCTATCAGCTGATTACTCCCTGCCCGCCTGATTAATTTTTCACCTTTGTGACTTGGCGGCCGAGACGCCACCTGGGGTTGGAAGGCTAAATGCCGACAATTAGGGTAATACAAAAACACGACCGAGCAAGCCTTTGTTACACAATATTTCACTCAAAGATTAGATTTTAGATTTTGCCGACGAAGCCGCTAGTTTATTGTTCACTCTATAACCATCTTGTGAACGGTATACAAGTACCGACAAGCTGATGTATAAGATATATGTGCGACGCTTGGGTGTCTGTATTCCTGAAACATTTCGCCTTCGCAGCAGGCTGCATTTAAATACAGAGGCGACTTTTGTACTGGAGACATTGGAAGAAACGGAGAAGTAATTTTAAGGGAACCGTCAATATACAGCGATGATACAGAGTATCATTGTTGGCTCAGCATCTCTTGAATGTTCTGGCTATCCAGCCTATCATTTTCCTTGCGACAGTGATAACAATATTGCTGTGATCCTTGAATGTGAGATCTTGTATGATTACTCCCACATAATTCTTGCTCTTTTGAATGATTAGAGTTTATTATGTACGCTGTTTCAGTATTACTCCGTTCTTCCATAGCGGATTAACTGAAATATGTACCAGTTGAATATCATAGTGTTGTCTAAGGCCCACTGGAAGACTTGATTTATATCTGCTTAAAGATTTGCTGTCTTCGACGGATTTCACTCGCGTAGAGATTCTTGTGTCATCAGCAAAGATGTTACAATGCTGTGATTTATGTCCTTGTTAGTGTTTGATATATACACGCGAAACCGAAATGGGGCTAGAACTGTGCCTTGAGGAACAGAGCTTTTCACTGTGGCAACCTCCAGTTTCACTCTATTACAGTACTGCTCTCTTGGTTCTATTTGTTAAGAAGTTCAACATCTATCTTCCCGTTGTTTCATTCTATGGAACAATGCTCTTCTCCAGACTGAGGGACTGACCACCTCAAAACTTTAAGGGTGATGGACTGATTACATCGTCTTCAAGTATCTTCTGCTTCTATCAACTTTTCTGTACTCGACTGAAGAAGCCTACTGTGTAGGCGAAACGTTTCAAAATAAAGATACCTAACTGTTGCATATGTGTCTTACCTAACAACCTGTCGGTATTTTATACCATTTTAATGTTCAATCTATCTTCCCGCTTTGCCAGTTATTCTTTTTGCATACATTTTGTGTGCTGTCTCACCAAGATTGCACTTGTCCAAGACTTTTGTAAGATCAGTGTACATTACATCAGCATTTAGCTTCTCTTCCAGTGCAGCCAAGACCATGTCGTAATAGTTTAGCAACTGTGAAAGACAGGAGTGTCTACAGCTATAGTTGTATTTAATTCTTTGTTGTCGAAAGTGTTAAAGGCCCTTGTATCTCTTATCTGTTAGTGGTTCTGGGGATTATCTTCCTCACAGCTCGGTCAAAGACCAGGTCTCCAAGGTTGGAAAAGAAATATTACTGGAGTAAGAACTATTAAGTAAAAGTATATAAAAAATAAGATTTACCTGTCATCTTAGGCCAAATTGGCTTGTGAATTGAACAATTTTCATTTCGTAATTATTTAAATTCGAAACTGATCATTTCTTGCTCCACGTATTGAGGGAGACACTTGGTTTAGAAAGACACGTAAGCAAACACTATAACATATTTATTAGAAAACGTTTCGGTCCTGGGACCTTGATCACTTCTAACATACAGAGGTAGAAAGACATTATATATATAGGCGGAGAGTGAGATGTGACGCACGTGACCTGAGGAATGTCATAAGAACATAAGAATGGAGGAACACTGTAGAAGGCCTACTGGCCCATGCGAGGCAGGTCCTTATCAAAACAACCTCTGCCTATGATGAGGACCAGTAGACGATGAAATCATGTGACTCCTGTGTTGTTGGGTTGGTGCTGCTTAAGTATCATGTATACCAATGTTTTTGAAATTTTGTAGTTTCCAGTGTTGCGTTCTATAGTGTCGGTGACGGTGATTAGTGAGGCTTCTAGGCACCGTCGGCGTCTGAGGTCACTATAGAACGCCGACACTATAGAACGCAACACTGGAAACTACAAAATTTCAAAAACATTGGCATACATGATACTTAAGCAGCACCAACCCAACAACACAGGAGTCACATGATTTCATCGTCTACTGGTCCTCATCATAGGCAGAGGTTGTTTTGATAAGGACCTGCCTCGCATGGGCCAGTAGGCCTTCTACAGTGTTCCTCCATTCTTATGTTCTTATGACATTCCTCAGGTCACGTGCGTCACATCTCACTCTCCGCCTATATATATAATGTCTTTCTACCTCTGTATGTTAGAAGTGATCAAGGTCCCAGGACCGAAACGTTTTCTAATAAATATGTTATAGTGTTTGCTTACGTGTCTTTCTAAACCAACTTGTCGGTATTTATTACCAAGGTTTATACCAGGGAGACACTTAACATGTTGTGACTCAAGGGTTGGAGTATGCGTCTGGCATGATGTTCCTGTGTATTCCTCTAGTTGTCTTTGCTTGAGTCGATGTTTTACCTCCTGGCTGTTTCTTAACTCTAATTTCTGCCCCCCACCCCCAAGGCTCCATCATAACCGGTGTCTTCACGCCGGTGAAGGGCTTTTGAGCCACTGCATTGGAGCTACCCTTCCCTTAACGAAAGATGAAGATAGACGTGTTCAGATTTAGGAAAGATTTAGATAGTACTGATTTATCAGTACACTTGTAGATTACCTGAAGATAGTTTCAAGGGTCATCGTCCCCCCGGCTCGGTCCCAGACCAGGTCTTCCTGCTGACAGCCTGATCAGTGAGGCTGTTGGTACTTTCTGCGTGCAGTCTGACGTCAGTACCACAGTACAGCTGATCGGGAACTCAGATGAGTTGAACAACCTGCCAGGTAGCGTCACTAAAGCAAATGCTACATTGATTGGTGTCATTGGATACGGGAGTTATTTCTTGGGTAGCTTTGGGTAGAGGTCGTTTTGATAAGGACCTGCCTCGCATGGGCCAGTAGGCCTTCTGCAGTGTTCCTCCAATCTTATGTTCTTATAAATATGTTAGGCACATATATGAGTGAAAATGGTTGTGTGAGGAGAGAACCTATCAATTCCTTCAGTAGGCCTACTGCAAGCTAGTTCGCTGCTTGAATGTTTATTTAGTAACTTTAATCATTAAATTTTCACATGCCAAACTAACCGATATCATTTATTCTTCCTCAGGTAATTATGGGAGGCAGACTGAGCGTGGATGGTCGTAGCGGCAGGTGGGTTTTACCTGGAGTTTACCTGGAGAGGGTTTCTGGGGACAAGGCCCCCGCGGCCCGGTCTGAGACCAGGCCTCATGGTGGATCAGGGTCTGATCAACCAGGCTGTTACTGCTGGCCGCACGCAAGCTGACGTACGAACCACAGCCCGCTTGGTCAGGTACTGACTTTAGGTGGCAGGTAAATGTGGAGAACTGTGGACGCGTATCTTCACCAGGTGTCAGATCAACCAGGCTGTGAGTGGATATGTGGGTCAACGGACCGCCAGCAGCAACAGCCTGGTTGATCAGGCAAGCACCAGATAAGCCTGGCCCATGGCCGGGCTCCGGGAGTAGAAGAACTTTTGGAACTCGTGAAAGGATTAATGGATGCATAAAGGGATAGGTTGAACATGACTCACGAAATCGTAATGACACGATGATTGCAAACAAACCATACCACGGACGGGATTTGAACCCGCGGTCCAGTGGCTAGCTGGTCCAGTGGCTAACGCGACGGTCTGGAGTTTTGAGACTCTCTGACCGCGGGTTCAAATTCCGCCCGTGGTATGGTTTGGATAGGTTGAAGTGTGGACTGGTGGATAGATGGATGATGGTGTGAATGAAAGTGTGACAGGGACGATTGAATGGAAGTGTGGGTGGATGTACGGACTATATATTGTGTAAAGTAAAAGGACACAAGTGCAACTAATGTGACATTTATAGTGGCAACGTTTCGCTCTCCAGGAGCTTTATCAAGCCATCAAGTTGCACTTGTGTCCTTTTACTTTACATATTGTCGGTAATTCTACCAACTTTATTACGGACTATATATTAATAAGAAATATGCTGTGTGCAGTTGCGATGAATGGTTTGAAAAACCGACAAGTTGAAGATTGAGACACTTATGCAGCATATGGGAATCTTTATTCAGGAAACGTTTCGCCACACAGTGGCTTCATCAGTCCAATACAAAGAGGAA
Organism: Cherax quadricarinatus; assembly: GCF_038502225.1. NCBI lineage: Eukaryota > Metazoa > Arthropoda > Malacostraca > Decapoda > Parastacidae > Cherax > Cherax quadricarinatus. The sequence continues at coordinate 8,367,909 of NC_091334.1, forward strand.
GGCGTAAGGAGAGGAGGAGTGTAAGGTAATCAGTCCCTCAACCTGGAGTCGATGTGTTCAGTCCATCAATCTTGTAGAATGTACAGCATAGGGCCGTAGACGTGGCTATTATACTGTAGTGAGGTGAGGTGAAGCAGGCGGAGGCGGGGTCATAGTGGTACCATTCACTAGTCGAAGTAGGTCTTCGTCCAAAGTGTTGAAGAATTCTTTGTAACAAGATCCCATGATGCTGCATAAGTGTCTCAATCTTCAACTTGTCGGTTTTTCAAACCATTCATCGCAACTGTCAGACACTGCAGCATCATGGGATCTTGTTACAAAGAATTCTTCAACACTTGTTCAACCTTTGGACGAAGACCTACTTCGACTAGTGGATGGTACCACTATGACCCCGCCTCCGCCTGCTTCACCTCACCTCACTACAGTATAATAGCCACGTCTACGGCCCTATGCTGTACTTTCTACAAGATTGATGGACTGAACACATCGACTCCAGGTTGAGGGACTGATTACCTCACACTCCTCCTCTCCTTACGCCTTCCTCTTTGTATTGGACTGATGAAGCCACTGTGTGGCGAAACGTTTCCTGAATAAAGATTCCCATATGCTGCATAAGTGTCTCAATCTTCAGCTGTGTGCAGGTTAGGTAAGGTTCATCAGGGGAAACAGGACAGGTGTTACCAGACGAGGGTCTTAGATGATGACCCGCCCTTGGAGCTTTTGATCATCTGACCGAGGCCTTCCGCTGGCTTACCGGTTCACCCCTTTAAAAATTATGATCATAGTTTTAACCATTTAGCAGTCTCTTTTTACTGCTTATTCTGTGTAGATGTTGAAGGATGGTTGGACCACGATACAATCTATCATAGGATGGATGGACCACGATACAATCTATCATAGGATGGTTGGACCATGATACAATCTATCATAGGATGGATGGACCATGATACAATCTATCATAGGATGGATGGACCACGACACAATCTATCATAGGATGGATGGACCATGATACAATCTATCATAGGATGGATGGACCATGATACAATCTATCATAGGATGGATGGACCATGATACAATCTATCATAGGATGGATGGACCATGATACAATCTATCATAGGATGGATGGACCATGATACAATCTATCATAGGATGGATGGACCACGACACAATCTATCATAGGATGGATGGACCATGATACAATCTATCATAGGATGGATGGACCATGATACAATCTATCATAGGATGGATGGACCACGACACAATCTATCATAGGATGGATGGACCATGATACAATCTATCATAGGATGGATGGACCATGATACAATCTATCATAGGATGGATGGACCATGATACAATCTATCATAGGATGGATGGACCATGATACAATCTATCATAGGATGGATGGACCACGATACAATCTATCATAGGATGGATGGACCATGATACAATCTATCATAGGATGGATGGACCATGATACAATCTATCATAGGATGGATGGACCATGATACAATCTATCATAGGATGGATGGACCACGATACAATCTATCATAGGATGGATGGACCATGATACAATCTATCATAGGATGGATGGACCATGATACAATGTATCATCACATGAGCACATAAACCATGCAACTTAAGCAGCATATGCAAGATTAGTAAATCTCAGAATAACAATGAGGATCTTGATAAATGAGACGCTTTTGCAACATTCGGGTATCTTTATTCTGGGAAATGTTTCGCCACATAGTGACTTCTTCAGTCCACTGTAGAAAAAGGTGGAAAAAGAGGAGGAATTTGAGGTAATCAGTCCCTCAGCCTTGAGTCGATCTGTTCAATCTATCAATCTTAACTTTTAGTCCAAACTGATGGACTGAACATATTGACTCAAGGCTGAGGGACTGATTACCTTAAACTCCTTTTTTTCCAATTTTTTTGTGCATTGGACTGAAGAAGCCACTATATGGCAGAACGTTTCCAGAACAGATACCCAAATGTTGCAAAAGTGTCTCATTTATCAACGTGTCGGTTTTGTAAACCATTTATTCACAATAATGATCATTAAAGAACAGTGACGGAGGGCGGTAGATACAACGTGCTGGAGACGTCACACACTGAACAGTGACGGAGGGCGGTAGATACAACGTGCTGGAGACGTCACACACTGAACAGTGACGGAGGGCGGTAAATACAACGTGCTGGAGACGTCACACACTGAACAGTGACGGAGGGCGGTAGATACAACGTGCTGGAGACGTTACACACTGAACAGTGACGGAGGGCGGTAAATACAACGTGCTGGAGACGTCACACACTGAACAGTGACGGAGGGCGGTAAATACAACGTGCTGGAGACGTCACACACTGAACAGTGACGGAGGGCGGTAGATACAACGTGCTGGAGACGTCACACACTGAACAGTGACGGAGGGCGGTAGATACAACGTGCTGGAGACGTCACACACTGAACAGTGACGGAGGGCGGTAGATACAACGTGCTGGAGACGTCACACACTGAACAGTGACGGAGGGCGGTAGATACAACGTGCTGGAGACGTCACACACTGAACAGTGACGGAGGGCGGTAGATACAACGTGCTGGAGACGTCACACACTGAACAGTGACGGAGGGCGGTAGATACAACGTGCTGGAGACGTCACACACTGAACAGTGACGGAGGGCGGTAGATACAACGTGCTGGAGACGTCACACACTGAACAGTGACGGAGGGCGGTAAATACAACGTGCTGGAGACGTCACACACTGAACAGTGACGGAGGGCGGTAAATACAACGTGCTGGAGACGTCACACACTGAACAGTGACGGAGGGCGGTAAATACAACGTGCTGGAGACGTCACACACTGAACAGTGACGGAGGGCGGTAGATACAACGTGCTGGAGACGTCACACACTGAACAGTGACGGAGGGCGGTAGATACAACGTGCTGGAGACGTCACACACTGAACAGTGACGGAGGGCGGTAAATACAACGTGCTGGAGACGTCACACACTGAACAGTGACGGAGGGCGGTAAATACAACGTGCTGGAGACGTCACACACTGAACAGTGACGGAGGGCGGTAAATACAACGTGCTGGAGACGTCACACACTGAACAGTGACGGAGGGCGGTAAATACAACGTGCTGGAGACGTCACACACTGAACAGTGACGGAGGGCGGTAGATACAACGTGCTGGAGACGTCACACACTGAACAGTGACGGAGGGCGGTAAATACAACGTGCTGGAGACGTCACACACTGAACAGTGACGGAGGGCGGTAAATACAACGTGCTGGAGACGTCACACACTGAACAGTGACGGAGGGCGGTAGATACAACGTGCTGGAGACGTCACACACTGAACAGTGACGGAGGGCGGTAAATACAACGTGCTGGAGACGTCACACACTGAACAGTGACGGAGGGCGGTAAATACAACGTGCTGGAGACGTCACACACTGAACAGTGACGGAGGGCGGTAAATACAACGTGCTGGAGACGTCACACACTGAACAGTGACGGAGGGCGGTAAATACAACGTGCTGGAGACGTCACACACTGAACAGTGACGGAGGGCGGTAAATACAACGTGCTGGAGACGTCACACACTGAACAGTGACGGAGGGCGGTAAATACAACGTGCTGGAGACGTCACACACTGAACAGTGACGGAGGGCGGTAAATACAACGTGCTGGAGACGTCACACACTGAACAGTGACGGAGGGCGGTAAATACAACGTGCTGGAGACGTCACACACTGAACAGTGACGGAGGGCGGTAGATACAACGTGCTGGAGACGTCACACACTGAACAGTGACGGAGGGCGGTAAATACAACGTGCTGGAGACGTCACACACTGAACAGTGACGGAGGGCGGTAAATACAACGTGCTGGAGACGTCACACACTGAACAGTGACGGAGGGCGGTAAATACAACGTGCTGGAGACGTCACACACTGAACAGTGACGGAGGGCGGTAAATACAACGTGCTGGAGACGTCACACACTGAACAGTGACGGAGGGCGGTAAATACAACGTGCTGGAGACGTCACACACTGAACAGTGACGGAGGGCGGTAAATACAACGTGCTGGAGACGTCACACACTGAACAGTGACGGAGGGCGGTAAATACAACGTGCTGGAGACGTCACACACTGAACAGTGACGGAGGGCGGTAGATACAACGTGCTGGAGACGTCACACACTGAACAGTGACGGAGGGCGGTAAATACAACGTGCTGGAGACGTCACACACTGAACAGTGACGGAGGGCGGTAAATACAACGTGCTGGAGACGTCACACACTGAACAGTGACGGAGGGCGGTAAATACAACGTGCTGGAGACGTCACACACTGAACAGTGACGGAGGGCGGTAAATACAACGTGCTGGAGACGTCACACACTGAACAGTGACGGAGGGCGGTAAATACAACGTGCTGGAGACGTCACACACTGAACAGTGACGGAGGGCGGTAAATACAACGTGCTGGAGACGTCACACACTGAACAGTGACGGAGGGCGGTAAATACAACGTGCTGGAGACGTCACACACTGAACAGTGACGGAGGGCGGTAAATACAACGTGCTGGAGACGTCACACACTGAACAGTGACGGAGGGCGGTAAATACAACGTGCTGGAGACGTCACACACTGAACAGTGACGGAGGGCGGTAAATACAACGTGCTGGAGACGTCACACACTGAACAGTGACGGAGGGCGGTAAATACAACATGCTGGAGACGTCACACACTGCAGCACCGTCACACACTGCAGCACCGTCACACACTGCAGCACCGTGCTAAACACTAACTGAACACCTGCAACCACCAATTTGTCTCACAGCAGAGAGGAATGAGACTAACAAGTTATTTTGGTGTTTCTATAGTCAAGGGTGAGAGGAGCACGTGGTAAAAGCAGGTAACTGAAGACTTTTCAATGTTCAGTGAAGGTATCTGTGGAGGACAACTGTCTACTATCTCGATGGAAGTCTATCAACTTTTATCATGTAGTTGAGGCAAATATAGTACATTACCTGGGGTATATCTGGAGAGGGTTTCGGGGGTTAACGCCCCCGCGGCCCGGTCTGAGACCAAGCCTCGTGGTGGATCAGGGTCTGATCAACCAGGCTGTTACTGCTGACTGCACGCAAACTGACGTACGAACCATAGCCCGGCCGGTTAGGTACTGACTTTAGGTACCTGTCCAGTTCCTTCTTGAAGACAGCCAGGGGTCTATTGGTAATCCCCCTTATGTATACTGGGAGACAGTTGAACAGTCTTGGGCCCCGGACACTTATTATGTTCTCTCAGTGTACTCGTGGCGCCCCTGCTTTTCATTGCATCTCCTGCAGAGTCTTTTGCTTTCATAGGGAGTGATTTTCGTGTGCAAGTTTGGTACTAATCCCTCTAGGATTTTCCAAGTGCATATTATCATGTATCTTTCTCGCCTGCGTTCCAGGGAATACAAATCAAGAGACTTCAACCGTTCCCAGTAATTTAGGTGCCTTATCGCACTTGTGTGTGCCGTGACATATAAAATTTTAACTTGAATAGGACTGACTGATAGTGATGAGCTACTTGGGCGCTCATCACTATCAGTATTTTTTTTTTTAGTCCCAGGGTTGTAGAAAAATTAGAATGGACTAGATCAGTTAGTGGTGGATGACGTCAACGCAGCATGAAGAACAAGTACGGTACACAGATAACCCGCACATGGGAGAAAGAAGCTTATGACGACGTTTCGGTCCGACTTGGACCATTGACTAGTCACGCCAACACACGAAGGCGAGGGAGCCACTATATATATATAGGAGAGGAGGGCAGGGACGGGACATAGAGAGGAAGAAAGAAGTGAAGAAGCACTGGTAGAGGTAATGTAGTGGTAGTGGTAGTAGTAGGTACGGGGAGTAGTGGTAGTGGCAGTAGTAGGTACGGGGAATAGTGGTAGGCACGGGGAGTAGTGGTAGGTACGGGGAGTAGTGGTAGTAGTAGGTACAGGGAGTTGTGCAAGAAAGGTATAAAATACCGACAATATGAAAGTTAAGACACATGTGCAACATCTGGATATCTTTATTGTAGTAGACGTTTCGCCATCCAGTGGCTTTATCAATACAGATTCTAGGACATAATAGGAAGACAGTAGAACTATATACAAAAGATGAGGTAATCAGTCCCTCGGCCTTGGAGTTAGTGTTCACCATGTAGCTGTGAACACTAACTCCAAGGCCGAAGGACTGATTACCTCATCTTTTGTATATAGTTCTACTGTCTTCCTATTATGTCCTAGAATCTGTATTGATAAAGCCACTGGATGGCGAAACGTCTACTACAATAAAGATATCCAGATGTTGCACATGTGTCTTAACAGGTACAGGGAGTAGTGGTAGTAGTAGGTACGGGGAGTAGTGGCAGTGGTTGTAGTAGGTACGCGGAGTAGTGGCAGTGGTTGTAGTAGGTACAGGGAGTAGTGGCAGTGGTGGTAGTAGGTACACGGAGTAGTGGCAGTGGTTGTAGTAGGTACAGGGAGTAGTGGCAGTGGTAGTAGGTACGGGTAGTGGCAGTGGTAGTAGTAGGTACGGGGAGTAGTGGCAGTGGTAGTAGTAGGTACGGGGAGTAGTGGCAGTGGTAGTAGTAGGTACGGGGAGTAGTGGCAGTGGTAGTAGTAGGTACGGGGAGTAGTGGCAGTGGTAGTAGTAGGTACGGGGAGTAGTGGCAGTGGTAGTAGTAGGTATGGGGAGCAGTGGTAGTAGTAGGTACGGGGAGTAGTGGCAGTGGTAGTAGTAGGTACGGGGAGTAGTGGTAGTAGGTGCGGGGAGTAGTGGCATTGGTAGTAGTAGGTACGGGGAGTAGTGGCAGTGGTAGTAGTAGGTACGGGGAGTAGTGGCAGTGGTAGTAGTAGGTACGGGGAGTAGTGGCAGTGGTTGTAGTAGGTACGGGGAGTAGTGGTAGTAGTAGGTACGGGGAGTAGTGGCAGTGGTAGTAGTAGGTACGGGGAGTAGTGGTAGTAGGTGCGGGGAGTAGTGGCATTGGTAGTAGTAGGTACGGGGAGTAGTGGCAGTGGTAGTAGTAGGTACGGGGAGTAGTGGCAGAGGTAGTAGTAGGTACGGGGAGTAGTGGCAGTGGTTGTAGTAGGTACGGGGAGTAGTGGTACTGATAGTAGTAGGTACGGGGAGTAGTGGCAGTGGTAGTAGTAGGTATGGGGAGCAGTGGCAGTGGTAGTAGTAGGTACGGGGAGTAGTGGCAGTGGTAGTAGTAGGTACGGGGAGTAGTGGCAGTGGTAGTAGTAGGTATGGGGAGCAGTGGTAGTAGTAGGTATGGGGAGCAGTGGCAGTGGTAGTAGTAGGTATGGGGAGCAGTGGTAGTAGTAGGTATGGGGAGCAGTGGCAGTGGTAGTAGTAGGTATGGGGAGCAGTGGCAGTGGTAGTAGTAGGTATGGGGAGCAGTGGGGCAGCAGTAGGTAGCAGTAGGCAGAGAGTAGTGGCAGTAGGCACGGGGAGAGCAGGCAGAGCAGGTACGAGCAGTGGCAGTGGTAGCAGGACGGGGAGCAGCAGGTAGGCAGGTATGTACAGGGTGGCAGTGGCATGGGACAGGTGGCAGCGAGTAGGCATGGGGAGCAGCAGTAGTAGGCACGGGGAATGGCAGTGGCAGTAGTAGGCACGCAGTAGGCAGTAGCAGTAGGCACAGAGAGTATGTAGGTAGGCACATGGGGACAATGGCAGTAGCATATGACAGGTGGCAGGCAGTAGCAGTGTGAGGAGGCAGTGGCAGTAGGCACGGATAGTGCATGGCAGCAGATGGCATGGGGGAGCATGGCAGTGGTAGTAGTAGGCACGGGGAGAGTGGCAGTGGTAGAGTATGGTATGGGGAGGCAGGTGGCAGTAGGCATGGGGAGAGTGGAGCATGCAGGTGGGGAGTAGTGGCAGTGGTCAGAAGAGGTGGGGAGCAGTGGTAGTAGTAGGTATGGGGAGCAGTGGTAGTGGCCCATGAATCCTAAATCAAATAAATGTCGGTCCAGGTAGATTAAGAGGACAAGGAGAGACGGAGAAGGGGGTCAGGAGCAGTGACTCGACCCCGCACAAAAACAACTGGGTGAGTACACACAGATTAGTTTAAATGTCCACACCGGAAGCTTATCTTATCTTGTACAGTGTCTTGCTCCACTTCCCGTGTTCTCTCTCTCCTCTCTGGGAGCTTTAAAGTGTAGCCTCAGGGCAACGCTACTATCACTTGTATCCCCTGACAGTGTTGGGGGGATTGTCAATGTTGAGATGGTTTAAAATTGATTGTTGAAATTGTTTGTTGTGTATTTTGAGTTTGTTGTGTGAAGATGACTTCAGTGTTACTTCATCTCTCCACCAGGTTTAAAATATTTCACTCATGTTTTTTTTTCCTTAATGTTTGTCATGATCATGTCTTCGTTATTATTGCTTGAGTCATGTTCATGTCATTATTATTGCTGGAGTCATGTTCATGTTTCAGTATGTTATATGGTTTAATACGCTCACTATTTGTTATTTAAGGACATACTTTACAAGAGAGAGAGAGTCAGAACTATAATTAAAATTTGAGAGAATTTAAATGTTAGTCTGACAGAATCTTCAAACATTAAAGAGGTTGAACGTGACCAACTATGTATTGTAGCGGGAAGTGAACAACATAACTCAAGTTATAATGGAGTGAAACTGTACGTGAACATTGAGTTATTAATGAAGGAAACAGTGGAGAAGATTGGAGTTATAGTGAAGGGAAACGTTGGAATATGTTCTCTCGCCTTAAAATACACCGATGCAAGTGTTTCACTGTAAATATTCATCTGTGTTTGTGCTGGCTTAGGTTATCTGTCCCGTGGCGCTATCACTAGCGCACTCACCTCTCATACTGAGGTCCGTGGTTCGATTCCCGGTACGGATAGAAACATTGGTTCGTGTTTTCTTAAGACACCTGCTGTCCATGTTCACGTATCATTTAAATTGGTACCTGGGTGTTAGTGGACTGGTGTGGGTCGCATCCTGGGACAAAACTGACCTAATTTGCCCGAAATGCTCAGCATAACAAGCGGCTTTCTATATAGTAGTATGTCATTGATGTCAGCAAGGACTGTATACCTTATACATGTACTTGTAGAAATAGATATTATTATTATTATTATTATTATTATTATTATTATTATTATTATTATTATTATTATTATTATTATTAAACAGGACAGGTGTTTCTTGACGCGAGTCTTAGTTATATGATGATCTGCAGCTGGAGCTTTTGGTCATCTGACCGAGGCCTTCCGCTGGCTTGCCCGTCCACCCCTCTAAAAATTAAGGTTACAGTTATAACCACAGTGACGCACTTGTGTTGTCGGGTAAACTTATAAGAGTAAGTTACCACCGTAATGATTTCCTTAGTAGTTTGTTCCACGTTACACCACAGACTGACTGAACTATGAGGCGTATACCTGGAGTATACCTGGAGTATACCTGCAGAGGGGTTCGGGGGTCAACGTCCCCCCCCCCCCGGCCCGGCGTATGGTGGTCTTCGACCCACCAAACTCTCTCTTGTTAACCAAGTTCATTTTCTTATTGTATTTCTGACGTCAGTTTATTAGCGTTATAAACTTGTACTTACTAATTTCTTTTATGTTCGATTTGGTTAAAAACATCTGTAAAACACGTTTATTTTAGTATAAATTAGCAAGTTCATAAAAACGACCGCTACACCTCTGGCAAACGTTATGGCTACACACCAGAGAACGTTAGAACTTGCACGAGGATTGCTTGTGGTGCGAGAATGTGTTGTATATTCACAGACACATGGCCAGCGCACGCTATTGAAGTTCTCTCCTTGATCAAGGCATGGTTGACCGATAAGCAACAATAGGGAGTGTTCATGGGTGGCATTCCACAGGGGTCAGTGTTGGCCCTTTTATTTTTTGAATTCACGCACTTAAACGACGTGCGTGATTGAATAAGGGAGAACGGAAGCTAGCTAAATATTTTGCACTCTTGCAGGCTTATTGTTTTTTTTTCTATTTCATAAACATGTTAACCATACCACGGGCGGGGTTAGAACCCGCGATCAGACTCTGATCGCGGGCTCTAACCCCGCCCGTGGTATGGTTTGTTTGCAATCGTGTCATTACGATTTCGTAAGTCATAAACATGTTAAGATGGCAAATGAATCTTGCAACTTCCTACTTACAATTAGTACGCATGTGACTTTGTTTCCTTGTGTCTTATTTCTGTAATATTTCATATGTAAGTAGCAAGATCTGAGAGCGGCCCGCGAGGGTTGTGATTCACAGAATTATAAGAATATACTCTATGTATACTCGCTGACGGAACAGAAATAAACTCTGAGAACTGAGGATGATATCTGGTTACGTCATTGTTTGTGTTCAGATAATTGGCAGCTGCAGATTAAGGTAAACAAATGAGTCTTTATTATGAAGAACCGTCAAGGAAGGGACGGGAACGTCTGGTGAAGGACTCATGATTTGTATGAATCTACACTTCCTTTGGATCAAACCTGACTGTCTTCCATTGCTCTGGCGCTGTATAGACTTCGTGGGTGTGCACTTTCCCATAAATATAATAATGATAATAATAGAGGAAAAAACGTAACATGAGTGTGAAACGAGAACCCGTTAATTCAATGTTTGGAACTTAAGGTAACTGGTGTTTCCTTCTCCTGAACACACAAGATAACAGGTGAATCTTTACAAACATCTTTTTGCACTTTCCTTACAGTACACTTACGTTTAAATCCCCGTATGTTTCTTAACAGTTGTTGTTACTGCAATATTTTCCCCTCTCGATTTAGGTAGCCGCGGAGCTATGATTCCCGCAACCATTTACAGATATACAAACGCATTTGGGCTGGGGTACAAACACCTTGAGGAAACCTAGACTAACCAGGTGTGAACATTGTACAACTCATCAGTTATTTGATAGTAAAATAATCCATCACTTGTATGGTCATATTTTTCCCCGAGTTTATTTAAAATTATATACTAGAATTATTAGTCAAATATCTCGCCTTTGTAAATAAAGAATTACCAGTAATATTGTATGCTTAACCAGATGAATGTTGTGTCTGGCTCTGCACGCACGTGTGTGTGTGTGTGTGTGTGTGTCTGTGTCTGTGTCTGTGTCTGTGTGTCTGTGTCTGTGTGTGTACTCTTTTGTGGTTGCTTGGGTCGATTCACAGCTTCTGGTCCCGCCTCTTTGCTGGTCGCTATTAGGTCCACTTTCTCCCTGCTCCATGAGCTTTATTGTACCTTTTCTTAAAACTATGTATGGATCTTGCCTCCGCTATATCACTCTCCAGATTGTCCCACTTCCTGACAACTCCATGACTGAAGAAGTGTGTGTGTGTGTGTGTGTGTGTGTGTGTGTGTGTGTGTGTGTGTGTGTGTGTGTGTGTGTGTGTGTGTGTGTGTGTGTCCACTATCGTCCACACAGTGGGCGTATAATAATACAATCGTAACACACTGCTCTACGTTTTATAGAAGTCGTTTCTTGGTAGTTTGCTTATAAACGACCCAACAATAGGTGGTAAATTGTGCATAAATACCTTCAGAATTGAGATATAAAAAACTAAAGAGGTATTTGTGTGGTGGGAAAGTTGGAGAAGGGTATGGCAGTGTTCTACCTGCGACGATGTCAAGCCATTTTCATCACTTGCTGCACTTGCTGTAGGTTTGAAGGAGGAAAACGAAAACAGGAGTGAACAAAGAGGAAACGAATTCTCGAAAGGCCGGTCTGGGAAGTTGCTACGGGGGCAGTGACCCCCCTGAAATGTCTCCAGGTAATTTTAAAGGACATGTCAGTTACCTTGTTTTCTTATGTTATTTTTTCCCTGTACTCTATCCATAATTACTGTCACATTTACTTTGTCTGCTTTCGTAAGGCCAAGTCTAGAATCTTTGCTTAACAAATCTTTGATGACAACAGAATTGTGTTGTCTTTGAGGATATTTGTGTTGGAGAGGTCTGAGATTTGTTAAGCGATATCAAAGATTTGTTAAGTTATACCATGAATTAAGTGAAGATCCTGGACTTCACCTTACGAAAGCAGACACAGCAAATGCGATAGTAATTATGGATAAGGTAGATTATAAGGGAAAATCAACACGATAATAAAAGATAAGGAAACGCGCCAGCATCGCTAGGCGTTGAATCACCCTTAATATTAAATCTTAGCTTTTTCCAGATAATAATATAAACACAGCCACAAAGTTCTTGATCTAAACGTTGTAGATTAGTAGTAGGAAAAAAGGGAAGGGAAAAGACAGAAGAGAATAGAAGATAAGAAAAAGGAGAGAGAGGAGGATGTGGAGGATGGAAGGTATAAATATAGGCACCAGCTTGCAGTAATAAATGTGTGTGCTGAGTGTGTGAGGGTGGTAGTAGTGAAGGTGGTAAACCTGACACCACCCACAACAAACATTGGTGGGGGAGAACCCTCCCACGACCACACTACCCATATCACTGTACAGGATGCCCACACTACCCGTATCACTGTACAGGATGCCCACACTACCCATATCACTGTACAGGATGCCCACACTACCCGTATCACTGTACAGGATGCCCACACTACCCGTATCACTGTACAGGACGTCCACACTACCCAGTGGACAACGGTAAACAATATGATGTTCAATGAGGACAAATTCCAACTACTCCGTTATGGAAAACTGGAGGAGATAATAACTAGAACAGAGTATACTACAAACTCTGGCCATACAATAGAGCGGAAAAATACAGTAGAATTATTAGTCAAATATCCCGCCGTAATGTCTGAAGATCTCACTTTCAAGGATCACAACAGTGCCACGATCGCACGTGCAAAGAAAATGATAAGATGGATAATGAGAACGTTCAAAACGAGAGATGCCAAGCCAATGATGATCCTTTTCAAATCACTTGTTCTCTCTAGGCTGGAATACTGCTGTACATTAACATCTCCGTTCAAAACAGGTGAAATTGCAGATCTAGAGTGTCTCCAGAGAACCTTTACTGCACGTATAAGTTCTGTCAAGCACCTTAACTACTGGGAACGCTTGGAAGCACTGGACTTGCACTCGTTGGAACGCAGGAGAGATATATCATAATCTACACTTGGAAAATTCTAGAAGGAATGGTCCCGAATCTGCACACAGAAATCACTCCCTACGAAAGTAAGAGACTGGGCAGGCGATGCAAAATACCCCCCAATTAAAAGTAGAGGCGCCATTGGTACAGGAAGAGAAAGCACTATAAGTATCCAGGGCCCAAGACTGTTCAACAGCCTCCCACCAAGCATAAGGGGAAATACCAATAAACCCCTGGTTGCCTTCAAGAGAGAGCTGGACAGATACATAAAGTAGGTACCGGATCAGCCGGGCTGTGGTTCGTACATGAGACTGCGTGCGGCCAGCAGTAACGGCCTGGTTGATCAGGCCCTGATCCACCGGGAGGCCTGGTCGTGGACCGGGCCGCGGAGGCGTTGATTCCCGGAATAACCTCCAGGTAGCAGGTAGGTATCACTGTACAGGACGTCCACACTACCCATATCACTACAGGACGCCCACACTACCCATATCCCTGCAGAGGACGCCCACACCACCCATATCCCTGCAGAGGACGTCCACACCACCCATATCCCTGCAGAGGACGCCCACACCACTCATATCCCTGCAGAGGACGCCCACACCACCAATATCACTACAGATGACCCCACACAACCCGTAACTGCAAAGGACGCCCACACCACCCATAACACTGCAGAGGCGAGCCACGCCCGCTTATCACAAGGCCACGCCTGCTTATCACGCCCTCGTTTGCTTATCACAGGTCTATGCTTGCTTATCACGCCCGTGTTGAGTATGGCACGCCCACGTCCTCGTATGGCACGCCCACATCCTCGTATGGCGCGCTCACATCCGCTTGTAACGCCCACTTGTGCCAGAGATGCAACCTGAAGACGCGTGTGTTGGGCTGTTGTGTGTATAACGGATATAGATCAGTGATGGAATGTGTATACACTCTTGTGTCCTCTTTCTTATACCCATATACCTCCTCCTCTTTATACTTGTCCTCCTCTTCTTACTCGTCCTCCTCTTCTTACTCGTCCTCCTCTTTATACTTGTCCTGCTCTTCTTACTCGTCCTCCTCTTTATACTTGTCCTGCTCTTCTTACTCGTCCTCCTCTTCTTACTCGTCCTCCTCTTTATACTTGTCCTCCTCTTCTTACTCGTTCTCCTCTTCTTACTCGTCCTTCTCTTTATACTTGTCTTCCTCTTCTTACTCGTCCTCCTTTTTATACTTGTCCTCCTCTTCATACTCTACTTCTTCCTCATACTTCTCACAGCAGGAAGATGGTAGAGGTGTCAGTGGAAGGTAATGGTGCAGGAAGATGGTAGAGGTGTCAGTGGAAGGTAATGGTGCAGGAAGATGGTAGAGGTGTCAGTGGAAGGTAATGGTGCAGGAAGATGGTAGAGGTGTCAGTGGAAGGTAATGGTGCAGGAAGATGGTAGAGGTGTCAGTGGAAGGTAATGGTGCAGGAAGATGGTAGAGGTGTCAGTGGAAGGTAATGGTGCAGGAAGATGGTAGAGGTGTCAGTGGAAGGTAATGGTGCAGGAAGATGGTAGAGGTGTCAGTGGAAGGTAATGGTGCAGGAAGATGGTAGAGGTGTCAGTGGAAGGTAATGGTGCAGGAAGATGGTAGAGGTGTCAGTGGAAGGTAATGGTGCAGGAAGATGGTAGAGGTGTCAGTGGAAGGTAATGATGCTGGAAGATGGTAGAGGTGTCAGTGGAAGGTAATGATGCAGGAAGATGGTAGAGGTGTCAGTGGAAGGTAATGATGCAGGAAGATGGTAGAGGTGTCAGTGGAAGGTAATGATGCAGGAAGATGGTAGAGGTGTCAGTGGAAGGTAATGGTGCAGGAAGATGGTAGAGGTGTCAGTGGAAGGTAATAATGCAGGAAGATGGTAGAGGTGTCAGTGGAAGGTAATGGTGCAGGAAGATGATAGAGGTGTCAGTGGAAGGTAATGATGCAGGAAGATGGTAGAGGTGTCAGTGGAAGGTAATGGTGCAGGAAGATGGTAGAGGTGTCAGTGGAAGGTAATGATGCAGGAAGATGGTAGAGGTGTCAGTGGAAGGTAATGGTGCAGGAAGATGGTAGAGGTGTCAGTGGAAGGTAATGGTGCAGGAAGATGGTAGAGGTGTCAGTGGAAGGTAATGGTGCAGGAAGATGGTAGAGGTGTCAGTGGAAGGTAATGATGCAGGAAGATGGTAGAGGTGTCAGTGGAAGGTAATGGTGCAGGAAGATGGTAGAGGTGTCAGTGGAAGGTAATGGTGCAGGAAGATGGTAGAGGTGTCAGTGGAAGGTAACGGTGCAGGAAGATGGTAGTGGTGTCAGTGGAAGGTAATGGTGCAGGAAGATGGTAGAGGTGTCAGTGGAAGGTAATGGTGCAGGAAGATGGTAGAGGTGTCAGTGGAAGGTAATGGTGCAGGAAGATGGTAGAGGTGTCAGTGGAAGGTAATGGTGCAGGAAGATGGTAGAGGTGTCAGTGGAAGGTAATGGTGCAGGAAGATGGTAGAGGTGTCAGTGGAAGGTAATGGTGCAGGAAGATGGTAGAGGTGTCAGTGGAAGGTAATGATGCAGGAAGATGGTAGAGGTGTCAGTGGAAGGTAATGATGCAGGAAGATGGTAGAGGTGTCAGTGGAAGGTAATGGTGCAGGAAGATGGTAGAGGTGTCAGTGGAAGGTAATGATGCTGGAAGATGGTAGAGGTGTCAGTGGAAGGTAATGATGCTGGAAGATGGTAGAGGTGTCAGTGGAAGGTAATGATGCAGGAAGATGGTAGAGGTGTCAGTGGAAGGTAATGGTGCAGGAAGATGGTAGAGGTGTCAGTGGAAGGTAATGATGCAGGAAGATGGTAGAGGTGTCAGTGGAAGGTAATGATGCAGGAAGATGGTAGAGGTGTCAGTGGAAGGTAATGGTGCAGGAAGATGGTAGAGGTGTCAGTGGAAGGTAATGGTGCAGGAAGATGATAGAGGTGTTGTGCCCTTTTTTGTTATTTAAAAGAAATCATTATTGTGTTTGTTTTGCAATATCAACCAAGAGAGTTGACACTCAGGGCAGTAGGTTGACACTCAGGGCAGTAGGTTGACACTCAGGGCAGTAGGTTGAAAGACTGGGGGTCAGGAGGCCGAGGCTCAACCCCCACGCTTACAACTGGGTGCGTACACTTGAGGCATAATATAGGACTGATATGTATACAATTTTAATGGTAGAGAATGACTTATGATTGGAGGCAAGGTATATTGCTATCTTCGTTGTCGCTGGTATGTAGGTTATGTTGGTAGTTATGGTGTGGTTATGATCTGATGGTGAGATAGTGGTTATGTGTGCGATAGTTATGGTATGGTGGTGGTTATGATCTGATGGTGAGTCAGTATCACCAGTGTAAACCAACCACACCCCATTCTTGGCGTGGGAAAGAAAGGTGAATGAGACACAGTAAGAAAGTCTAAGACCTTTGGTATTACGTGTACTGTGGGAAAGATATCACGAGAGAGAGGGAGGGGGGGAGTCTGCCTGCCTGCCTCAATAATCGAGAACAACAGAAAATATTTAAATCAAGGATTATAGAGTAGGCCTCCTGGTTAATGACGTGATTAATCAGGTTGTTGGTGCTAGCAGTTCATAGATGCTGGAAGACAGCTTTTGAGGCTGCCTTGCTGCAGTCTCCCAGCATAGACTGACGGTTGTCAACACCTTGTATGTGACCCATCCTGCGTGATGGAATATGATAGGAAAATATTGCTAGCTTTTCTTCTCACTGTATAATTATCATATAGAATAAGGTAGCATCACACTGCTGATGTATCCAGTTGCGTTAAATATCAGTTTACAGCCCCACGTAGACACCAAAGGTTAGTAATATTTATTAGACCGAAAGACTTCAGCGATGTATACTAATAAACTCATGCTGTATAGCCCTTGTGGCTTAGCGCTTCTTTTTTTATTATAATAATAATAATATAAACTCAGGCGCCTTCCATTAATAAGTGCCCCTTCTGATTTGTGTGTTATGTTAATGTTTGGTATCTCTGTTAATGGTTTTGGGGATCATCGCCCTTCCTCCTGGTCTTAAACCAGACCTAAAGTGGAAAAGGAAACATTGTAGGTATGAGAACTACTGAGAAACACGGGAAAAGAAAGCTAAGTGTGTACTGAATGTAAGTAGAAGATAGTAGACTTTATCTGTCAGATTGCAGCTTAATCATACAAATACTTAATTTCATTATTGAACTCTCTTATTATAAGTATTAAAAAATTTAGATTTAAGAGGAAAACAATAAATTGTGTGTGTGTGTGTGTGTGTGTACTCACCTATTTGTACTCACCTATTTGTGGTTGCAGGGGTCGAGTCCTAGCTCCTGGCCCCGCCTCTTCACCGGTTGCTACTAGGCCCTCTCTCTCCCCGCTCCATGAGCTTTATCAAACCTCGTCTTAAAACTGTGTATGGTTCCTGCCTCCACTACGTCATTTTCTAGGCTATTCCACTGCCTTACAACTCTATGACTGAAGAAATACTTCCTACTATCTCTCTGACTCATTTGTGTCTTCAACTTCCAATTGTGGCCTCTTGTTTCTGTGTCCCCTCCCTGGAACATCCTGTCCTTGTCCACCTTGTCTATTCCACGCAGTATTTTATATGTCGTTATCATGTCTCCCCTGACCCTCCTGTCCTCCAGTGTCGTCAGGCCGATTTCCCTTAATCTTTCTTCATAGGACATTCCCCTTAGCTCTGGAACTAACCTTGTTGCAAACCTTTGTACTTTCTCCAGTTTCTTGACGTGCTTTATCAAGTGCGGGTTCCAAACAGGTGCTGCATACTCCAGTATGGGCCTGACATACACGGTGTACAGTGTCTTGAATGATTCCTTACTAAGGTGTCAGAATGCTGTTCTTAGGTTTGCCAGGCGCCCATATGTGTGTGTGTGTGTGTGTGTGTGTGCGTGTGTGTGTGTGCGTGTGTGTGTGTGCGTGTGTGTGTGTGTGTGTGTGTGTTGTGTGTGTATGTGTGTGTGTGTAAGGCTTGTCATCTGAAGAATATTTATGAAGGTGAGCGCCCCAGCGTCCCAGTCCCAGACCAAGTCATTCAGTGTGTTGCTGGACATTTAGCCAAAGCCGGTCATTCCTCGCCACCTGGCTGGGTTAGTCAAAAAGGCGAGCTACAGCAGAGCTGAGAGATGGTCATATTCATGTTAATATTTTACCACTGCTACATGGAAACAAAGCAGGTTTTCAGTTAGCCCAGCCTCTGCCATTACAGCTTCAAATGTGATTGTGTCATCTACTTGGAAACAGTGATACACAGTGCCAACACAAGGACATTTTGTTGGAAACGTTTCGGTCCTGGGACCTTCATCACTACAAAACCGTTTTCAATAAGATGTCAATACCCTCATAGCCCTACTGGAGTCTCCCAGGTCAGGTTGACGCATTTCATGACCTCGTGTATACAGCCCATCCTGTGATAGCTATGACAAAGAAACATAACTTGCTTTCGTTCCCACAGTGTGACATAAATTTTCTTACGGAAAAAACTTTTATCATTCCTGTCTTTGGTAAACACAAGTGTTTCTTGATCCCATCCTCCAGCTTAAAGCTGGAGCTTAGAGTTACTAATACTTAAAGTAGCGAGGTTGTGACCTCGCACTTTTTTGTATGCCGCCCCTTTATGGTATTTCCTTATTATTGTTAACTATGCGTGAAAAATGAGCTGTTCTGATCATTTAAAAATAGGCGCACTGTAACGGGCGCAAGAACGAGCTATCTGGAGGAGAGAGAGAGTGTTTATGTTGAGTGGGAGCGAGGAGTGTGTGTGTTTGTGCTGAGTGGGAGCGAGTAGTGTGTGTGTGTTTGTGTTGAGTGGGAGCGAGGAGTGTGTGTGTGTTTGTGTTGAGTGGGAGCGATGAGTGTGTGTGTGTTTGTGTTGAGTGGGAGCGAGGAGTGTGTGTGTGTGTGTTTGTGTTGAGTGGGAGCGAGGAGTGTGTGTGTGTGTTTGTGTTGAGTGGGAGCGAGGAGTGTGTGTGTTTATGTTGAGTGGGAGCGAGGAGTGTGTGTGTTTATGTTGAGTGGGAGCGAGGAGTGTGTGTGTTTGTGTTGAGTGGGAGCGAGGAGTGTGTTTATGTTGAGTGGGAGCGAGGAGTGTGTGTGTTTGTGTTGAGTGGGAGCGAGGAGTGTGTGTGTTTATGTTGAGTGGGAGCGAGGAGTGTGTGTGTGTTTGTGTTGAGTGGGAGCGAGGAGTGTGTGTGTGTGTGTTTGTGTTGAGTGGGAGCGAGGAGTGTGTGTGTGTGTGTTTGTGTTAAGTGGGAGCGAGGAGTGTGTGTGTGTTTGTGTTGAGTGGGAGCGAGGAGTGTGTGTGTGTTTGTGTTGAGTGGGAGCGAGGAGTGTGTGTGTTTATGTTGAGTGGGAGCGAGGAGTGTGTGTGTGTTTGTGTTGAGTGGGAGCGAGGAGTGTGTGTGTGTGTGTTTGTGTTGAGTGGGAGCGAGGAGTGTGTGTGTGTGTGTTTGTGTTAAGTGGGAGCGAGGAGTGTGTGTGTGTTTGTGTTGAGTGGGAGCGAGGAGTGTGTGTGTGTTTGTGTTGAGTGGGAGCGAGGAGTGTGTGTGTGTGTTTGTGTTGAGTGGGAGCGAGGAGTGTGTGTGTGTTTGTGTTGAGTGGGAGCGAGGAGTGTGTGTGTGTGTGTCTGTGTTGAGTGGGAGCGAGGAGTGTGTGTGTGTGTGTTTGTGTTGAGTGGGAGCGAGGAGTGTGTGTGTGTTGAGTGGGAGCGAGGAGTGTGTGTGTGTTGAGTGGGAGCGAGGAGTGTGTGTGTGTGTTTGTGTTGAGTGGGAGCGAGGAGTGTGTGTGTGTGTTTGTGTTGAGTGGGAGCGAGGAGTGTGTGTGTGTTTGTGTTGAGTGGGAGTGAGGAGAGATACTGGTGCATCCTGTTAGTGTTGTGTCGTCAACTTCAGTATAGTTTTGTTCTCAGGCAGGAGACATCAAGGAGATGGAAAATGTGCCTAGGTCGTATACAACCCACATTGAATCATTAAAACATCTAAATTATTTTGAACACCTCAAAATAATTTATTTTTTTCCCTCTCCCCCCTCTCTCTACAGAGAAAGAATGATGATTATATACCCGAAGGTTACACATAAGCACCACAACCTGGCTGATCAGGGACTGATTTGAGAAATTTGTCCAGTTCTTTCTTGAAGGCAGCCAGGGTTCTGGTGGTAATCTCTTCCCCTCATATATGAAGGGAGGACGTTTAAAAATCTTGGTCCCTTCACCCCTTATTGAGTTTTTCCTTAGTGTACTCGTTGTATCCCTTCTTTTAATTCAGAGAGGGAGAGTGTCTTGAACCGTCTGCCGAACCTCTTACTTCATGGTGAACGATTGTGTGCGCTAGACTCCTCCGAGCTTAGATTGTTTCTCGCATACGTTCCAATGAGTACAGATCGAGATCTCTAAATGTTCTCAGTAATTTAGCTGTTTGAATCTGTGCGAGCAGTGAAGGTTCTCTACAAATTTTCCAGGTCTGCAATTTCATCTGCTACAGTACAGCAGTACTCCAGCCTAGGGAGAAGTTGGACTCTGCACCAACAGCCTGACTGCCCAGACCATCAATCGGGATGTCTGGTCTGGAATCGGTCTGCAGGTCCTTGACTCCAGAAATCGTCATCAGGTAACCTTCTGGTAGCCTCTCATCCGAATTTATACTAGACATTACCAGAATATGATTCATCAAACACATTGACAGCAATAATGAAGTCCACGTCATTCCCTGTGCAGGCTGCAACTAATGATGCATAGGAGAAACATCAACACCCGGATGCAAGAACTCCAAAACGCTGGCGGGGTCATGACATCAACAATGCTTGTCGTCCACTGAGACAAACATTCACACGTTGTAACATAGGACACCACATCCATCATCAAGGAGGCCATAAACAGGACACTCAATGTGGATTATAATATTTTGTTGTGAAAACATTCTGTCTAGTAGTGAACTGATGGTGGAAGAGGCGTCTTCATATTTATATGACATAAGTACAGTGTCTTATTTTCGATATAGTCTACTATGGAAGACATAACAATAAAACCTGAGCGTTTTCATGTGCTTACACATCTTCAGAGGAATAGGAAGATTGGACAAGAGAAGCACATTTTAAATGATAAACACTGAGGTGACGCCTCACTCAGAGTGAGGTGTCAGTCCTCTGAAGATACGTGTGTAAGCACATGAAAGCGCTCATGTGTTGTTTTCTATTTTAACTGTGGTATTTTTACATTCTCTACCATTGTGCTGCCATCAACAGGACAACAGAACCAGAAACAGATGCCTGGTAGGAGCAGTCATTTGTTCCCAGGATGCTATAGAACGAGGAAACTTGCTCTCAAAACCCTTAGCACCCATCACTTTACATGAAAAGGTATCAGCATGTAAGCAGCCAACATCCCGGCACTCTCCCTGCAGCTCGGGCTTCATTAACAAGCCAGGGGTCTAATCCATATCTTACTTTCCACCGATTTTTCAGACTTAAGAGTTATTGATGAAGCAACTCCTTCCAGGAATATTTACACTTGTTAAATGTGACGTTCATCCAGACATGGGTGTGACTCCTTCCAGGAATATTTACACTTGTTAAATGTGACGTTCATCCAGACATGGGTGTGACTCCTTCCAGGAATATTTACACTTGTTAAATGTGACGTTCATCCAGACATGGGTGTGACTCCTTCCAGGAATATTTACACTTGTTAAATGTGACGTTCATCCAGACATGGGTGTGACTCCTTCCAGGAATATTTACACTTGTTAAATGTGACGTTCATCCAGACATGGGTGTGACTCCTTCCAGGAATATTTACACTTGTTAAATGTGACGTTCATCCAGACATGGGTGTGACTCCTTCCAGGAATATTTACACTTGTTAAATGTGACGTTCATCCAGACATGGGTGTGACTCCTTCCAGGAATATTTACACTTGTTAAATGTGACGTTCATCCAGACATGGGTGTGACTCCTTCCAGGAATATTTACACTTGTTAAATGTAATTCTTTGACTTGAAAAAAAATCTACTTAGAATGAAACTTTTTTTTTTGTCCAAATAAAAGACACTTCTGCATAAGACACATATGCAACACTTGGTTATCTTCATTGGTAATACAGATACCCAAGTGTTGCACATGTGTGTTGCTCCTCAACTTGTGGATATTGTTTAACATAATTGTTGTGCATACTCGTGTCTTATTTACAAGCTTCGTGATGTTTCACCGTCAACCATCCTTTCAAATTTGTGGGTTTGTAGTTCAGTGAGTGCATATGTGTTATGTAGGTCGGTAAGACCGTGTATGTGTGCTGTTTTTTGGGCAGATGTGCATATAGGCAGCAGGGAGGAGGCTTTTAGTGATTTTGAGAGCGTGGAAAGTAGGTGAGGGGGCATAGTAGAAGTAGGTGAGAGTGCATAGCGGAAATAGGTGATGTCTCATACTTAGTGTGCCTGAATTGAATTCAACTCTTCTATAATCTGTTTCTTGTGTGTATACATGTTTCTTTATTTTCTTTCTCTCTCCCTTTCTTCTTTCCACTTCTATCAGCTTCATTTTTCATCATCTTCGTGTTGGTGCCTCGTCTGCTCACTAGTCTCCTCTTATATTCTTAGGTAAGCTCTAAACACGTATGGTCCACAGAGCGCCTGGAGAATGGTAAATAATTAAGAGGCGCGTGAGTTCCCCCGTCTTCTAATAACAAGTTCATTTTCCCACTATAATCTACCTTGTACATAATTACTAATCACATTTACTTTGTTTCGTAAGGTGAAGTCCAGGATCTTTACTTAATTCATGGTATAACTTAACAAATCTTCGAGGACAATTGTGTTGCAGAGCTCAGACCTCTGCAACACTATTGTTATAAAAGATTTGTTAAGTTATACCAAGAATTAAGTAAAGATCCTGGACTTCACCTTACGAAACAAAGTAAATGTGATAGTAATTATGTACAACGTAGATTATAGGGAAAAAATAACATTATTAGAAGACAGGGGAACTGATGTGCCCCTTAAGTTTGATCCGTACATGGGGAGGAGGAGGAGGAGGTGGCTCCATTTCCTTTGATGAAGAGCCTTTCAGCAGCACGAAGGAACCATTTTTGTGCAGGGAATGTCTCCCGTAGGTGTGGTTCACTGCTGAACGTCTAATGGGAGAGAGTTGTTAAGTGTTCCTAACTGCCTGGAGGTGGTCCAGGGGGTTAGAGGGTGTGGCTCCCGGGTGGGTGGGGGTGGCCCTCGGGTGGGTGGGGGTGTCCCTCGGGTGGGGGTCTTGGGTCGCAAGTGAAGGGGGGGGGGTGAAGTGTCTCTTGACAGACTGTAATTGTTTCCGCTGGTGTGTATGTGCGGGTTATTGCTTAATGTGTGTCACTCGGCCTTCTCTAGCATTTCCCTTCCCCGCCATGACGCCACTCCCTCCTTTTCCCTTCCCCTCCTCCCTCCTTTCTCCTCCTCCCTCCTTTCTCCTTCCCCTCTCTTTTCCTCCCCTCCTTCCTCCTTTCCCCTTCCCCCTTCCTCATTTCCCCTTCCCTTCCTCCTTTCCCCTTCCCCTCCTTCTTTCCCCTTACCCTGCTTCCTCCTTCCCCTCCTTACCTTCTGCTTTTCTGTCTTAGACTTCACCTGGATAAACACGATAGTCCAAAATCTAGGTAGAGATGCATAATTCTCCTCGTATTAATAGAATTACCGACAAAATGTTTGGTAAATGGACACAGATGCAACTAATGTGACATTTTATTGTGGCAACGTTTCGTTTCGACTTCACAAAGCTCCTGGAGAGCGAAACGTTGCCACAGTAAAAATGTCACATTAGTTGCATCCGTGTTCATTTACCTAACATAATTCTCTTCAGCCAGAGGCCTCCGTAATATTAACGTTGGAGAGCTATAGTGGGTGGTAGTCTGGCTGGGAGAGGGAGCTATGGGTTATTGTTCTCATTTTTGAGGGGGGGCTGGTGGAATTTTGGGAGGGTTTCAGGCCCTGTTACCTCCTCCCCCCACTTCCTTGGCGCCGCCCATGTTCTCTGTGGATAGCCTCAGTGTGGACTTCGATCTCCAAGGAATTGGAGAGACGTTTCCCTTCTTTGCTTCAGACTTGATTACCTCCCGTGTGAAGATAGACTTAGATCCTTGAATTTTCACTCTTTTGGAGAGACGTGGAATGAGAGGAGATATCGAAGTGTATAGTGGGTGATGGGCATAAACAAAGGTGATTATTCGTACCGATGTTACGAAGTATTTTTTCAGTTCTAGTGTGAACTGACTTTTGACCCTGACTGCACCTGCCACGAGCCAGGTGACCCGTTAATCTGATCTTTGATCCCAACACGTGAGAACACGAAGAACCACTTGAAGAAATAATTGAATGCCATATTTCCCGAGAAATAAGTACATGTATGAATAAAGAGGCACTTGTGCAGCATTTCAGAATCTTTATTAAGGAAACGTACCTGATGGGGGTCAGCACCACCACGATCTGTCCCAGACCAGGCCTCCTGGTGGATCAAGGCCTGATCAGCCAGGCTGTTACTGCTAGTCGCACGCAGCCCATCATACGAACCACAGTCTGGCTGGTCAGGAACCGTCTCTAGGAACTTATCCAGTTGGTTGGACGACGGTTCGGTCCGTCTTGAATCAGTGACTTTTATTCATGTGGATACATGGCTGTCAGCCGACACGTGTTGTTTAAAAGCACTATGGAAAATGACATGACTCACGAAATCGTAATGACACGATTGCAAACAATCCATACCACGGGCGGGGATAGAACCCGCGATCAGAGAGTCATAATGACGGCTTTGAGGGGACTTGAGCTAGAGTTAGTCACGGCCACGCTGGCAGGAGATTCGTCTGGTAAAACTTGCATTTGTGGTCACAGTGGTGCCTATGTTAACCTTCCTATGGTGTATAAATATACCTAATTGGATTAATCTTATTGTAGCCAGCTGTCCCAGTGGCTAACGCGTCGGTCTGGAGTTTTATGACTGATCGCGGGTTGTTTCCCCTACCCGTGGTATGGCTTGAAAATGACACTCGTGTACCGTTTAGGACATTTATTAATGGATACATTTTCCATGAATGGCTTCATTAGGACTGATGAAGCGAAGTGGCGGAACGTTTCCTGTAAGGGGCACGTCAGGGAAACTGACGTGCAAAGCTCACACCTGTGCAACAAAATTGTCCTCAAAGATTTGTTAAGTTATACCATGAATTAAGTAAGGATCCTGGACTTCACCTTACGAAAACAGACAAAGCAAATGTGATAGTAATTATGGACAAGGTAGATTATAGGGTAAAAATAATATATTATCGGATAGGGGAACTGACGTGTCCCTTAATCTCTCAAACCATTTACAAGCAACACTTGTAAATATAAGGTTGTTCATTACTATATAACGTTTCACTCACTAGGAGCTTTACTAAGTACTTAATAAAGCTGTGCACCGGGAGAAACGTTTTCACAATGAAAGCTTGTTCTACCAGTGTGTGATTTGTTCATTATTCTCGGCAATGCTTCATTAGGACGCGTCAAGCATCCTCTTGTGTTCTTACCGTTATGGTTTCTTGAATGAAAATCTGTTCTATTATCTGTATTTCTGCAATTGTAACAGTCTGGTTGATCACGCCTTGATGTACCGGAAGGCCTTGGCTGAGACCAGGTCGCGGGGGCGTCAACCCCCTCAAAAGCTTTCTTCAGACATCCTTCAGGTAAGGTTACCTCACCTGCCGTATACCTGGAGGGCGATTCGGGGGTCAACGCCCCCGCGGCCCGACTACTAGTGAATACGTCCACATGCCCACTGAACGGAGCGGGGTTCGAAGCTAAGGCGGTGCTAAAGTTAGCAGGTCAGTGCGCTATTCGCTGTTCCATGTCTTTGAGTTTCTGGAGTTGTTTACAATCGTGTCATTGCGATTTCGCGATTTATATTCTAATGCTTTTTCGCTAGTCATTACTCCAATATTGTTGAAAATTCAGTTTAATTGCAGAAGTCCGGGTGATAACTCAGCTAAGCTCGCAGTTAGCATTCAGCGGCATGAAAGATGAGCCAGGCTGCAGCAACCCTGACTTGAAGCTTTGTAACCTAGTGACCTGACCTCTGACACCCCACCCCCCATCCCTTCCGTTTTGTACCCCTTCCACCGTCATAACAAACCCCTCCCCCACTCCCCCATTACAGTGCACCTCCGGCTGGAATGTTAAACTTGGGAAAATTGACTTAGCAGAGTTGGCAGGTGGAATGTTAATAATGTGTGGGTCGTAGAGGTTATGGGTGGTGGGCAGATGTGACCCATTCTAAGCACTTCAACTCTCATTCTACAAAAGTTGTAAATCTATATAAAAAAAGTATATTTATCATAAATTAAGAAATTATAGAAATGGTCGGAATACGTCTGACTAAACTGTACCAGGAAATGTTGAGATATGCACGAGTATCACTGGCAGTGCGAGAATGGGTTATGTTGCAAGTCCTGTCTAGCATGGGCCAGTATAAGAAGCATGCGCAACATTTAGGTACATACATTTATTGAAATGAAGATACATCAATGTTGCACATGTATTATTCATCCACTTGTGCAATGTATATAACTATTATACTGGGCCTGTATGTAGTAGGATTGTTGTAGATTCGCTGGTACTGTCCCGTCCCGGGGCTTTTCCAGATGGTGACCCGGTCTGTGGAAGTGCTAGTACTGACGAGGCTCGTCCAGGACCAGACCACAACTGTCAACAGATACATCAACAATGGGAGGGTGTACACAAAGGATGATAAATAAATAAAGAGAACGAGTAAAGAACAAGATACTGAATGGTAAAATGTAAAAAAAAAAAGAGGAAGACACATTATTATCATGGGGAGCGCTAAACCCGTAGGGATTATACAGCGCCTGTTGAGGGGGAAATGGAAGGCATTCAGGCTCAGTTCAGGGAACTGGAGCACAGACCCAATTTCTAGATCAAGAGCCCTTCACCAGCGTCAAGGAACCTCCCTTGAGGGGAACAAGAGGCACAAACAGGAGGGGAAAAACACAAAACACAAAGAAACACATAAAAGTTGAGGGGGAGAGGGGGGGGGAGGGAGGCGGTGTGTGGGGTCGTACATTGGTATCACCTGTCAGGTGTATTAACATCAAATTACCGGATCCGGAAAGGATGTGACGCCAGGCAGTGGTTCATGAACCTGGTTGTGGGGGAGTGAGAGACAGAGGTGAGCTGAAGATGAATGAGAGAGAAGAAAATAGTGGTTGTTAGAGACGATAGAAGGTTGGTAACTTCTTAAATCGTGAAGGGTAAGAGGTAGAAGAAGGTGAGAGGATTGAGGTTGGGATTTGTTTGCATGAGGAATAGTGTAATAAAGTTGGTAGAATTACCGACAATATGTAAAGTAAAAGGACACAAGTGCAACTAATGTGACATTTTATTGTGGCAACGTTTCGCTCTCCAGGAGCTATATCAAGCCATTACAAACAATACATGGACACAGAGGGTATATATAGGCTCAGTGTGAGGTGCAGTACTACTAGTAGTAGTAGTAGTAGTAGTACTACCACTACAACTTTTGTTACTACTACTACTACTACTAGTATTGCACCTCACTCTGAGCCTATATATACCCTCTGTGTCCATGTATTGTTTGTAATGGCTTGATATAGCTCCTGGAGAGCGAAACGTTGCCACAATAAAATGTCACACTAGATGCACTTGTGTCCTTTTACTTTACATGAGGAATAGTGTTGAAGATGAGAGAGAGAGAGAGAGAGAGAGAGAGAGAGAGAGAGAGAGAGAGAGAGAGAGAGAGAGAGAGAGAGAGAGAGAGAGAGAGAGAGAGAGAGAGAGAGAGAAATGCGAGGAAAGATATACTTGACAGATAATGATAGAGGTGTGTGGAGGTTTTCATGAAGAACTACAAGAATTGTTGTTAGGGTATAACCTGCGTGATCCACTTGTATGACAACAATAGTCAAAAAAGACGTTTATCAACAATAATGAAGAAGAGACGTTGTAAAATAAGCTTAGTAAGTTTATTCGGGTACAGGTACTCATAAATAGTTACATATATGATCATACGTAGCAGCATAATACCTAAAATAACCCAAAAAGTCAGACAAAGTGGCTTATTTCCACTGGGGTCCTTGACTTATTTCCACTGGGGTCCTTGACTTATTTCCACTGGGATCCTTGACTTATTTTCATTGTGGTCCTTGTACTGAGACAACGTCCCGCTCTGTGTAAAGATTTATACAACTTCCTGTTTTGGTTTGTCGGCTGTGCGTAGTATCATGTCAAGAAGTATACCGTACATCATACTTAAAAGCTTTTTACGTAGATTATTATATTCATGGGAAAGCGCTAAAACCGTAGTAAGTAAGGATAGCTGCAATTCCTTGGATAAGGAGTTCTTTGCCAGCATCAAGGCAGTTAGAGGTTTTACATGGTGAGACAGCGAGCGCCACGTGCCTCCCGCTCTGTTTGTAAACACCAGTGAGCTGTGACGTCACAAACATGGCCGCCTATCTAGTGACGACAGCTTAACAACAGTATTCACAAGGTTGTAAACACCCTGTGTGTGTGTGTGTGTGTGTGTGTGTGTGTGTGTGTGTACTCATCTAGTTGAGGTTGCGGGGGTCGAGTCCGAGCTCCTGGCCCCGCCTCTTCACTGATCGCTACTAGGTCACTCTCCCTGAGCCGTGAGCTTTATCATACCTCTGCTTAAAGCTATGTATGGATCCTGCCTCCACTACATCGCTTCCCAAACTATTCCACTTACTGACTACTCTGTGGCTGAAGAAATACTTCCTAACATCCCTGTGATTCATCTGTGTCTTCAACTTCCAACTGTGTCCCCTTGTTACTGTGTCCGATCTCTGGAACATCCTGTCTTTGTCCACCTTGTCAATTCCTCTCAGTATTTTGTATGTCGTTATCATGTCCCCCCTATCTCTCCTGTCCTCCAGTGTCGTCAGGTTGATTTCCCTTAACCTCTCCTCTTAGCTCTGGGACTAGTCTTGTTGCAAACCTTTGCACTTTCTCTAGTTTCTTTACGTGCTTGGCTAGGTGTGGGTTCCAAACTGGTGCCGCATACTCCAATATGGGCCTAACGTACACGGTGTACAGGGTCCTGAATGATTCCTTATTAAGATGTCGGAATGCTGTTCTGAGGTTTGCTAGGCGCCCATATTCTGCAGCAGTTATTTGGTTGATGTGCGCTTCAGGAGATGTGCCTGGTGTTATACTCACCCCAAGATCTTTTTCCTTGAGTGAGGTTTGTAGTCTCTGGGCCCCCTAGACTGTACTCCGTCTGCGGTCTTCTTTGCCCTGTGTGTGTGTGTGTGTGTGTGTGTGTGTGTGTGTGTGTGTGTGTGTGTGTGTGTGTGTGCGTGCGTGCGTGCGTGCGTGCTCACGCGCGCGCCTGCCTAATAAGCCAAATCATCCAGTTTGGCCTATTTGGCAAGGGTTCAGTTTGCCGAATAATCCGAATGAAAATTTGTTTTTGCCATAAATCTGAGCATAACGAAAAAAAATATGTATTATAGATTTAATGTAATATTAAGTATATTTAAGTTGACCGATGATATATTATTGAATGTTACATATTCAATAATATAAATGTGTAACATACCCTTAATTGTTTTGTACAGATTTATTTGCTTTGACGTATGTTAATCTGACGCATCAGTCTCATAGTTCTTAATATGAAGTTTCTCTTTTGCTTGCTGGATTATAATAATCGGGGAACGGTAAACCCATAGGGATTATACAGCGCCTGTGGGGGTGGAAGGCATTCAGGCTCATTTCAGGGAACTGGAGCACAGGTCCATTTCCCTAGATCAAGAGCCCCTCACAAGCGTCAAGGAACCTCCCTTGAGGGGTTTTGCTTGCTGGAATCTTTACAAATCTCAACTGAATTATTGTGAAAGTGACTACGAGCGGAGTGGCTACAAGAATTGTACCTTGTTCATCAGTGTACATCTGTGCAGGTTGAACACTGACGTACATGTCCTCATAAAGCTTATCTAATCTCTCTCGTCTCTTCCTATCATTCTTATCTTGACTGTCAGCTGCATCTGATGTTCATGTTACTAGCAGGCTGTTTATAGCTAATTCATATTTTTGTTTGTTGTGTTATAGTGATGTACACTACCAGCAGTAACAGCCTGGTTGATCTGGCCCTGATCCACCGCCAGGCCTGGTCAAGGGGGTATTGACCCCCGGAACACCCTCCATGTAGACATGTTCAAAGGAGTAGGAATAGCATTAGCAGCGCTTTCAAGATTCTAGACACAGCAACAACAACAGTTTCTCTTGCCCACAGGCAGCAACACGAGGGGCAGCTATAGCATCACCACTGGTACAGCAGCAACACTTACACTGGTACAGCATCAACACTTACACTGGTACAGCATCAACACTTACACTGGTACAGCAGCAACACTTACACTGGTACAGCATCAACACTTACACTGGTACAGCATCAACACTTACACTGGTACAACATCAACACTTACACTGGTACAGCATCAACACTTACACTGGTACAGCATCAACACTTACACTGGTACAGCATCAACACTTACACTGGTACAGCATCAACACTTACACTGGTACAGCATCAACACTTACACTGGTACAGCAGCAACACTTACACTGGTACAGCATCAACACTTACACTGGTACAGCATCAACACTTACACTGGTACAACATCAACACTTACACTGGTACAGCATCAACACTTACACTGGTACAGCATCAACACTTACACTGGTACAGCATCAACACTTACACTGGTACAGCATCAACACTTACACTGGTACAGCATCAACACTTACACTGGTACAGCAGCAACACTTACACTGGTACAGCATCAACACTTACACTGGTACAGCATCAACACTTACACTGGTTCACAGACAGCAGCAGCAATTACACATGTTCATAGACACTTAGCAACAGCAGGGGTAGCTAGAGTATCATCACTACAGCAGCAGGAGCTGCTGCTGCTGCTGCTGCTGCTGCTTAAGAAGGAAGTGGGTCGGGTGTGTTCATGACCTTCAAGATGCTAGTGTCTGGGGCAAGCTGCTTCTCTGGCGTGCTGCTCTCTCCTCACTGCTACGTAACTCTCTCTTCTATGCCCACTACTGCTTCCTGAACTTTTTTCTGCACCCACTACTTTATCAACCTTTTTTTTATACTCGTTTCTAAACTTTTTTCTGGCCCCATTGTTCCTCCTGAACTTCACACCTACACTCACTACTTCTTATACTTCTTTCCTACGCCCACTTCTTCCTAAAAGACTTTCTACATCCATTACTTCCTAAACTTATCTTCAGAAAGACTTCTACTTCCTAAACTTCCTTCAAATATTCCTCTTACACCCATTAATCTTCCGCTGTCCTACACCTAGTAAGAGGTGGGTGGTCCATGTACCAGTCCTAGGATCCTCCACGGTTTTTCCTCAACATTGATGTTCATGAATCCTTTTAAGTGTTCCCATCAAACATTTTTAACCACACTTGCCCTGTGGATCTTTGCAAGAGGGAGGTGCCTGGGACTTGTTCACTGGTTTTCATTTGACACGTAAAACGGTAACCAGTTTGTTTACCAAGACCAGAACAGCTCTTTAATGCTACCAGTGAATAATGTGAATTTTGACATTCACATATCAGTAGCAAAATTGAAGATTGAGACACTTAAGCAACTTATGGGAATCTTTATTGAGGAAACGTTTCACCACACAGTGGCTTTTATCAGTCCAATATAAATCAGAAGGTTGTAAGGAGAGGAGGAGTTTGAGGTAATCAGTCCCTCATCCTGGAGTCGATGTGTTCAGTCCATCAATCTTGTAGAAAGTACAGCATAGGGCCGTAGACGTGGTTTATATACTGTAGTCAGGTGAGGCGAAGTAGGAGGAGGTGGAGTCATAGTGATACCATCCACTAGTCGAAGTAGGTTTTCGTCCAAAGGTTGGACAAGGTTGAAGAATTCTTTGTATTAAGATCCCATGATGTTGCAGTGTCTGACAGATGTGATAAATGGTTTAAAAAAAGCGACAAGTTGAAGATTGAGACACTTATGCAACGTATGGGAATCTTTATTGTCCAGTTCCCTCTTGAAGACTCTTACACTTGTTCCAGCTGTGTTTCTGATATCTTTTGGTGAGATGTTGAATAGTCTGGGACCACGAATGTTGATAATGTTGCCTTATTGTGCCCACCGCACCCCTGCTTCTCACTGGGTATATTTTGCACTTCCTCCCATATCTTTAAATCCAGTATGTTGTTATGGCAGTGTGCAGATTTGGGACCAGGCCCTCGAGTACGTTCCAG
The DNA here is from genome assembly GCF_038502225.1 of Cherax quadricarinatus. NCBI lineage: Eukaryota > Metazoa > Arthropoda > Malacostraca > Decapoda > Parastacidae > Cherax > Cherax quadricarinatus. Next base: position 8,400,332 of record NC_091334.1, read on the forward strand.
GTTTATATTATGATGTATCTCTCTCCTCCGCTACAGTGAGTACAAGTTCAAGAATTTAAGGCGTTTCTAATAATTTAAATTTTTTACCAGTTCTCTGTGAGCCCGAAACGATCTCTGTATTTGTTCCAGCTCTGATATTTCTCCTGCTTTGAACGGGGCCGTCAGCACTGAGCAATATTCAAAATAAGGGAGCACTAGCAATTTGAAGAGTGTCACCATTGTCCTTATTTCTCTTGTTTTGAAAGTTCTCAATACCCACCCAGTCATCCTCCTGGCTGTCGTGATCTTTGTTTTATTATGTTCTTTGAAAGAAAGGTCAGCAGACATAATTATTCCCAAGTCTTTCACGTGTTCCTTTCGTTCTATTTGGTGATCCTCTTGAGTTTTGTATAGTGTTCCTTTCGAGTTCTTCGTTCTTTCCATACCTAAACACCTGGAACTTATCACCATTGGACGTCATGTTCTCCACTGCCTACTGGAAAACCCTGCTTATGTCTTCCTGTAATTTTTCAGTGTCTTCGAAGTACCGTAGTGACTTTCATGATTATATTAGTATCATCTGCAAATTATGATTAAAAACTGTGACGGGTATTTTGATTTATGTCTGCTATGAGGATGAGAAACAGCAGAGGTGCCAGGACACTGCCTTGGGGAACTGAGCTTTTTACCTCGCTGATACTGGATTTTGCTCTGTGATTCATTATCAGCCGTGATTCATTATCAGCACTGTCTAATATCTTCTCAGTCTACCTGTAGTGATATTCCACCTTCCTCCACTACTGTGTGTAACATCAGTGTTTTATCTTCCACCTACCTCCACTACTAAGTGCTTCCTAATAGTACTAATGGTGCAATTTTTGCGACCTGAGAGACCTGGTCTGAGAGCGAGTGGTGGGGAAGACAGTCCCCAGAACCACTAACAGTGTACTTCTTTCAGGTAATTCAGCATACTATGATGCACACACACACAAACTTTATTCACCACAAAGTTGATGTTATCAGCGGTGTATGTTTAAAATGCTGAATAACTGGTGCTTTGTAAATTAAGCAAAACAAACAAATTAGTAGGTTTGATGTTTTGTCGAGCTTGTATTGTGTGTTGGTGTCTGCAAACTTGTCTGCCTCTGTGTGATTGTTTACTGGCAGTGAGAGCAGTGTTATGCTACTAGCGGCTCGCAAGACTTATCATATTTTGAAGCTAGGATATCAAAAGTTTGAGGCTCGGGCTTCAAACTTTTGAGGCCAGGTTGTCTGAAGTTATCTTCCTTCCACTTTCCAGTGAGAGCCTCGACTCAGGGGTCGAGTCACAGTTTCTGGACCCTGCCTCTTCGCTGATCCCTACTAGGCCCACTTTCTCTCTTCTCCATGAGCTTTATCGAATCTCTTCTTCAAGCTATGTATGGATCCTGCCTTGTGTGTGTGTGTGTGTGTGTGTGTGTGTGTGTGTGTGTGTGTGTGTGTGTGTGTGTGTGTGTGTGTGTGTGTGTGAACGGAGGAGGGTGAAATAGAGATCAGGGGGTCAACAGCTGGTGTGTGTCAGTCTCATTTAAATACCTCAGTCATGGAGCAGTGGAGAATAACATGACGTTCACTAGTGATAAGTGCCAATTGCTTAGATATGGAGAGAATAAAGAACTTAAAGACACTATACAAAACGCAGAAGATCAGCAAATAAAATGAAAGAAACACTGAAAGACCTGGGTGTAATAATGTCAGCTGACCTTTGTTGTAAAGAACACAATAAGGAAGGCAATTATCACCACAACCAGGAAAATGACGGGGTGGTGGATAATGAGAACTTTTAAAACAAGGGAATTGATGCCAATGGTGACACTTTTCAAATCACTTGTGCTCCGACTAGGGCAGGAGAGGTATCAGAGCTGCAACAGATACAAAGATCATTTACGGCCTACATAGAACATTGAAATTACTGGGAACGCCTCAAGGTACTGAATATGTACTCGCTAGAGTGGAGAGAGATACATGATAACATTTGCTGGAAGGTGCTTGAGAGCCTGGTCCGTAATCTGCACCCTGGAGCGAGATATGGGAGAATATGCAAAATAAACCCAGTGAAAAACAAAGAACTCCCTAGGTATAGTAAGATAAGATTGTATAAACATCCTTAATCCCAGACTTTAACACTACCACAGGATAACAGAAACATTGCTGGAACAAGTGTAGAGGTTTTCAAAAGGCAATTGGACATGTACCTCCACCATGTGCCAGATCATCCAGGCTGTGATGGATATGTGCGCCAGCGGGTCGCCGGCAGTAACAGTCTGGTCGCTCAGGCAAGCACCAAGCAAGTCTGCAAGCATATCTGCTTCCAGTTCTTTTCTTTTCAGCTCCCCTCTTCCTCCTCGTTTTTTTTCCCCTCGTCTTTCACTTCCACCTATTTGCTCATTCCCTCTTACATCTTCCCCCTTTATCCACTTCATCCACCTCTTTTATCTTCACATTTTTTGTGTAATGGACACGTAAAAGGCGTTGGATGTGTGAGAAAGGTGTAGGCGAAGAGCCAGTAGATGTTATGACGTGATGAAAGGAAGGAAGGGAGAAGTCAGGGGTGGCAGTGACCACCGCGAGAGGGTAGGAAAGAAGGAAGAAGACTGGTGGACTTATAGAGAGGACGAGAATCAGGAGAGACAATCGGCAGATAAGGAACTCGAGCGATAGACACTAACAGAGATAAAGTGATACTAATTAAGGTTAAGGGAATCGGGCGAGAGAAAGTAAGAACTCAGGTGACACACTAACAGAGGGATCAAGTGACACACTAACAGAGGGATCATCAAGTGACACTAACAGAGGGATCAAGTGACACACTAACAGAGGGATCAAGTGACACACAGAGGGATCAAGTGACACACTAACAGAGGGATCATCAAGTGACACACTAACAGAGGGATCAAGTGACACACTAACAGAGGGATCATCAAGTGACACACTAACAGAGGGATCAAGTGACACACTAACAGAGGGATCATCAAGTGACACACTAACAGAGGGATCAAGTGACACACTAACAGAGGGATCATCAAGTGACACACTAACAGAGGGATCAAGTGACACACTAACAGAGGGATCATCAAGTGACACACTAACAGAGGGATCAAGTGACACACTAACAGAGGGATCAAGTGACACACTAACAGGGATCAAGTGACACACTAACAGAGGGATCAAGTGACACACTAACAGAGGGATCAAGTGACACACTAACAGAGGGATCATCAAGTGACACACTAACAGAGGGATCAAGTGACACACTAACAGAGGGATCATCAAGTGACACACTAACAGAGGGATCAAGTGACACACTAACAGAGGGATCAAGTGACACACTAACAGGGATCAAGTGACACACTAACAGAGGGATCAAGTGACACACTAACAGAGGGATCAAGTGACACACTAACAGAGGGATCAAGTGACACACTAACAGAGGGATCAAGTGACACACTAACAGAGGGATCATCAAGTGACACACTAACAGAGGGATCAAGTGACACACAGAGGGATCATCAAGTGACACACTAACAGAGGGATCAAGTGACACACTAACAGAGGGATCATCAAGTGACACACTAACAGACACATGAGGTGTGACACACTAACAGACACATGAGGTGTGACACACTAACAGACACATGAGGTGTGACATACTAACAGACACATGAGGTGTGACACACTAACAGACACATGAGGTGTGACACACTAACAGACACATGAGGTGTGACACACTAACAGACCCCTGAGGTGTGACACTAACAGATAAATGAGGTGTGACACTAACAGACACATGAGGTGTGACACACTAACAGACACATCAGGTGTGACACACTAACAGACCCCTGAGGTGTGACACACTAACAGACACATGAGGTGTGACACACTAACAGACACATGAGGTGTGACACTAACAGACCCCTGAGGTGTGACACACTAACAGACACATGAGGTGTGACACTAACAGACACATGAGGTGTGACACTAACAGACACATGAGGTGTGACACTAACAGACACATGAGGTGTGACACTAACAGACACATGAGGTGTGACACTAACAGACACATGAGGTGTGACACACTAACAGACACATGAGGTGTGACACACTAACAGACACATGAGGTGTGACACTAACAGACACATGAGGTGTGACACACTAACAGACACATGAGGTGTGACACACTAACAGACACATGAGGTGTGACACACTATCAGACACATGAGGTGTGACACTATCAGACACATGAGGTGTGATACACTAACAGACACATGAGGTGTGACACACTATCAGACACATGAGGTGTGACACTATCAGACACATGAGGTGTGACACACTAACAGACACATGAGGTGTGACACTATCAGACACATGAGGTGTGACACATTAACAGACACATGAGGTGTGACACATTAACAGACACATGAGGTGTGACACTATCAGACACATGAGGTGTGACACATTAACAGACACATGAGGTGTGACACTAACAGACACATGAGGTGTGACACACTAACAGACACATGAGGTGTGACACTATCAGACACATGAGGTGTGACACATTAACAGACACATGAGGTGTGACACACTATCAGACACATGAGGTGTGACACATTAACAGACACATGAGGTGTGACACACTAACAGACACATGAGGTGTGACACTAACAGACACATGAGGTGTGACACAGCAGCGTCAGAGAATAAGAAGTTTTAATTTTTGTCATTAACTAAGACGACCTCGGATTCTCCCAAGGAATTTCCATGTTCCAAATTGATTTAAGAGTTTAAGGCTCTCTCTCTCTCTCTCTCTCTCTCTCTCTCTCTCTCTCTCTCTCTCTCTCTCTCTCTCTCTCTCTCTCTCCTTGTTTTCCTTTCACTGCCCCCGCAGCGCGGTTCCAGACTTAGCCACTTTTTCAATATTCCTTTTATCACTTTTCCATCCGCCTTCTTTCCTTCGTTCTCTCCCTATTTTCTCAACGCTCTCCTTCCCTTCCTCCCTCCGTCCTTTCCTTCCCCTCCGACCGACCCTCCTTCCCTCAGTTATCCTACACTCACGCCGCCCAATAAGCTGCTGCTCCATTTATGGTCATGACCAGCACACTGACTCTTGCCTCTTCCCGTCTCACCCTCTTAGCCCTTCCCTCTCCTCTTCATATATTCCTCTCGCGCAGTCCTCCGGTATTCCTCTCTCTCTCTCTCGTATTCTCCTCCAGCTTTCTTCCTTACAGAGACAGAGACTCTTGAGGTAAGGAGAGAGCGGGGAAGTAAGAACAGACGAGCAATAGGACCCCAATGGAAATAAGTCACTGGCTTATTTTTGTTTTCCTGAGTAATTTATACACGATACTATGTATGATAATTGTACATATGTGTGCGTGTAGCTAAACAAACTTACCTACACTGGAGAGGTGTGTCTTCAGTCGAAGATACAGGCGAGCACCAGACGAGCCTGGCCCATGGCCGGGCTCAGAGAGTAGATGTACTCTTGAAATTCTTCAAAGGTATTTCAAAGGTATATGAAAGGTATATCAAAGGGTTTGTGGAGCGTCGATGGCAAGAGACGAGGCCAGCACAGCAGTAGGTAGCCAGCCGGTGGTGGTGACAGGCAGACCCTGGAATTTGAGAGGGTATTTCAACAAGCAGTGGAGTGTTGATCTGGAAACTTACGATGGATTCATGGTTGAGGATCCTTTCTTGAGTCTTCTGGGTAGGTGTTACAGGTCTGAGGGGATGTTCTTGTAGATGCGTCTTTTAACGAAATCAAGTACCTAAAGCGGAAAAATAATGTAAGGGACCTGGGAGTAGTAATGTCTGAGGATCTCACTTTCAAGGATCACAACAGTGCCACGATCACAAGTGCAAAGAAAATGATAGGATGGATAATGAAAACGTTCAAAACGAGAGATGCCAAGCCAATGATAATCCTTTTTAAATCACTTGTTCTCTCTAGGCTGGAATACTGCTGTACATTAACATCTCCTTTCAAAGCAGGTGAAATTGCAGATCTAGAGAGTGTACAGAGATCCTTTACTGCACGTATAAGTTCTGTCAAGCACCTTAACTACTGGGAACGCTTGGAAGCACTTGACTTGTACTCGTTGGAACGCAGGAGGGAGAGATATATCATAATCTACACTTGGAAAATCTTGGAAGGAATGGTCCCAAATCTGCACACAGAAATCACTCCATACGAAAGTAAAAGATTGGGCAGGCGATGCAAAATGCCCCCAATAAAAAGTAGGGGCGCCATTGGTACACTAAGGGAAAACACCATAAGTGTCCGAGGCCCAAGACTGTTCAACAGCCTCCCATCAAGCATTAGGGGAATTGCCAATAAACCCCTGGCTGCCTTCAAGAGAGAGCTGGACAGATACCTAAAGTCAGTGCCGGATCAACCGGGCTGTGGCTCGTACGTTGGACTGCGTGCGGCCAGCAGTAACAGCCTAGTTGATCAGGCCCTGATCCATCGGGAGGCCTGGTCATAGACCGGGCCGCGGGGGCGTTGATCCCCGGAATAACCTCCAGGTAACCAGGTAACCTAAAGGGTGTTCAAGGGATTAACGCCCCCGCGGCCCAGTCCTTGACCAAGCCTCTCGCTGGATCAGGGTCTGATCAACAAGGATGTTACTGCTGGCCGCACGTAGTCCAACGTAAGAACCACAGCCCGGCTGATCGGGTACTGACTTTAACTATCTGTCCAGCTCCCTCTTGATAGCAACCAGGGGTCTATTGGTAATTCCTATTATGCCTGGTGGGAGGCTGTTGAACAGACTTGGTCCCCGGACACTTATTGTGTTTTCTCTTAGTGTACTTTTGGCACCCATACTGTTCATTGAGGTATATTGCGCCGTCTGCTCAGTCTTTTGCTTTCGTAGGGAGTGATTTCTGTGTGCAGATTAGAGAACAGTCCCTCTAGGATTTTCCAAGTGTAGATTATGATGTACGTATCTCTCTCGCCCGCGCCTCATTGAGTACAAGTCAAGTGCTTCCAGACGTTCCCAGTAGTTAAGGTGTTTGATGGAACTTATACGTGCAGTAAAGGTTCTCTGTACATTCTCTAGATCTGCAGTTTTACCTGCCTTGAATGGAGATGTTAATGTACAGCAATATTCCAGCCTAGAAAGAACAAGTGATTCAGAAAGGATCATCAGTGGCTTGGCATCCCTTATTTTGAAGGTGATGGATATGTGGGGTTGCGGGCCACCAACAGCAACAGCCTGGTTGACTAGGCAAGCACCAGACAAGCCTGGCCCATGAACAGGCTCCGAGAGCACCAAAATTCTCGGAACTCATCAAAGACATACCAAAGTTACATATAACAGGGTTCAACAAGCCAGAAATCAGTAATGGTGGCTGATGAAGTTAGAAGACGGTGACCAGGAGCCAGGACTCAACCATGGCAAATACAAATCGGGACTATCGGTCAGGGAGTGCACACACTGTAAGTAATAGGTTAGTGCACACACTGTAAGTAATAGGTTAGTACACAGCAGTATTCATGGACGTACGACACTCCTGTCGTGTGAATGGGAAACGGACGCTTGTTAAATTTGTGTACTCTGGTAGGTTTGCACAGCAAGCTTTATTGAGGCATTTACATCTGTGAAATTTGATCAATGTGTGTGTGTGTAGAGAGAGAGAGAGAGAGAGAGAGCAGTGTGTGTAAGCTTTAGTGTGTACGAGTGGCAGGGCGAAGCGTTGTCTCCATAAAAGCTTGTTCTCAAATCTATATCTTTTCTTTACTGTTATGGACAGTACCACATTTAAGGTCAGAATTGCTGGTGTCTTTTTCTCTTCTGAGCACGTAAGATGACAGATAGAGCTTACGAACTTCTAGGTAAATCTTACGACCTTCTACTCTCATTCAGTTTACAGTTAAAACATTTGTGTGTTTGCGTTTCTTAGTCATTCTTAATTCATTGCTCTGTTTTCCAATTTATGAGGCCTTGGTGTGTGACCGGGCCGCTGGGGCGATGATTTCAGGAACCATCGAGTTAAAACACAATCCATCGTGCCTTCCTGGTCACACAAGCAGTAATCAGTAATAACGATCAGAGGGGCTAAGAGTAGACTCTTCTTGCCCGACCCCACCCATATCCCGCGAGTATAATTCATCGAGTTACCCCCGCCCCCTCCACACACACACACACACACACACACACACACACACACACACACACACACACACACACACACACACACACACACACACACACACATGGAGAAGATTATCAGGAGAAGAGTGGTGGAACACCTAGAAAGGAATGATCTCATCAACAGCAGCCAACATGGTTTCAGGGACGGGAAATCCTGTGTCACAAACCTACTGGAGTTCTATGACATGGTGACAGCAGTAAGACAAGAGAGAGAGGGGTGGGTGGATTGCATATTCTTGGACTGCAAGAAGGCGTTTGACACAGTTCCACACAAGAGATTGGTGCAAAAACTGGAGGACCAAGCAGGGATAACAGGGAAGGCACTACAATGGATCAGGGAATACTTGTCAGGGAGACAGCAGCGAGTCATGGTACGTGGCGAGGTGTCAGAGTGGGCACCTGTGACCAGCGGGGTCCCACAGGGGTCAGTCCTAGGACCAGTGCTGTTTCTGGTATTTGTGAACGACATGACGGAAGGAATAGACTCTGAGGTGTCCCTGTTTGCAGATGACGTGAAGTTGATGAGAAGAATTCACTCGATCGAAGACCAGGCAGAACTACAAAGGGATCTGGACAGGCTGCAGACCTGGTCCAGCAATTGGCTCCTGGAGTTCAATCCCACCAAGTGCAAAGTCATGAAGATTTGGGAAGGGCAAAGAAGACCGCAGACGGAGTACAGTCTAGGGGACCAGAGACTACAAACCTCACTCAAGGAAAAAGATCTTGGGGTGAGTATAACACCAGGCACATCCCCTGAAGCGCCCATCAATCAAATAACTGCTGCAGCATATGGGCGCCTAGCAAACCTCAGAACAGCATTCCGACATCTTAATAAGGAATCGTTCAGGACCCTGTACACCGTGTACGTTAGGCCCATATTGGAGTATGCGGCACCAGTTTGGAACCCATACCTAGTCAAGCACGTAAAGAAACTAGAGAAAGTGCAAAGGTTTGCAACAAGACTAGTCCCAGAGCTAAGAGGTATGTCCTACGAGGAGAGGTTAAGGGAAATCAACCTGACGACACTGGAGGACAGGAGAGATAGGGGGGACATGATAACGACATACAAAATACTGAGAGGAATTGACAAGGTGGACAAAGACAGGATGTTCCAGAGATTGGACACAGTAACAAGCTGACATAGTTGGAAGTTGAAGACACAGATGAATCACAGGGATGTTAGGAAGTATTTCTTCAGCCACAAAGTAGTCAGTAAGTGGAATAGTTTGGGAAGCGATGTAGTGGAGGCAGGATCCATACATAGCTTTAAACAGAGGTATGATAAAGCTCACGGTTCAGAGAGAGTGACCTAGTAGCGATCAGTGAAGAGGCAGGGCCAGGAGCTCGGACTCGACCCCCGCAACTTCAACTAGGTGAGTACAACTAGGTGAGTACATACACACTGAGCTGAGTCTCGACCCCTGCAACCACAATTAGGTGAGTACACACACACACACACACACACACACACACACACACACACACACACACACACACACACACACACACACACACACACACACAGGGGTGGGTGGATTGCATCTTCTTGGACTACAAGAAGGCGTTTGACACAGTACCACACAAGAGATTAGTGCAAAAACTGGAGGACCAAGCAGGGATAACAGGGAAGACACTACAATGGATCAAGGAATAGTTGTCAGGAAGACAGCAGCGAATAATGGTACGTGGCGAGGTGTCAGAGTGGGCACCTGTGACCAGCGGGGTCTCACAGGGGTCAGTCCTAGGACCAGTGCTGTTTCTGGTATTTGTGAACGACATGACGGAAGGAATAAACTCCGAGGTGTCCCTGTTTGCAGATGACGTGAAGTTGATCAGAAGAATTCATTCGATCGAAGACCAGGCAGAACTACAAAGGGATCTGGACAGGCTGCAGACCTGGTCCAGCAATTGGCTCCTGGAGTTCAATCCCACCAAGTGCAAAGTCATGAAGATTGGGGAAAGGCAAAGAAGACCGCAGACAGAGTACAGTCTAGGGGACCAGAGACTACAAACCTCACTCAAGGAAAAAGATCTTGGGGTGAGTATAACACCAGGCACATCTCCTGAAGCGCACGTCAACCAAATAACTGCTGCAGCATATGGGCGCCTGGCAAACCTCAGAACAGCATTCCGACATCTTAATAAGGAATCGTTCAGGACCCTGTACACCGTGTACGTTAGGCCCATGTTGGAGTATGCGGCACCAGTTTGGAACCCACACCTAGCCAAGCATGTAAAGAAACTAGAGAAAGGGCAAAGGTTTGCAACAAGACTAGTCCCAGAGCTAAGAGGTATGTCCTACGAGGAGAGATTAAGGGAACTCAACCTGACGACACTGGAGAACAGGATAGATAGGGGGGACATGATAACGACTTACAAAATACTGAGAGGAATTGACAAGGTGGACAAAGACAGGATGTTCCAGAGACTGGACACAGCAACACGGGGACACAGTTGGAAGCTGAAGACACAGATGAATCACAGGATGTTAGGAAGTATTTCTTCAGCCACAGAGTAGTCAGGAAGTGGAATAGTTTAGGAAGCGATGTAGTGGAGGCAGGATCCATACATAGCTTTAAGCAGAGGTACGATAAAGCTCATGGTTCAGGGAGAGTGACCTAGTGGCGACCAGTGAAGAGGCGGGGCTAGGAGCTTGGACTCAACCCCTGCAACCTCAACTAGGCGAGCACAACTAGGTGAGCACACACACACACACACACACACACACACACACACAAACACACACACAAACACACACACACACACACACACACACACACACACACACACAGACACACACAGACACACACACACACACACACACAACACACACACACACACACACACACACACACACACACACACACACACACACACACACACACACACACACACACACACACACACCATACACACACACACACACACACACACACACCATACACACACACACACACACACACACACACCACACACACCATACACACACACACACACCACACACACACACACACACACACACACATACACACACACACACACACACACCACACACACACACACACACACACACACACACACACACACACACACACACACACACACACACACACACACACACACACACACACACACACACACACACACACACACACACACACACACACACACACTACACACACACTACACACACACTACACACACACTACACACACACTACACACACACACACACACACACACACACACACACACACACACACACACACACACACACACACACACACACGTACGTACGTACGTTTCTAAAATAACGTTGAAACTGTACTTTGCGCCGGAGACGGTGCTTAGATTCCGTTTTTATTTTTTATTGTTGCCAGTTCGAATCTCGGTGAATCCGGCGCGTCTTCCCCTGAACCACAGTGATCATTGTTGTCTTAACTGTGTCTTGGGCAGATGTTGTCTTGCTTCCTCACCAGATGGCTGCTTCCCCGGCCAACACAGTGCTAACTCTCTCTCTACACACTTGGGGGAATATACACCCTTATTCCACCACTTGTTAGAGCTGCTTTTCTCCCGTCCTAGATGGCTGGCTCTTGGTTCCTTCGTGCCGGGAAGGAGTCAAAGAAAGTTGGAGCTTGCACTTATGGAAGTGTTTTTCTGTCTTTCTGAAGACTTGAGGCTAGAGTGTTGTGGAGTGTGAGTTAAGGTTCCAGTGATGTTGGTGCTGTGTTGGGGTGTGTGTATGTTGCTGGTAGTGTGGGTGTAACAGTGGTGATTAAGAGGCGACTCAGTTTTCCTGTTTCCTAATATTATGTTGATTTTTCCCCTTTAATCTAACTTGTCCATAATTACTAGGTGAAGTCCAGGATCTTTCCTTAATTCATGATATAACTAAACAACTCTTTGATGACAGTTGTTGTAGAGGTGTGAGCAAAGCTCACACCTCTACAACAACAGTTATTCTCAAAGATTTGTTAAGTTATACCGTGAATTAAGTAAAGATCCTGGACTTCACCTTATGAAAGCAGACAAAGCAAATGTGATAGTAATTAATTATGGACAAGGTAGATTATAGTGGAAAAATGAACACATTAAAAGACAGGGGAACTGACGTGCCCATTATGGCAATCGTGGTAATACCCGAAGGATGCTTCCGGGGCTCAAAGCCCCCGCGGCCCGGTCCTAGACCAGCCCCTCACTCATGGATCAAAGCTTAATCAACCAAGTTGTTCCTGCTGGCCACGCGTAGTGCAACGTCGGCCAGGAACTGATTTGAGGAACTTAAGTTCCGTCTTGAGGGCGACTGGTGGTGGTGGTAATAGTTGTTGTGGTAATTAAAGGCATCAGTGGCGGCTGCGGCGGCGGCGGCCCGGACGATGACTGATATAATGACGAAGAATTATTAAATTTCGTTGTTTACGTACAAACAGGAGCAGTTCAGTATACCTGGAGTTCACTGTACGAGCCTTCAAGTACAGCGATTCATTGTACTTGGGCTTATGTACAGTGATTGTGTACTTGTCTTCACGTACATTGTGTACTTGTGTTCACGTACATTGATTCAGTGTACTTGTGTTCATGTACACTGAATCAGTGTACTTTTCACGTACAGTGATTGTGTACTTGTTTTCACGTACGGTGATTTAATGTGCTCAGAGACAAAAAGAAATGACATTCAATCTCGCCAGAGTGCAAAATGTTTAACAGACTTTTATTTGCACACTCGCATCACAGTCCCGCTCTAGGTGGTTCTTGTCCACCATTCGGTTACCTTTCTGTTACGTGCTTCCGGGGGTCAGCGCCCCCTGCGGCCCTGTCCCAGACCAGGTTTCCTGGTGGATCAGGGCCTGATCGGCCAGGCTGTTACTGCTGGCCGCACGCAGTTCAACGTATGAATCACAGCTGTGTTGCATCAAAAATTTAAGAAGTGGTATTCTGAAAATATTGAAATTTAATCAACAGGGAAATGTAGGAAAACTCTGGAAACCCATCAAAGGGACAGAAATAAACTGCAGTAAGAACTAAAGAAAATATGAATTGATATGGATTGAAAAGCGAGGATGGTGAGCACCCGAGATTACCAGTTGATGGTTCCTGGGGTCTTTGTCCCCGTGTGACGGTCTTGGACCAGGACTCCTGGTTTGTCACTGGAGTGTGTTTCAGTCCTTCCAGCCTAGTACCGTAAGAACTTGCCTAGTATGGACCAGTAGGCCTCCTGCAGTGTTCCTCCTTTATGTTCTTCCTGGTGGTGGTTTACCTGTAGTGGTTCCAGGGGTTATCGACCAAGCCACCCCGATCCCAGACCAGATTTTGCCCTGTTGATATCTTGATTAGTCAAGCTGTTGGTGCTTCCTGCACGATTTGTTGGCTGGTGAGACAATGTCAGCAGTAGCAGCAGATGGGGTATCTGAAGCACCATTCTCGCAGCAGTGGTGCCGTGACTGAGGCAGCCTCACAAGACAATTTCAATACGATATTGTGCCTGTCAGAGGCCAAATGTGGTAGAATGTGGCAGTGAATGCGTGGAAGACATCCAGGGCGCTGTATGTACCTAGATGACATCGGGCCCACCTCACACCAGCCAGTGGGCCAGAGGGGTGTCCAGCACACCAGCAGACACTACACTGGCGGGAAACAGCAAGCTTCCCTGGTTCCTGAGGCCACAACTGGCGCACAACGCTGCCCTCCACGTTACTATGGTTCTCCGTAATCTCTTAGTAAGTACAGACAGCAATAAATGTTAAGTATAAGACCACGGCATGATGTACGTGTCACAGCTCGCTGTGTCTTTCCAGGGGCTTGTATGTGGCTTTCCAGGGGCTTGTATGTGACTTTCCAGGGGCGTGTATGTGACTTTCCAGGGGCTTGTGTGTGACCTTCCAGGGGCTTGTATGTGACTCGGTTTTACAGTAGGCAGAGGTTTTCTGTCTCCGGTAATCTTCATTGTGATGGAATACGACAAGGAAACATCTGGTGATATGCCCAGTTTTGTTTAATAAAGTGTACTGCACTCTGGAGTATCCACCTGATTGCTGGTGCGCCTCTGCCCTTCTCTTGTCTGCAGCTGACTCTCAAACTTATCTTAATGCTTCCCTTTAGAAAAACACGTAAGCAAACACTAGGACATATTAGAAAACGTTTCAGTCCTGGAACCTTGATCACTTCTCAGAAGAGATCAAGGTCCCAGGACCGAAACGTTTTCTAATATGCCCTAATGTTTGCTTACGTGTTTTTTCTCAACCATCATGTCGGTATCTGTTACCAAGGTTTTTACCATCTTAACGTTTTGCCCATGACTTTGAACCTCTTCGCTTATGTCACGGTATTATAATTACCGTGACAAGTCTGTGGTGACCTGTCGGAACTTCTCAGCGAGTCTTTTCACATTGACAATTTAATCTGATTTTAAAATTTATGCTGGTTATTTTAAGTAGGTGTGACAGTATGTTTTTGTGGTCGTTATTTTATTAATGTTAATAGTTTAGTAATTTTTACCTTGTCTGTTCTTATATGGGGTATTTATTTTTATTGACAAGAACACTGAGTGATCTTAGAGGTCAAAGCCCTCTTCATATACACAGATAACCCGCACATGGGAGAGAGAAGCTTGTGGCGACATTTCAGTCCGACTTGCACCATTTACAAGTCACACTAACACACGAGAGAGAGAGAAAGAGACGGATAGACAGTATATATAGACGTGGAGGACACGGTATTATGCGTTTTTGTTATTGATTGCTTGTCATATCTTAGAGCTGACGTCTTCCCTTGGACGCCCTATCTTAATGTGATGAAACATACTTGGTGTGGTAGTGTGTATGTGCTTGGTGTGGTAGTGGTGGTGGTAGTATGTATATACTTGGTGTGGTGGTGGTGGTGTGTATATACTTGGTGTGGTGGTGGTAGTGTGTATATACTTGGTGTGGTGGTGGTAGTGTGTATGTGCTTGGTGTGGTAGTGGTAGTGTGTATGTGCTTGGTGTGGTAGTGGTGGTGGTAGTATGTATATACTTGGTGTGGTGGTGGTGGTGTGTATATACTTGGTGTGGTGGTGGTAGTGTGTATATACTTGGTGTGGTGGTGGTAGTGTGTATGTGCTTGGTGTGGTAGTGGTAGTGTGTATGTGCTTGGTGTGGTAGTGGTGGTGGTAGTATGTATATACTTGGTGTGGTGGTGGTGGTGTGTATATACTTGGTGTGGTGGTGGTAGTGTGTATATACTTGGTGTGGTGGTGGTAGTGTGTATGTGCTTGGTGTGGTAGTGGTAGTGTGTATGTGCTTGGTGTGGTAGTGGTGGTGGTAGTATGTATATACTTGGTGTGGTGGTGGTGGTGTGTATATACTTGGTGTGGTGGTGGTGGTGTGTATATACTTGGTGTGGTGGTGGTAGTGTGTATATACTTGGTGTGGTGGTGGTAGTGTGTATGTGCTTGGTGTGGTAGTGGTAGTGTGTATGTGCTTGGTGTGGTAGTGGTGGTGGTAGTATGTATATACTTGGTGTGGTGGTGGTGGTGTGTATATACTTGGTGTGGTAGTGGTGGTGGTAGTGTGTATATACTTGGTGTGGTAGTGGTGATGGTAGTATGTATATACTTTGTGTGGTAGTGGTGGTAGTGTGTATGTACTTAATGTGGTAGTGGTGGTGGTAGTGTGTATATACTTGGTGTGGTAGTGGTGGTGGTAGTATGTATATACTTGGTGTGGTAGTGGTGGTGGTAGTGTGTATATACTTGGTGTGGTGGTGGTGGTAGTGTGTATATACTTGGTGTGGTAGTGGTGGTGGTAGTGTGTATATACTTGGTGTGGTGGTGGTGGTGGTAGTGTGTATGTACTTGGTGTGGTGGTGGTGGTAGTGTGTATATACTTGGTGTGGTAGTGGTGGTGGTAGTGTGTGTATATACTTGGTGTGGTAGTGGTGGTGGTAGTGTGTATATACTTGGTGTGGTGGTGGTGGTGGTAGTGTGTATATACTTGGTGTGGTAGTGGTGGTGGTAGTGTGTATGTACTTGGTGTGGTAGTAGTGGTGGTAGTGTGTATATACTTGGTGTGGTAGTGGTGATGGTAGTATGTATATACTTGGTGTGGTAGTGGTGGTAGTGTGTATGTACTTGGTGTGGTGGTGGTGGTAGTGTGTATATACTTGGTGTGGTAGTGGTGGTGGTAGTGTGTGTATATACTTGGTGTGGTAGTGGTGGTGGTAGTGTGTATATACTTGGTGTGGTGGTGGTAGTGTGTATATACTTGGTGTGGTAGTGGTGGTGGTAGTGTGTATGTACTTGGTGTGGTAGTAGTGGTGGTAGTGTGTATATACTTGGTGTGGTAGTAGTGGTGGTAGTGTGTATATACTTGGTGTGGTAGTGGTGGTGGTAGTGTGTATATACTTGGTGTGGTGGTGGTAGTACAACGTGTATATACTTTGTGTGGTAGTGGTGGTGGTAGTATGTATATACTTGGTGTGGTAGTAGTGGTGGTAGTGTGTATGTACTTGGTGTGGTAGTAGTGGTGGTAGTGTGTATATACTTGGTGTGGTAGTGATGGTGGTAGTGTTTATATACTTGGTGTGGTAGTAGTGGTGGTAGTGTGTATATACTTGGTGTGGTAGTAGTGGTGGTAGTGTGTATATACTTGGTGTGGTAGTGGTGGTGGTAGTGTGTATATACTTGGTGTGGTAGTAGTGGTGGTAGTGTGTATATACTTGGTGTGGTAGTAGTGGTGGTAGTGTGTATATACTTGGTGTGGTAGTAGTGGTGGTAGTGTGTATATACTTGGTGTGGTAGTAGTGGTGGTAGTGTGTATATACTTGGTGTGGTAGTGGTGGTGGTAGTGTGTATATACTTGGTGTGGTGGTGGTTCAGGTAATGTCATTTATGACGCTGGTAATTACTAGAGGTAGTTGAACTTCATAAACATAAATGGCAGTCAGCGTTATTGAGACCTTTTTTTTTTTATAACTTCCTTCGTCTTTGTGTTTCTCCATATTTAAAGTCCTTCAAGGACACTAAACATTGCAAGGCAGCGTACCTTGATACCCGGCAAGAGTCTTTAATCCTAGGAACCCTTATTACCCCTCATTCCCCAGGTGAAGATTAAGACACATGTCCAGCACTTGGGTGTCTTTACTGATGAAATGTTTCGCCTACACAATAGGGTTCTTCAGTCATATACAGAGGCAGTAGTAATAATGAAATGAAGATGATGTAATCAGTCCATCAACCTTGGAGAAAAAGTATTTGAGGTAGTCAGTCCCTCATCCTGGAGAAGAGTTCAGCTCCATGACTCCTCGTGTATGACTTCCCATGTATGGGAAACGTCACATTAATAAAGGTCCCCTTTTTGCTGTATATGTTTTTATTATAATTATATTTGATAAAGTTAAAATAAGCTGTTAATAAAAATTAAAATGACTTGTTTGTTATGTTTCCCAGTGATGTGTATTGTAAGACTGGAAGAATTGTTTGTGTTATCGAGCGCTGTATTAATAAGTGGATTAATGTTGGTAGAATTACCCATGGTATGTTAGCTAAAAGGACACAAGTGCAACTAATGTGACATTTTATTGTGGCAACGTTTCGCTCTTCAGGAGCTTTATCTTAACGGCTTGATAAAGCTCCTGGAGAGCGAAACGTAACCACAATAAAATGTCACATTAGTTGCACTTATGTTCTTTTACCTAACATATTAATAAGTGGTATTCCTAAGGGTCATAAGCAGTGTTGTCTTCAAGTAGAGATGAACTTTGATGAAATTAAGACACATGTGCAACATCTGGGTATCTTTATTGTAGACGTTTCGCCATCCAGTGGCTTTATCAATACAAATTTCAGGACATAATTTGGAGACAGTAGAACTATATACAGAAGATGAGGTAATCAGTCCCTCGACCTTGGAGTTGGTGTGAAGAGCACCGTAGTGGTGGAGGTTCTGGAGTCGAGGCAAGGAGCCTGGCGCTTATATACTAACGTCAGGTGGAAAGGGAACGTGTAGCAGACGAGAGCATAGTCACTGGGTAGGACCTACTACCACTGGGGAATCTCGCCTACCAGTGACTATGCTCTCGTCTGCTACACGTTCCCTTTCCACCTGATGTTAGTATATAAGCACCAGGCTCCTTGCCTCTGCTCCAGAACCTCCACGACTACGGTGCTCTTCACACCAACTCCAAGGTCGAGGGACTGATTACCTCATCTTATGTATATAGTTCTACTGTCTTCAAATTATGTCCTGAAATTTGTATTGATAAAGCCACTGGATGGCGAAACGTCTACAATAAAGATACCCAGATGTTGCACGTGTCTTAATTTCATCTTGTCGGTATTGTATACCATTCTTGTACAACTAGAGATGAACTTTACTGAACATTTGAAAGATTATTAGACGAACCCCGTCGGTAAAGTTCTGTGTATATATATATATATATATATATATATATATATATATATATATATATATATATATATATATATATATATATATATATATAGAGAGAGAGAGAGAGAGAAAGAGACAGACAGACAGACAGCACGATAGATTACCGATATAGAGCAGGAACTGAAGCATTCGTACCAGACAGAAGAAACACAAAGGAAACAAAAAAGTCTTTCTTGAAATTGGGAAAAATCCTGGGCATTTTTTTTTTCGCATTCGCAAAATCAAAGACGAAAACCCTTTCCAGGATTGACTCTCCACTCAAAAGAGGTTCATACACTGACGACGGGAAAAAACTGAGCGAAATCCTAAAAGAAGAGTATGAATCAATGTTCAAGACCCACACACAGTCTTCTCAACCACCTGAAAATGGAGGACCCACTTACTTTCATCATTAATTCTGCCCACTCTGCTACCCACTTTACTACCCACTCTGCTGCCCACTCTCTACGTAAGCCCAAATTCATCAGACCTGGAAAAAGAAATAAACATGTCCGTGTATGACATATTCCTGGAACTCTGTACTTATAAAGAAATGCAAAATACCACGACCACGGATGCTTATTCTTTTCTGGAGAAAGACTAAAGATTTAGGTTAAATCCCAGTGGTCTTATAAAGTGCATAGTTTCTCTCCACAAGGAGGGTTACTTGTAAATGACAAGGCAGGTAGTCTTTGCTTATGAATCGTTAAACAGTCATTTGACTGCCTTAGCAACCTTTGATGAGTTTCGAGAGTGCTTCTACTCCCGGAGACCGTTAATGGGCCACGCAAGAGTGAAATATTGTCTTGTTGTTGAGAGGATACGCTGCACGTCATTAATCTGCAAACAGTAGTCACTGGGGTGAGAGAAACAAGAGGAAGTGTAATATAAAATCATAAACTGAATTATATAGAGCGCAGTTTAAGCAGTGGTTTTCTACGTGTCAGTCTTCTGGCAGCAGGTATTAAGCAACATTATCAGAGATAGAAGTCTTTAATGAGAGTCACGAAATCAAATGCAAGAAGTGCTTGGTTATCTGTGTTGTGACTTACGTAGACGTGCAGGTCAAGGGTAGCAACAGGCATGTTGATGTGTTGATTAGGTAGTCATCAGCATAGCTGACCTCGAGCAGGGCTGTCAGAGGAGAAACTGCTAGCCGGTCCCAAGTATACCTTCCCCACCCACTCACCGGTCCCAGGTATGGGCTACCTGGAAAGTATTCCGTCGGGTTAACGCCCTCACTGGCCGGTCCCATAATAGGCCTCTCGGCGGATGGCCTGATCAGATACGCAGCTGGTGCTAGCCGCACGAAGTTCAGCGTAAGCACCAAAGCCCAGCTGATCAAATACTGGCTTGAGAAACTTGTACAGTTCTTTCTTTAAGACAGCCTGGCCCGTGGCCGGGCCCCGAGAGTAGTGAGACTCGAAGATCACTATAGGTATAAAGATAGCCTGGGGTCTGTTGGTAATTTATCCTTTTGTGTGAAGGGAGGACGTTGAAAAGTCCTGGTCCCTTCACAATTATTTAGCTTTTCATTGTGGGTGTTTTGCACTGTCTCCCGAGCCTCATATTTTCATGGGGAACAATTTGTGCTAACAGATTTGGGACCAGTCTTTCTAAAATTATCCAAATGTAGATTATAATGTAATGTACACTACGTTGCAAGGAGTACAAATCGAGGGATTTCAAATGTTCTCTGCACATTCTCCAGCTCTGTTGTGATTTACTTGTTGGCTAAACAACAAGTTTAGTTGCTAGTATATTCCATAGCGTTGTCTCTCACTATTATTACACTGGTCAGTACTTATTTTCTGGCCAGTGATATTACACCGATTTTACGGTAAGTTTGTGGTGCTGATTCCAAATATGTCTATCAGTTTTGCATGATTGACTCTAGTTTTTGATAAATTTGATATACCATTGAAAAATTTAAAAGATGTGAAAAGTATATTGATCAGGCGGAGCTAACTTACAGATAGTATTGAATTTGTGTTTTACATCATGCAAAAGTTAAATCATGTAATACATAATAGCACTTCATTCTGTATAATAACAGATTAACATAGTAAGATAATTCAGATACCATTAATTACTGCATTTGAAAGCGTTGGACGATTTTCTGTTAGTCATCGGCACAGTCCCGTTGGAGGCTCCAGCAGTAGTCTACCATCATGTGTGTGTTCCATCTGCCTTGATACCTTTCCTCCATCACCTTTATATCTTGATGGAACCTCTTCCCTTGTTCCTCACTGACCTCACCAAGATTATGTGGAAATCTGTGTAGGTGGCTATGAAGATAGTGTACCTTTATGCTCATATTAGTACTTAAATTTTTTAAGCTTGTCAACAAGTTTTGTACCAGTTCTTCATAATTGTCTGCCTTGTAATTATCCAAGAAGTTCTTGACAACTGACACATAACTACACCAGACAGAAACTTCAACACCATTCATACATTTTGCGAAATTAGAATCCTTGATGAGCTTTCGAATTTGGGGACCATCAAAGATTCCAGCTTTCAGTTTGACCATACTTAGCCCAGGGAACGACCTACAAATGTATTTGAAGCATTTTCCATCTTTATTCAAGACCTTAACGAATTGCTTCATTAGCCGTAACTTAATGTGGCAGAATAATGTTATCCCTGTCAACCATCAATGGCTCGTTAATATGTTTGCTGCACCTACAATCATGTTTTCTCTTGAGGGCCATGTCACTTTTGTCCAATGATCTGCCTTCGCCCTACTGTCCCACAGACAGATGAAACAAGGGTACGTTGTATATCCACTCTGTTGCCCAAGCAAGAAGTTTCCCCATCTTCAGATCAATACAAATAGACATCGTTTGCTCATGATAGCAAAGCTTCTGCAATACCATTTTTATATTTTCTTATTTTTCTTTTAAGTTTTGTTGAATGAGCAATTGGAAGAGATGCATATTGGTTACCATTGTGCAATAAGAAACATTTATGGCTTCTAATGGAGCTGTCTATAAACAGCCGCCAATCTCCTGGTCGATATTCAAGTCCCAGTCGAAGTAGTCCAGGGATGTTATTGCAGTATACAAGTTGTTCATCTTGGCTGAAGCAAGGAAGGAGTTCAACCTCTCTTGTCCGATAAGCTGTTGTTTTAACTTCTTGTTGTAGATAGTTCTTTTCTTTTATTCTGGGTGCTAAAAATTCTGATGCTTGGTTTGACAGTCTGACGCCACGTATCAGATCATTGTGGTCTTCTTAGGAAAACTGTTGAAATGCTTACTTCATATTTACTTCCACTGCTATCACCTGTGTTACATGCTAAACCCAGAGTTTCTTTAACACCTGACAACGGAAGGTCAGGCAGTGTTGTAAACACTGGTATGGTAACGTCTTCACTGTAAAGTAAAAGGACACAAGTGCAACTAATGTGACATTTATTGTGGCAACGTTTCGCTCTCCAGGAGCTTTATCAAGCCATTACAAACAATACATGGACACAGAGGGTATATAAAGGCTCAGAGTGAGGTGAATACTAGTGAGGTACCATTTCGATGTTCACTAGTGGTAGTAGTAGTAGTAGTAGTGGTAGTGACAAAAGCAATTAATTCGTACATGAGTAAAAGGATATAAAAGCTATTACTTGGGTAACATAAAAATAGGTTGGACAAATATAAACTGGAATGAGGCAGGTTGTTTCAGTGTTCACTCTCTGTGCTTTGTGTAGTATAACAGGAGAGACTATGTGATGGCCTCATTCCAGTTTATATTTGTCCAACCTATTTTTATGTTACCCAAGTAATAGCTTTTATATCCTTTTACTCATGTACGAATTAATTGCTTTTGTCACTACCACTACTACTACTACTACTACCACTAGTGAACATCGAAATGGTACCTCACTAGTATTCACCTCACTCTGAGCCTTTATATACCCTCTGTGTCCATGTATTGTTTGTAATGGCTTGATAAAGCTCCTGGAGAGCGAAACGTTGCCACAATAAATGTCACATTAGTTGCACTTGTGTCCTTTTACTTTACATATTGTCGGTAATTCTACCAACTTTATTACAACGTCTTCACTGCTATCACCTGTGTTACATCCTAAACCCAGAGTTTCTTTAATACCTGACAACGGAAGGTCAGGCAGTGTTGTAAACACTGGTATGGTAACGTCTTCACTGTGTGGCACAGTGATCCTTGATGACTCAAAGTCACGATATTCCCACTTGACTTTATTGTATCGATTAAAACCTTACACATTCACCATACAGAAATAACAATCATCATGGTGGTTTTTTGACTCTCTCTCTCCACACCATAGACACACCCAAGTTTAAACTTGGGTGTGCCTATGGTGTGGAGAGAGCCTACTGTTCTACACAGGTTTTGCAGACCACATAGGGAGCCCAAGACTTGTCTTGTTCTCCAAGCGCCACTACAAAATAAGCAAGATAAGCTTGTTTTACAAAATTGATCTTTTGTTTTATTTTTGCGAAGATTATTCGCCACAAATGTAGCAAAATGCATTGTGATTGTTTAAGCAGACTCTTCGTGAAGAGCTCACGTTTATCTGGATAAAATGACAAAATAAATGCCACCATATTGTCACGTGGTCGTTATTGATAAACTCCTTTCGTTAAATATTTAATAGTTTAAAAGTAAAATTTTAATCTTTGTTAAAACTATCTGTATATAGAAATTGTCACTACATACACACGCGTTATGGCTAAGTTCCCCATGAAGGGTAAGTATGTAGTATCTCATAAGCCAGAGCCAATTTGAAAAACCTACTGACATTTTCGAATTCCACAATCCCAAAATACCTTCAAATAGCTTTGGCAACCATTTTTTTCGTTGACCAGTGTTATTATTATTATTATTATTATTATTGTTATTATTATTTGTATGAAACGTAGGGGTGAGCGCTTAACCTGTAAGGTCACACACAGCCTGAGTCATTAGAGGTAATCAGGTTCCATTTGAGGAAGAGGATGGGGGGGGGGGCCTCAGTTCCCTGGGGCACGAGCAGGAAGACACTCTACCTTTAGGGACTGTCCCTCACATCCTGTCCATTATAGCTGAACAGTCACACTGTTGCTGGTGTCAGCCTGCATGATTGTATAGAGACCCTCCTCTCTCCCAGGCTTACTTACAAAGGAACATTGCTGGAAATGCTTAAGTTGTTCCTCTAAGTTAACCAAACTTGTCCTAAACGGTCCCAGGTCAGGCCTTCCGGTTGCTGACATGATCAGTCATGCTGTTTGTGCCAGTTACAATACAATCCAGTGTGACCCAGCATGACTCAGAAGTCACTTGCAAGTTTCTGGGAAACACTAAACATTCTCAGAGGACGAGAATGATGTCATAACATAACATAAGACATAAGAACATAAGAAAGGAGGAACACTGCAGGAGGCCTGCTGGCCCATACTAGGCAGGTCCTTTACAATTCATCCCACTAACAAAACATTTGCCCAACCCAATTTTCAATGCCACCCAAGAAATAAGCTCTGATGTGAAAGTCCCACTCAAATCCAACCCCTCCCACTCATGTATTTATCCAACCTAAATTTGAAACTACCCAAAGTCCCTGCCTCAATAACCCAACTAGGTAGACTGTTCCACTCATCAACTACCCTATTTCCAAACCAATACTTTCCTATGTCCTTTCTAAATCTAAACTTATCTAATTTAAATCCATTACTGCGGGTTCTCTCTTGGAGAGACATCCTCAAGACCTTATTAATATCCCCTTTATTAATACCTATCTTCCACTTATACACTTCGATCAGGTCTCCCCTCATTCTTCGTCTAACAAGTGAATGTAACTTAAGAGTCTTCAATCTTTCTTCATAAGGAAGATTTCTAATGCTAGGTATTAATTTAGTCATCCTACGCTGAATGTTTTCTAACGAATTTATGTCCATTTTGTAATACGGAGACCAGAACTGAGCTGCATAATCTAGGTGAGGCCTTACTAATGATGTATAAAGCTGCAGTATGACCTCTGGACTTCTGTTGCTTACACTTCTTGATATAAATCCCAGTAATCTATTTGCCTTATTACGTACGCTTAGGCATTGCCGAAGACTGCGTGTTGTTTTAATATGTAGTTCGTCAGTTTTGGACAGTGGTCCAGAACTGACCGAACCGTCTTTATACAGTTCCCCACTTAGGTGCAGATTTTAATAATAATAATAATAATAATAATAATAATAATAATAATAATAACAATATCTGTATTTACTACAAGTACATGTACATGGTATACAGGCCTAGCTGACATTAATGACGTACTACTATATAGAAAGCCCCTTGTTATGTAAAGTAAAAGGATACAAGTGCAACTAATGTGACATTGTGGCAACGTTTCGCTCTCCAGGAGCTTTATCAAGCCATTACTAATGGCTTTATCAAGCCATTACTAATGGCTTGATAAAGCTCCTGGAGAGCGAAACGTTGCCACAATAAATGTCACATTAGTTGCACTTGTGTCCTTTTACTTTACATATTGTCGGTAATTCTACCAACTTCATTACAGCCCCTTGTTATGCTGAGCATTTCGGGCAGATTAGGTCAGTGTCCCAGAATGCGACCCACACCAGTCGACTAACACCCATTTTACTGATGGGGAACATAGGCAACAGGTATAAAGAAACATGCCCAATGTTTCTACCCTGGCTGGGAATGGAACTCAGGCCCTCGCCTTGTGAAGCGAGAGCTTGAGCCACCAGGCCACCGGAGCCTGGGTTAAGTGTGATCAGTTACACCAAAGATGTGTACCTCAATCGTGGGTTTAGGTGTGATTTGTAGCAGGCAGTTAACATGACGCGAGGCCACACATCTACAATGGGTCGTTAAAGCTTGGTCGTTAAGTGTGTAATTGCCAGAAAAGACCGAACACGTGACAGATTGTAGTGCAGTGAGAGGCTAGATCAGGTGTGTTATACCAGGTGTGAGTTATACCAGACCTGTGTTCAACCAGATGTAAGCTGGACCAGGGGTCAGTTCACCAGGTGTAAGTTGGACCAGGGCTAAGTTACACCCGGTGTAAGTTAGACCAGGGATGCGTCACACCGGGTGTAAGCTAGACCAGGGATGAGTTACACCAGGTGAATGTTAGACCAGGGATGAGTTACACCAGGTGTAAGTTAGACCAGGGATGAGTTACACCAGGTGTAAGTTAGACCAGGGATGAGTTACACCAGGTGTAAGTTAGACCAGTGATGAGTTACACCAGGTATAATTTAGACCAGTGATGAGTTACACCAGGTGTAAGTTAGACCAGGGATGAGTTACACCAGGTGTAAGTTAGATCAGGGATTAGTTACACCCGGTGTAAGTTAGACCAGGGATGAGTTACACCAGGTGTAAGTTAGACCAGGGATGAGTTACACCAGGTGTAAGTTAGACCAGGGATGAGTTACACCAGGTGTAAGTTAGACCAGGGATGAGTTACACCAGGTGTAAGTTAGACCAGGGATGAGTTACACCAGGTGTAAGTTAGACCAGGGATGAGTTACACCAGGTGTAAGTTAGACCAGGGATGAGTTACACCAGGTGTAAGTTAGACCAGGGATGAGTTACACCAGGTGTAAGTTAGACCAGGGATGAGTTACACCAGGTGTAAGTTAGACCAGGGATGAGTTACACCAGGTGTAAGTTAGACCAGGGATGAGTTACACCAGGTGTAAGTTAGACCAGGGATGAGTTACACCAGGTGTAAGTTAGACCAGTGATGAGTTACACCAGGTATAATTTAGAACAGTGAGTTACACCAGGTGTAAGTTAGACCAGGGATGAGTTACACCAGGTGTAAGTTAGATCAGGGATTAGTTACACCAGGTGTAAGTTAGATCAGGGATGAGTTACACCAGGTGTAAGTTAGACCAGTGATTAGTTACACAAGGTATAATATAGACCAGTGAGTTACACCAGGTGTAAGTTAGACCAGGGATGAGCTACACCAGGTGTAAGTTAGACCAGGGATTAGTTACACCAGGTGTAAGTTAGACCAGGGATGAGTTACACCAGGTGTAAGTTAGACCAGTGATGAGTTACACCAGGTATAATTTAGACCAGTGAGTTACACCAGGTGTAAGTTAGACCAGGGATGAGTTACACCAGGTGTAAGTTAGACCAGGGATGAGTTACACCAGGTGTAAGTTAGACCAGGGATGAGTTACACCAGGTGTAAGTTAGACCAGGGATGAGTTACACCAGGTGTAAGTTAGACCAGGGATGAGTTACACCAGGTGTAAGTTAGACCAGGGATGAGTTACACCAGGTGTAAGTTAGACCAGGGATGAGTTACACCAGGTGTAAGTTAGACCAGGGATGAGTTACACCAGGTGTAAGATCAGGGATTAGTTACACCAGGTGTAAGTTAGATCAGGGATGAGTTACACCAGGTGTAAGTTAGATCAGGGATTAGTTACACCAGGTGTAAGTTAGACCAGGGATGAGTTACACCAGCTGTATGTTAGACCAGGGATGAGTTACACCAGGTGTAAGTTAGACCAGGGATGAGTTACACCAGGTGTATGTTAGACCAGGATGAGTTACACCAGGTGTATGTTAGACCAGGGATGAGTTACACCAGGTGTAAATTAGACCATGGATGAGTTACACCAGGTGTAAGTTAGACCAGGGATGAGTTACACCAGGTGTAAGTTAGACCAGAGATGAGTTACACCAGGTGTAAGTTAGACCAGGGATGAGTTACACCAGGTGTAAGTTAGACCAAGGATGAGTTACACCAGGTGTAAGTTAGACCAGGGATGAGTTACACCAATTGTAAGTTAGACCAGGGATGAGTTACACCAGGTGTAAGTTAGACCAGGGATGAGTTACATCAGGTGTAAGTTAGACCAGTGAGTTACACCAGGTGTAAATTAGACCAGGGATGAGTTACACCAGGTGTAAGTTAGACCAGGGATGAGTTACACCAGGTGTAAGTTAGACCAGGGATGAGTTACACCAGGTGTAAGTTAGACCAGGAATGAGTTACACCAGGTGTAAGTTCAGGGATGAGTTACACCAGGTGTAAGTTAGACCAGTGATGAGTTACCAGGTATAATTTAGACCAGTGAGTTACACCAGGTGTAAGTTAGACCAGGGATGAGTTACACCAGGTGTAAGTTAGATCAGGGATTGGTTACACCATTTGTAAGTTAGATCAGGGATGAGTTACACCAGGTGTAAGTTAGATCAGGGATTAGTTACATCAGGTGTAAGTTAGACCAGGGGTGAGTTACACCAGGTGTATGTTAGACCAGGGATGAGTTACACCAGGTGTATGTTAGACCAGGGATGAGTTACACCAGGTGTAAGTTAGACCAGGGATGAGTTACACCAGGTGTAAGTTAGACCAGGGATGAGTTTCACCAGGTGTAAGTTAGACCAGGGATGAGTTACACCAGGTGTATGTTAGACCAGTGATGAGTTACACCAGGTATAATTTAGACCAGTGAGTTACACCAGGTGTAAGTTAGACCAGGGATGAGTTACACCAGGTGTAAGTTAGATCAGGGATTAGTTACACCAGGTGTAAGTTAGATCAGGGATGAGTTACACCAGGTGTAAGTTAGATCAGGGATTAGTTACACCAGGTGTAAGTTAGACCAGGGATGAGTTACACCAGGTGTATGTTAGACCAGGATGAGTTACACCAGGTGTATGTTAGACCAGGAATGAGTTACACTAGGTGTAAGTTAGACCAGGGATGAGTTACACCAGGTGTAAGTTAGACCAGGGATGTGTTACACCAGGTGTAAGTTAGACCAGGGATGAGTTACACCAGGTGTAAGTTAGACCAGGGATGAGTTACACCAGGTGTAAGTTAGACCAGGGATGAGTTACACCAGGTGTAAGTTAGACCAGGGATGAGTTACACCAGGTGTAAGTTAGACCAAGGATGAGTTACAGCAGGTGTAAGTTAGACCAGGGATGAGTTACACCAATTGTAAGTTAGACCAGGGATGAGTTACACCAGGTGTAAGTTAGACCAGGGATGAGTTACACCAGGTGTAAGTTAGACCAGGGATGAGTTACATCAGGTGTAAGTTAGACCAGGGATGAGTTACACCAGGTGTAAGTTAGACCAGGGATGAGTTACACCAGGTGTAAGTTAGACCAGAGATGAGTTACACTAGGTGTATGTTAGACCAGGGATGAGTTACACCAGGTGTAAGTTAGACCAAGGATGAGTTACACCAGGTGTAAGTTAGACCAGGGATGAGTTACACCAATTGTAAGTTAGACCAGGGATGAGTTACACCAGGTGTAAGTTAGACTAGGGATGAGTTACACCAGGTGTAAGTTAGACCAGGGATGAGTTACATCAGGTGTAAGTTAGACCAGGGATGAGTTACACCAGGTGTAAGTTAGACCAAGGATGAGTTACACCAGGTGTAAGTTAGACCAGGGATGAGTTACACCAGGTGTAAGTTAGACCAGGGATGAGTTACACCAGGTGTAAGTTAGATCAGGGATTGGTTACACCAGGTGTAAGTTAGATCAGGGATGAGTTACACCAGGTGTAAGTTAGATCAGGGATTAGTTACATCAGGTGTAAGTTAGACCAGGGGTGAGTTACACCAGGTGTATGTTAGACCAGGGATGAGTTACACCAGGTGTATGTTAGACCAGGGATGAGTTACACCAGGTGTAAGTTAGACCAGGGATGAGTTACACCAGGTATAAGTTAGACCAGGGATGAGTTTCACCAGGTGTAAGTTAGACCAGGGATGAGTTACACCAGGTGTATGTTAGACCAGTGATGAGTTACACCAGGTATAATTTAGACCAGTGAGTTACACCAGGTGTAAGTTAGACCAGGGATGAGTTACACCAGGTGTAAGTTAGATCAGGGATTAGTTACACCAGGTGTAAGTTAGATCAGGGATGAGTTACACCAGGTGTAAGTTAGATCAGGGATTAGTTACACCAGGTGTAAGTTAGACCAGGGATGAGTTACACCAGGTGTATGTTAGACCAGGATGAGTTACACCAGGTGTATGTTAGACCAGGGATGAGTTACACTAGGTGTAAGTTAGACCAGGGATGAGTTACACCAGGTGTAAGTTAGACCAGGGATGAGTTACACCAGGTGTAAGTTAGACCAGGGATGAGTTACACCAGGTGTAAGTTAGACCAGGGATGAGTTACACCAGGTGTTAGACCAGGGATGAGTTACACCAGGTGTAAGTTAGACCAGGGATGAGTTACACCAGGTGTAAGTTAGACCAAGGATGAGTTACAGCAGGTGTAAGTTAGACCAGGGATGAGTTACACCAATTGTAAGTTAGACCAGGGATGAGTTACACCAGGTGTAAGTTAGACCAGGGATGAGTTACACCAGGTGTAAGTTAGACCAGGGATGAGTTACATCAGGTGTAAGTTAGACCAGGGATGAGTTACACCAGGTGTAAGTTAGACCAGGGATGAGTTACACCAGGTGTAAGTTAGACCAGAGATGAGTTACACCAGGTGTATGTTAGACCAGGGATGAGTTACACCAGGTGTAAGTTAGACCAAGGATGAGTTACACCAGGTGTAAGTTAGACCAGGGATGAGTTACACCAATTGTAAGTTAGACCAGGGATGAGTTACACCAGGTGTAAGTTAGACTAGGGATGAGTTACACCAGGTGTAAGTTAGACCAGGGATGAGTTACATCAGGTGTAAGTTAGACCAGGGATGAGTTACACCAGGTGTAAGTTAGACCAAGGATGAGTTACACCAGGTGTAAGTTAGACCAGGGATGAGTTACACCAGGTGTAAGTTAGACCAGGGATGAGTTACACCAGGTGTAAGTTAGACCAGGGATGAGTTACACCAGGTGTAAGTTAGACCAGGGATGAGTTACACCAGGTGTAAGTTAGACCAGGGATGAGTTTCACCAGGTGTAAGTTAGACCAGGGATGAGTTACACCAGGTGTATGTTAGACCAGTGATGAGTTACACCAGGTATAATTTAGACCAGTGAGTTACACCAGGTGTAAGTTAGACCAGGGATGAGTTACACCAGGTGTAAGTTAGATCAGGGATTAGTTACACCAGGTGTAAGTTAGATCAGGGATGAGTTACACCAGGTGTAAGTTAGATCAGGGATTAGTTACACCAGGTGTAAGTTAGACCAGGGATGAGTTACACCAGGTGTATGTTAGACCAGGATGAGTTACACCAGGTGTATGTTAGACCAGAGATGAGTTACACCAGGTGTAAGTTAGACCAGGGATGAGTTACACCAGGTGTATGTTAGACCAGGATGAGTTACACCAGGTGTATGTTAGACCAGAGATGAGTTACACCAGGTGTAAGTTAGACCAGGGATGAGTTACACCAGGTGTAAGTTAGACCAGGGATGAGTTTTACCAGGTGTAAGTTAGACCAGGGATGAGTTACACCAGGTGTAAGTTAGACCAGGGATGAGTTACACTAGGTGTAAGTTAGACCAGGGATGAGTTACACCAGGTGTAAGTTAGACCAGGGATGAGTTACAGCAGGTGTAAGTTAGACCAAGGATGAGTTACACCAGGTGTAAGTTAGACCAGGGATGAGTTACACCAATTGTAAGTTAGACCAGGGATGAGTTACACCAGGTGTAAGTTAGACCAGGGATGAGTTACATCAGGTGTAAGTTAGACCAGGGATGAGTTACACCAGGTGTAAGTTAGACCAGGGATGAGTTACATCAGGTGTAAGTTAGACCAGGGATGAGTTACACCAGGTGTAAGTTAGACCAGGGATGAGTTACACCAGGTGTAAGTTAGACCAGGGATGAGTTACAGCAGGTGTAAGTTAGACCAAGGATGAGTTACACCAGGTGTAAGTTAGACCAGGGATGAGTTACACCAATTGTAAGTTAGACCAGGGATGAGTTACACCAGGTGTAAGTTAGACCAGGGATGAGTTACATCAGGTGTAAGTTAGAGCAGGGATGAGTTACACCAGGTGTAAGTTAGAGAAGGGATGAGTTACACCAGGTGTAAGTTAGACCAGAGATGAGTTACACCAGGTGTAAGTTAGACCAGGGATGAGTTACACCAGGTGTAAGTTAGACCAAGGATGAGTTACACCAGGTGTAAGTTAGACCAGGGATGAGTTACACCAATTGTAAGTTAGACCAGGGATGAGTTACACCAGGTGTAAGTTAGACTAGGGATGAGTTACACCAGGTGTAAGTTAGACCAGGGATGAGTTACATCAGGTGTAAGTTAGACCAGGGATGAGTTACACCAGGTGTAAGTTAGACCAAGGATGGGTTACACCAGGTGTAAGTTAGACCAGGGATGAGTTACACCAGGTGTAAGTTAGACCAGGGATGAGTTTCACCAGGTGTAAGTTAGACCAGGGATGAGTTTTACCAGGTGTAAGTTAGACCAGGGATGAGTTACACCAGGTGTAAGTTAGACCAGGGATGAGTTACACTAGGTGTAAGTTAGACCAGGGATGAGTTACACCAGGTGTAAGTTAGACCAGGGATGAGTTACAGCAGGTGTAAGTTAGACCAAGGATGAGTTACACCAGGTGTAAGTTAGACCAGGGATGAGTTACACCAATTGTAAGTTAGACCAGGGATGAGTTACACCAGGTGTAAGTTAGACCAGGGATGAGTTACATCAGGTGTAAGTTAGACCAGGGATGAGTTACACCAGGTGTAAGTTAGACCAGGGATGAGTTACATCAGGTGTAAGTTAGACCAGGGATGAGTTACACCAGGTGTAAGTTAGACCAGGGATGAGTTACACCAGGTGTAAGTTAGACCAGGGATGAGTTACAGCAGGTGTAAGTTAGACCAAGGATGAGTTACACCAGGTGTAAGTTAGACCAGGGATGAGTTACACCAATTGTAAGTTAGACCAGGGATGAGTTACACCAGGTGTAAGTTAGACCAGGGATGAGTTACATCAGGTGTAAGTTAGACCAGGGATGAGTTACACCAGGTGTAAGTTAAACCAGGGATGAGTTACACCAGGTGTAAGTTAGACCAGAGATGAGTTACACCAGGTGTAAGTTAGACCAGGGATGAGTTACACCAGGTGTAAGTTAGACCAAGGATGAGTTACACCAGGTGTAAGTTAGACCAGGGATGAGTTACACCAATTGTAAGTTAGACCAGGGATGAGTTACACCAGGTGTAAGTTAGACTAGGGATGAGTTACACCAGGTGTAAGTTAGACCAGGGATGAGTTACATCAGGTGTAAGTTAGACCAGGGATGAGTTACACCAGGTGTAAGTTAGACCAAGGATGAGTTACACCAGGTGTAAGTTAGACCAGGGATGAGTTACACCAGGTGTAAGTTAGACCAGGGATGAGTTACACCAGGTGTAAGTTAGACCAGGGATGAGTTACACCAGGTGTAAGTTAGACCAGGGATGAGTTACACCAGGTGTAAGTTAGACCAGGGATGAGTTACACCAGGTGTAAGTTAGACCAGGGATGAGTTACACCAGGTGTAAGTTAGACCAGGGATGAGTTACACCAGGTGTAAGTTAGACCAGGGATGAGTTACACCAGGTGTAAGTTAGACCAGGGATGAGTTACACCAGGTGTAAGTTAGACCAGGGATGAGTTACACCAGGTGTACGTTAGACCAGTGATGAGTTACACTAGGTGTAAGTTAGACCAGGGATGAGTTACACCAGGTGTACGTTAGACCAGTGATGAGTTACACTAGGTGTAAGTTAGACGAGGGATGAGTTACACCAGGTGTAAGACCAGGGATGAGTTACACCAGGTGTAAGACCAGGGATGAGTTACACCAGGTGTAAGACCAGGGATGAGTTACACCAGGTGTAAGTTAGACCAGGAATGAGTTACACCAGGTGTAAGTTAGACCAGGGATGAGTTACACCAGGTGTAAGTTAGACCAGGAATGAGTTACACCAGGTGTAAGTTAGACCAGGGATGAGTTACGCCAGGTGTAAGTTAGACCAGGGATGAGTTACATCAGGGATAAAGCGAGAACTTTGGATAGCTTGACAAAATCCGTTAGACAGGTGACTGGTTGAGTGATGGTGGATGTCGTCAGTTCGACCTGCCTGGCCTAGTAGGCCTGCTGCATTCCTTCTCTATGTTCATTTTGCACATACTGGGTCCAGGGACTGAAAGGGTTGAGGGAAGCAGTGGTGTGTGTGTGTGTGTGTGTATCAACATTGAGTTGTGTGCGCTATCTTATCACAACACGAACTGTTATCCTACTCTCTTATCTTACACAATTGAACGTATATTGATTTGTATCGCCATATTAACTCTAAAGATCGATCGAGCCTACATTTTTAGAGACATGAGACGGATAGAGAGACTTAATACACGGGCAGGTCACTTAATAGAGAGGCAGATACATTTCTCCTTGGAGAGGCAGGCATCGTGGGCTAACCTCGCCCGTTATTCCAGCCTCAACACAAGTTCTCTATCGTGTGTGAGAGAGAGAGAGAGAGAGAAAGGGAGGGAGGGAGGTTGGTAGGCAGTGATGGGGACGCTTATATTTCGGTGAAGCGCTAAATCCTCGTGGGTCATCCAGTACAATGTTTGTTTTCGGAGCAGCCAGGCTGTGGGTGATTAGTGGGCAGTGCCCCATAGCCTGAGGTAACATCCCGTTTTCTTTAGCACTAATCTATCACATCTACTGCACACCAAATTACCACAAACACACCTCATCTACCACATAATCAAATTACGTCTACCCCATGCCAGATCACATCTACCACATGCCACACTACATCTACCACATGCCACACATCTACCACATGCCACACTACATCTACCACATGCCACACATCTACCACATGCCACACTACATCTACCACATGCCACACATCTACCACATGCCACACTACATCTACCACAGGCCACACTACATCTACCACATGCCACACTACATCTACCACATGCCACACTACATCTACCACATGCCACACTACATCTACCACATGCCACACTACATCTACCACATGCCACACTACATCTACCACATGCCACACTACATCTACCACATGCCACACTACATCTACCGCATGCCACACATCTACCACATGCCACACTACATTTACCACATGCCACACTACATCTACCACATGCCACACTACATCTACCACATGCCACACTACATCTACCACAGGCCACACTACATCTACCACATGCCACACTACATCTACCACATGCCACACTACATCTACCACATGCCACACTACATCTACCACATGCCACACATCTACCACATGCCACACTACATCTACCACATGCCACACAACATCTACCACATGCCACACTACATCTACCACATGCCACACTACATCTACCACATGCCACACTACATCTACCACATGCCACACTACATCTACCACATGCCACACTACATCTACCACATGCCACACTACATCTACCACATGCCACTACATCTACCACGTGCCACACTACATCTACCACATGCCACACTACATACCACATGCCAGATCACATCTACCACATGCCACACTACATCTACCACATGCCAGATCACATCTACCACATGCCACACTACATCTACCACATGCCAGATCACATCTACCACATGCCACACTACATCTACTACATGCCACACTACATCTACCACATGCCACACTACATCTACCACATGCCACACTACATCTACCACATGCCACACTACATCTACCACATGCCAGATCACATCTACCACATGCCACACTACATCTACCACATGCCAGATCACATCTACCACATGCCACTCTACATCTACCACATGCCACACTACATCTACCACATGCCACACTACATCTACCACATGCCACACTACATCTACCACATGCCAGATCACATCTACCACATGCCACACTACATCTACCACATGCCAGATCACATCTACCACATGCCACACTACATCTACCACATGCCACACTACATCTACCACATGCCACACTACATCTACCACATGCCACACTACATCTACCACATGCCAGATCACATCTACCACATGCCACACTACTTCTACCACATGCCACACTACATCTACCACATGCCACACTACATCTACCACATGCCACACTACATCTATCACATACCACACTACATCTACCACATGCCACACTACATCTACCACATGCCACACTACATCTATCACATACCACACTACATCTACCACATGCCACACTACATCTACCGCATGCCACACATCTACCACATGCCACACTACATCTACCACAGGCCACACTACATCTACCACATGCCACACTACATCTACCACATGCCACACTACATCTACCACATGCCACACTACATCTACCACATGCCACACTACATCTACCACATGCCATACTACATCTACCACATGCCACACTACATCTACCACATGCCACACTACATCTACCACATGCCACACTACATCTACCACATGCCACACTACATCTACCACAGGCCACACTACATCTACCACATGCCACACTACATCTACCACATGCCACACTACATCTACCACATGCCACACTACATCTACCACATGCCACACTACATCTACCACATGCCACACTACATCTACCACATGCCACACTACATCTACCACATGCCACACTACATCTATCACATACCACACTACATCTACCACATGCCACACTACATCTACCACATGCCACACTACATCTACCGCATGCCACACATCTACCACATGCCACACTACATCTACCACATGCCACACTACATCTACCACATGCCACACTACATCTACCACATGCCACACTACATCTACCACATGCCACACTACATCTACCACATGCCACACTACATCTACCACATGCCAGATCACATCTACCACATGCCACACTACATCTACTACATGCCACACTACATCTACCACATGCCACACTACATCTACCACATGCCACACTACATCTACCACATGCCACACTACATCTACCACATGCCAGATCACATCTACCACATGCCACACTACATCTACCACATGCCAGATCACATCTACCACATGCCACTCTACATCTACCACATGCCACACTACATCTACCACATGCCACACTACATCTACCACATGCCACACTACATCTACCACATGCCAGATCACATCTACCACATGCCACACTACATCTACCACATGCCAGATCACATCTACCACATGCCACACTACATCTACCACATGCCACACTACATCTACCACATGCCACACTACATCTACCACATGCCACACTACATCTACCACATGCCAGATCACATCTACCACATGCCACACTACTTCTACCACATGCCACACTACATCTACCACATGCCACACTACATCTACCACATGCCACACTACATCTATCACATACCACACTACATCTACCACATGCCACACTACATCTACCACATGCCACACTACATCTATCACATACCACACTACATCTACCACATGCCACACTACATCTACCGCATGCCACACATCTACCACATGCCACACTACATCTACCACAGGCCACACTACATCTACCACATGCCACACTACATCTACCACATGCCACACTACATCTACCACATGCCACACTACATCTACCACATGCCACACTACATCTACCACATGCCATACTACATCTACCACATGCCACACTACATCTACCACATGCCACACTACATCTACCACATGCCACACTACATCTACCACATGCCACACTACATCTACCACAGGCCACACTACATCTACCACATGCCACACTACATCTACCACATGCCACACTACATCTACCACATGCCACACTACATCTACCACATGCCACACTACATCTACCACATGCCACACTACATCTACCACATGCCACACTACATCTACCACATGCCACACTACATCTATCACATACCACACTACATCTACCACATGCCACACTACATCTACCACATGCCACACTACATCTACCGCATGCCACACATCTACCACATGCCACACTACATCTACCACATGCCACACTACATCTACCACATGCCACACTACATCTACCACATGCCACACTACATCTACCACATGCCACACTACATCTACCACATGCCACACTACATCTACCACATGCCACACTACATCTACCACATGCCACACTACATCTACCACATGCCACACTACATCTACCACATGCCAGATCACATCTACCACATGCCACACTACATCTACCACATGCCACACTACCGGAGCTGTGTTGGGACACTAAAAGTAGAGGCATTAAATCACTTAACGTAATTTAATAAATAAAACATATACCTAGAGAGGGTTTCGGGGGTCAACGCCCCCGCGGCGAGACTGGGCCGTGGTATAATGTCGTGCTGAATAGGTAAAACTGGTCAGTTAGCAAGAACTCGTTTAAAATTAAGTCCTTTCTAAAATTTTCTCTTGTGCATTTAAATGTATACTTTTTCATTTATGTTAATATAAAAAAATGATTTTGTACCAAAAGAACCTTAGGAAACTTACCTAACCTTATTATAACTAATGCAATTTAATGTAGCCTAATTCGAGTAAATGTATTTTATACAAGTTTACAATAATTTACTAATAAACAATAAAATATTTTTCTTTGTTAGATTCTGAATGATTCTTTGCGAAATTATAGCATACACAAATTTTCGCTTCCTCTATTCGGCAAGAAGTTCGTTGCTATTTAAGCCAAAATCGGAAGTTTTATTTATTCGGCCCCTAAAGTGAGGTTCCTTGACGCTGGTGAGGGGCTCTTGATCTACGGAGTTGGATTTGTGCTCCGGTTCCCTGGATTGAACCTAAATACCTTCCATCTCCCCCCATGCGCTGTATAATCCTACGGCATTAGCGCTCCCCCATAATTATAATAATAATACTTATTCGGCACGACATTATGTATGTATATACATACGTGTATGTGTGTGTGTGTGTGTGTGTGTGTGTGTGTGCGTGCGTGCGTGCGTGCGTGCGTTTGTGCGTGTGTGCATAATTACTATGTGTGTTTATGTGTTTGTAAAACTAACATTATCTTTTCTGTTACAGACAAAGGTTGGTGTGAGGGATGACTGTACCTGTGGTGTTTACCAACACTTCTGCTGAGGGTGAGTGTTTGTGTGTGTTAGAGGGAAGTAAGGAGTAGCAGTGTGACACTTTATCCCCTGGTTAGGAGGAACCTCCTAGCCTGGGATGCACTGCGTGTATCAGAGGGTGATGCTCGTCCTGGGTCGGAGGTTAACTATGTCCGTGCCTGTGCCTCAGTGTGTGCTACCTTGTCCTGAGTAGCAGGTTACCTACGTCAATTTCTACTAGATGCGGGTTGACCCTATATACCTGTTTAGAGGAACGCTGTAGGCAGGTGGTGGTAAGGCGGCGTTGCCAGAGTACTAACTGTACTGTTGACCATTGGATTCTACAGGGGATTGTTGTGTTGGATTCTACCGGGGATTGTTGCATTGGATTCTACCGGGGATTGTGACGTTGAATTCTACCGGGAATTGTAACAAATGTGATTGCTCAGGCACTTTGAGCTATAAATATAATCATAATTGTGACAGCTGTGATAGACACAGGATTATGTCATGTGTAAACCTACCTGTAGTTTCTTGTATCATTACCCCCGGTCTGGGTCCTAGACCAGGCCTGCTAGTTATTAATGACCTGGTGAATAGGACTGTTGGTGCTAGTGAAGTAACACCGTTCTGTTGATTCCTAAGTTATACCGAAGCATTTTTAATCGAAATCAGTCTTGTATACTACATAGTATGTGAGGGTTCCCTGCTTCATTCATACACGTATGTATATGAATACTGTGTTGAGGTTTCCCTGCTTCATTCATACACGTATGTATATGAATACTGTGTTGAGGTTTCCCTGCTTCATTCATACTCGTATGTATATGAATACTGTGTTGAGGTTTCCCTGCTTCATTCATACACGTATGTATATGAATACTGTGTTGAGGTTTCCCTGCTTCATTCATACTCGTATGTATATGAATACTGTGTTGAGGTTTCCCTGCTTCATTCATACACGTATGTATATGAATACTGTGTTGAGGTTTCCCTGCTTCATTCATACTCGTATGTATATGAATACTGTGTTGAGGTTTCCCTGCTTCATTCATACTCGTATGTATATGAATACTGTGTTGAGGTTTCCCTGCTTCATTCATACTCGTATGTATATGAATACTGTGTTGAGGTTTCCCTGCTTCATTCATACTCGTATGTATATGAATACTGTGTTGAGGTTTCCCTGCTTCATTCATACTCGTATGTATATGAATACTGTGTTCAGGTTTCCCTGCTTCATTCATACTCGTATGTATATGAATACTGTGTTCAGGTTTCCCTGTTTATGGTGTATATTGAATCTGCATAAGTTTATGGAAGGTAACATGTCTTCAGTGTGTGTGTGTGTGTATACCAACCTACGTATATGTACTCACCTATATGTGGTTGCAAGGGTCGATTTATAGCTCCTGGCCCCGCCTCTTCACTGGTCGATACTAAGTCATCCTCTCCCTGCTCCATGAGCTTTATCATACCTCTTCTTAAAGCTCTGTATGGAATTTGCCTCCACTACCTCATTCTCCAGATTATTCCACTTCCTGACAACTCTAAGGCTAAAGAAATACTTCCTAACATACCTATGACTCATCTGGGTTTTCAGTTTCCATTTGTGGCCCCTTGTTCGTGTATCCCATTTCTGAAACATTCGAGCCCTGTCCACCTTATCAATTCCTCTCAGTATTTTATATGTCGTTATCATGTCCCCCCTAACCCTCCTATCTAGTATCATCAGGTTGAGTTCACTTAACCTCTCCTCGTAAGTCATGCCCTTCAGTTCTGGGACTAATCTTGTTGCAAACGTTTGTACTTTCTCCAATTTCTTGACGTGTTTGACCAGGTGTGGGTTCCATACTGGTGCTGCTTACTCCAACATGGGCCTGACATACACGGTGTACAGTGTCGTGAATGACTCCTTTAGATGTCGAAATGCTATTCTCAGGTTTGCCAGGTGCCCATATGCTGCAGTGGTTATTTGGTTGATGTTCGCTTCAGGGGACATGCTCGGTATAATGCTCTCTCCAAGATCCTTTTCCTTAAGTGAAGTTTGCAGCTTTTAACCCCCCCCCCCAGCCTGTACTCCATCTGCGGTCTTCTTTGTCCTTCCCCAAACTTCATAGCTTTGCACTTGCTGAGGTTAAACTCGAGGAGCCATTTGTTGGACCAAGCTTGCAGCCAGTTCAGATCCCCTTGTAATCTTACCTGACCCTCGTCCGCTTGTATTCTCATTAGTTTCACATCGGCGAACAGGGACACCTCTGAACCTGTTCCTTCCATCATATTATTCACATATACAAGTAACAACACCGAACCTAGAATTGACCCTTGTGGAACCCCTCTCGACACATGGGCCCACTCTGACACCTCATCACGTACCAACACTCGTTGTTTCCTTCCTGTCAGGTATTTCCTGAACCATTGCAGTGCTTTCCCTACTATTCCTGCCTCCTGCTCTAGCTTTTGCACTAATCTCGTGTGTGAAACTGTGTCGAAAACCTTAAGGTCCAAGAAAATGTAATCTACGCACCTCTCTCTCTCTCTCTCTCTCTCTCTCTCTCTCTCTCTCTCTCTCTCTCTCTCTCTCTCTCTCTCTCTCTCTCTCTCTCTCTCTCTCTCTCTCATCCTGTTTCCATCACCTTGTTGTAAAACTCCAGTAGGTTTGTGACAAAGGATTTTCCTTCCCTGAAGCCGTACTGGTTATCGTTTACAAGTTCATTGCTTTCTTGGTGCTCCACCACTCTTCTGATAATCTTCTCCATGACTTCGCATACTTTACATTTCTGTGAAACTGGTCTGTAGTTTAATGCTACTTTTCTCTCTCCTTTCTTACATTTGTTATCTTTCACTCATCAGGTGGTTGCCTTGTTTTGCTAGATGTGTTAAGATTGTCGTTAGTGGCTCACATCGCCTCTGCTCCTTCTCTCAGGACCCATGGAGAGATGATGTTCAGTCCCACCACCTTGGAGGTATCTAGTTCACTTAGCAGCCTCTTCACCTCATCCTCTGTTGTGTGTATTGTGTCCAGCACTGTGTGTGTGTGTGTGTGTGTGTGTGTGTGTGTGTGTGTGTGTGTGTGTGTGTGTGTGTGTGTGTGTGTGTGTGTGTGTGTGTGTGTGCGCGTACAGGGATGCCATGTTGTGAGGGAGCCAGGTGGTATTAGCAATAGTTTTCCCGTTAGTGCTGACTGTCTGACCCTTCCCTCTCTGTCTGTCTGTCTCTCTCTCTCTCTCTCTCTCTCTCTCTCTCTCTCTCTCTCTCTCTCTCTCTCTCTCTCTCTCTCTCTCTCTCTCCCTCCCTCTCTCTCTCCCTCCTTCCTTCCCTCCCTCCCTCCCTCTTCCTCTTCCTTTCTCTCCCCCCTCTTCCCTATTTGTGGTTGAAGGGGTCGATACTCAGCTCCCGGGCCCCCATCTTCACTGATCGCTACTAGGTCCTCTCTCCCTGCTCCATGAACTTTATCATACCTCATCTTAAAGCTATGTATGGTTCCTGCCTCCACTACATCACTTGCCAGACTCTGGTGGCCTGGTGGTTAACGCTCTCGCTTCACACGGCGAGGGCCTGGGTTCGATTCCCAGCCAGAGTAGAAACATTGGACGTGTTTCTTTCCACCTGTTGTCTATGTTCCCCATCAGTAAAATGGGTACTTGGGTGTTAGTCGACTGGTGTGGGTCGCATCCTGGGACACTGACCTAAGGAGGCCTGGTCACAGACCGGGCCGCGGGGGCGTTGACCCCCGGAACTCACTCCAGGTAAACTCCAGGTATTCCACTTCCTAACAACTCTGTGGGTGAAGAAATACTTCCTAACATCCCTTTGACTCATCTGAGTCTTCAACTACCATTGTGACCCCTTGTTTCTGTGCCCCCTCTCTGGAACATCCTGTCTCTGTCCACCTTATCTATTCCTCGCAATATTTTGTATGTTGTTATCATGTCTCCCCTAATCCTCCTGTCCTCCAGTGTCGTCAGGCCGATTTCCCTTAACCTTTCTTCGTAGGACATTCCCCTGAGCTCCGGAACTAGCCTTAGTGCAAACCTTTGCATTTCCTCAAATATTTTGACGTGCTTGACCAGGTACGGGTTCCACACTGGTGCTGCATACTCCAGTATGGGCTTGACATACACGGTGTACAGTGTCTTGACCTATTCTTTACTGAGGTATCGGAACGCTATTCTCAGGCTTGCCAGGCGCCCATATGCTGCAGCGGTTATCTGGTTGATGTGTGCTTCCGGAGACGTGTTCGGTGTTATACTCGCCTCAAGATCTTTCTCCTTGAGTGAGGTTTGCAGTCTTTGGCCATGTAGCCTATACTCTGTCTGCTGTCTTCTTTGTCCTTCTCCAGTCTTCATGACTTTGCAATTGGCGGGGTTAATTCGAGGAGCCAGTTGCTGGACCACGTGTCCAGCCTGTCCAGGTCTCTTTGAAGTCCTGCCTGATCCTCATCTGATTTAATTTTCCTCATTAACTTCACATCATCTGCGAACAGGGACACTTCTGAGTCTAACCCTTCCACCATGTCATTCACATATCCCAAAAATAGTACTGGTCCTAGGACTGAGGCCTGGTCACAGACCGGGCCATGGGGGCGTTGACCCCCGGAACTCTCTCCAGGTAAACTCCAGGACTCCTGTGGGACTCCGCTCGTCACGGGTGCCCACTGTGATACCGCATCACGTACCATGACTCGTTGTTGCCTCCCTGTCAGGTATTCACTGTTCCATTGCTATGCCCTTTCTGTTATTCTTGCCTGTTCCTCTAGCTTTTGCAGTAATCTCTTGTGAGGAACTGTGTTGAAGGCTTTCCTGCAGTCCAAGAAAATGCAATCAACCCACCCCTCTCTCTCGTGTCTTCTGTTACTTTGTCATAAAACTCCATAAGGTTTGTGACACAGGATTTGCCTTCCATGAATCCGTGCTGGTTGTCGTTTATAATCTTGTTTCGTTCCAGGTGTTCTACCACTCCTCCTGACGATCTTCTCCATGACTTGGCATACTATACACGTCAGAGACACTAGTCTGTAGTTTAGTGCCTCGTTTCTGTCTCCTTTCTAAAAAATGGGGACTACATTGGCCGTCTTCCATACCTCAGGTAGTTACCCAGTTTCAGGGGCTGTGTTGAAGATTGTGGTTAGTATGTGTGTGTGTGTGTGTGCGTGTGCGTGTGCGTGTGTGTGCGCGCGCGCGTGCGTGTGTGTGTGTGTGTGTGTGTGTGTGTGTGTGTGTGTGTGTGTGTGTGTGTGTGTGTGTGTGTGGTGTACTCACCTAGTACTCACCTACTTGTGGTTGCAGGGGTCGAGTCATAGCTCCTGGCCCCGCCTCTTCACTGGCCGCTACTGTATGTGTTGAAGATAGGAAAAAACTAGCTTAGTACCACCATACCAGTACAGGTGAAGGTTCTATAACTTCTTATTTATTGTTTTTATTGAGCAAGTTTGGATATCACAGTGTTAGAGCACTGCTCTGATACGTAGCTTTGGTCCCTACTTTGTAACTATTTTCCTGTCGTACTCCACCACGCAGGGAGGATATTGATGCACAGTGTTGAAATCTGAGTTTTTAGTGTCCTTAGCTCAGTTGGTAGCACACTCAACTCACACATTGAGAACCGTGGTTCGACCCCCCGTTACGGGTGGAGACAGGATGTCTTTCCTTAAG
The DNA here is from genome assembly GCF_038502225.1 of Cherax quadricarinatus. NCBI lineage: Eukaryota > Metazoa > Arthropoda > Malacostraca > Decapoda > Parastacidae > Cherax > Cherax quadricarinatus. The sequence continues at coordinate 8,444,558 of NC_091334.1, forward strand.
ACTCCTGTTGTCCATGTTCAACTGTTAGTAAAATAGGTACCTGGGTGTTAGTCGACTGGTGTGGGTCGCATCCTGGGGACAAAATTGGCCTAATTTGCCCGAAATGCTCAGCATAACAAGCGGCTTTCTATATAGTAGTATGTCATTGATGTCAGTTACATGTACTTGTAGAACTAAAGATTATTATTATTATTATTATTATTATTGCAAGTATTGGAGTAAAGGTTGTGCATGTAGGTCAGCTTCTAGGGCTTCAGTGGAGCTGCAGTTACTAGTATGTGGGAATTACTAGCTCGCACCAAATGCCAGATCAGCCAGGCTGTGATGGATATGTGGGGCTGCTGGCTACTATCAGGAACAGCCTGATTGTCCAGGCTAGTGCCAGACGAGCATGTCACACTGCCAGGCTCGGGAAGTAGAAAAACTCTCGGAACTCGTCAAAAGTATAGCAAAGGTATCTCGTAAGATGGCCAGTTACACACGGAAAATCATGTTTTTATTAAGACATCTCTCACAGGGCAACGCAACACGAATGTCTATACGAGGGAAAAGAAAGAGGGGGAGAGAAATTTGGATTACATTGTAGAACTAAGGTATACAATGAATGCATCATTATGTAATACAATAATTGTTCGTGAACAAGCGATACAAGATGCAAAACAACCACCGGGGGGGGGGTGAATGATAGCTCTAGGCCTTTCGTGTTGCAATCAACACATCAGGAGCTTGCAGTGTTGCAGAAATGTCTAGGAAGTCCAGGCAGAAGCGTTCAAGGAAACGACTAAAATAGGTACCTGGGTGTTAGAGTCGTTCCCTTGAACGAATCTACCTGGACTTCCTACTCATTTATGCAAACCTGCTCGTTCCTGTTGTGTTGATTGCATCGCCTGCCCAATCTTTTACTTTCGTAGGGAGTGATTTGTGTGTGCAGATTTGGGACCATTCCTTCCAAGATTTTCCAAGTGTAGATTATGATATATCTCTCCCTCCTGCGTTCCAACGAGTACAAGTCAAGTGCTTCCAAGCGTTCCCAGTAGTTAAGGTGCTTGACAGAACTTATACGTGCAGTAAAGGATCCCTCTAGATCTGCGATTTCACCTGCTTTGAATGGAGATGTTAATGTACAGCAGTATTCCAGCCTAGAGAGAACAAGTGATTTGAAAAGGATCATTGGCTTGGCATCTCTCGTTTTGAACGTTCTCATTATCCATCCTATCATTTTTTTTGCACTTGTGATCGTGGCACTGTTGTGATCCTTGAAAGTGAGATCCTCAGACATAACTACTCCCAGGTCCCTTACATTATTTTTCCGCTCTATTGTATGGCCAGAGTCTGTAGCATACTCTGTTCTAGTTATTATCTCCTCCAGTTTTCCATAACGGAGTAGTTGGAATTTGTCCTCATTGAACATCATATTGTTTACCGTTGCCCACTGGAAAACTTTGTTTATATCTTCTTGGAGGTTAACCGCGTCCTCAGCAGATGACAGCCTCATGCAGATCCTAGTATCATCCGCAAAGGATGATACGGTGCTGTGATGTATATCTCTGTCTATGTCTGATATGAGGATGAGGAATAAGATGGGGGCGAGTACTGTGCATTGTGGAACAGTTCTTCACTATGGTTGTTTTGTATCATTATATAAATAACTCAGATACAGTGTTGCGATAGTCTCTAGACAATTTAATATTACGTTCTGTGCCTAAGTGGGAATTTGATGTGTATTAATGTTGGTAGAATTACCCACAATATGTTAAATAAAAGGACACTAAGTGCAACTACTGCGACATTGTATTGTGACAACGTTTCGCTCTCCAGGAGCTTTGACAACCCGTTACCAACAGCTTGACAAAGCTCCTGGAGAGCGAAACATTGCCACAATGAAATGTTGCATTAGTTGCACTTATATCCTTTTACTTAACTTGATGTGTCTCCAGACAGTTCTTGATGACTAGGCCATTGACGCCCACCTGGCTACGTGCTGTCAGCACCAACAGTTTATTTGATCAAATTATCCAAAGGGGGTCAGGTCTGGGGCCAGTCCTTAGGAGCGATTAAGTTTATTGAGGCACATCTACAACTAGGCGAGTACACGAAGGTCAAAGTTGTGCTGCTGGTCTCGATTACTCACATTCCCATCACTTTTGTGACCTTATGGGCACTATCATACCTGCTCTTAAAACTGTGTGTTAAATATATTTTCCACCACTTTCATACAAAACATTCCACATCTACATTAAATATCATACAATCTATCCAGTAAGTTTAACTTTGCTCATGATAACTACAAATGATTTTTCTGCAGTATAATTTAGAGTAATGCGAGTTATAATAATAATAATAATCTTTATTTCTACAAGTACAAGGTATACAGTCCTAGCTGACATCAGTGACATACTACTATATAGAACGCCGCTTGTTATGCTGAGCATTTCAGGCAAATTAGGTTAATTTTGTCCCAGGATGCGACCCACACCAGTCCACTAACACCCAGGTACTCATTTTACTGATGGGTGAACATGGACAGCATGTGTCTTAAGGAAACACGTCCTAATGTTTCCAGCTGCACCGGGGAATCGATCCCCGGACCTCGGTGTGTGAGCTGAGTGCGCTAGCGATCGAGGTACGGGACATGGATGGTATAGGTACAGGCAAATATTATAATATGTAGTTTTAACCTAGGATGACCCAGTAAGGTCAGGCAGTGGTACCGAGATTGTATCATTTATGTGATTTACAGTTCTTGTTTACAGTGGATGTATGTGTGTATTTTCCTGACGGGAAACTGAATATTCGTGTGTGTGTGTGTGTGTGTGTGTGTGTGTGTGTGTGTGTGTGTGTGTGTGTGTGTGTGTGTGTGTGTGTGTGTGTGTGTGTGCACCGTTATAGACGGCAGTGTGTGCCCCGCGGCCACTAACACGTGGGGTTGATACTGGGGGAGTGGTGGATCACTGGTGGTCTTTCTCCACCCCTTCCCCTCCCCTTCTCCCCTCCTCTAACCCCTCTCAGCTCCACCGCCCCTTCCTCCCTACTACTATCCTCTCTGGCTCCCTTCCTCTCCTCCCTCCGCATTCCAGCGGATCATCCTTCAGGCTCCCATTCCTCCTCCTCTGTTTGACTCCTTACCCACCCTCACTCCCTCGCGATCTTTCTCATTACTTCCCTTCTCCCCCCCTCTCTCTCCCTCCCCCCCTTTCGTCCTGGTGATGGGGTGTGCAGTGGTACACTGCTCCATACACCAGCATTCCCACGACTACTGCCCACAGCCCAGCCTCCTTGCCATGCCCCCCCCCCCCTCCCCATCTCCTCCTTGACTCCTGCTAGGAGGGGAATTTTGGGGGAGGGAGATTTGAAAGACGATGGGTTTACTCACCAGTTTCTATTCACGGAGGTCCTAGTAGAGTATCAGGAAGAGTAGTGCTAGAGTATCAGGAAGAGTAGTGGTGGTAATAGTGATCCTTGGGTCACCCCACTGGTTATCGTTCATCCCCGCACTTCCTCGCCTGGATGATCGATGTTTCTTCTGGTGGAAGCGTCGTAATACTGTCTTTGTTAATGCTTCCTTCGGTACTAAGTCACTCTGGTATATTTTTGCTAATGCATTGAAAGACTTTTCCCCATTCACTGCTGCTTGCACATTGTTGGGAACCATGTCAGATACTTTCTGGCAGCCCAGGAAGATGCAGTCTATCCCTGTGTCGTTTTTCTTAGCTCATCAACTGTCATAGAACCCCAGTAGGAAGCTACTGTAGGAGGCTACTGCTAAGCAGGACCTGTTGTTGGTGGTGGTGGTAGTAGTTCATTCATCAGGAAAGAGGACAGGTATGTCTTGACAGTGATTATTGTCAGGTGACCTGTAACTAGTTAAGCAGCCGCTGACCTATCCCAGTTAAGTGCAACACACCATTTAAATAAAAATGAGTTTCGATCCTTCCTTGAAAAAATGTGTTTGTACTCACCTACTCGTGGTTGCAGCGGCCTTGTCACAGCTCCTGGCCCCACCTCTTCGCTGGTCGTTATTAGCTCCACTCTCCCTGCTCTACGTGTGTGTGTGTGTGTCGGAAGCCATGTGAATGCTTTGCACTGTTAGGATTGCTGATCTTTTCTTCCTGTCTCGTGAACACGTAAGAGAGCAGCAGCAGCAGTTCCTTTCAGCTTTAGGAGGGAGAGCAGTCTGTGTGCACGAGGGTGTTGATTTATGTGTAAGGCGAGTGTACCTGCCACTACTACATCACCGCCAGGACATGAAGGAGGCCAATAACACCCCATTCCCTTCTCTCTCTCTCTCTCACACACACACACACACACACACACACACACACACACACACACACACGCACACACACACACACACACAAACACACACACACACACACACACACGCACACACACGCATACACACGCATACACACGCATACACACGCACACACACACACACACACACACACACACACACACACACACACACACACACACACACACACACACACACACACGGGGCCAGGAGCTATGACTCGACCCCTGCAACCACAAATAGGTGAGTACACACACACACACACACACACACACACACACACACACACACACACACACACACACACACACACACACACACACACTGAAGGAGTACTGACCTCCACACACCTACCATTCTCTATACACTACTCAAAACGTTTTCTACACCATAAACTTGTTTTACGCTCTTATAAACGAATAATATAAATATAATGCGCCACCTATATATGACTAAACGAGAGTATAATTGAAGTGTAATAAACTTTTTCACGCTGGACGTCGTTAAGTGTCGATGATCGCTACATTTTATCCAGTTTTTATGACAAGGTCGTTATGCTTACTGCCGGGCCTTGTAGTGGGTGGGTTGGGGTGGGTTAGTTATGTGGGGAGGGCAGGGAAGGGTTGTGGGAAGTGTGCGATTGGATGATGGGTGGGGAGAGCGGGATGACTGAAGGGAAGAGCGAGGATGTAGTGACCAGAGAGGATAACTGAGGCTGTTAGCGGGCCACTAACAGCAAGTCTGGTTTACTTGGAGTTTATCTGGAGTCGCTTCCGGAGGTCACCGCCCCTTCGGCTCGGTCCCAGACCAGGCCTGGTTGGTGGCTTGATCGATGAAGTTTTTGGTGCCCCTCTTCTCCGCCGGCTGTCCAGCGTATGCACTACAGCCCTGTTGGTCTGGAACTGTTTTGAGGAATCTGTCGAGTTCCCTCTTGAAGACAGCTAGGAGTTTGTTGATAATCCCTGGTGTGCATTATGGGAGGGTCTTGAAGAGTCGTGGTACCTAAACACTCTTCAGGAATGCTTGGCCAAAGGCAGGGCTGGTAGGGTAGAAAGCCCTCAAAATCGGCCACCGGGAGACCTGGTCGTGGACCGGGTCGCGGGGAGGTTGACCCTCCTGGTATACCCTCCTGGTAGACATGTACAGAAACATTAGTTTCGTTATTATAACTTAGGTTAAGTTAGGAGTGCTAAGGTAGGTTACACGAAACAAAAAGCGGATATATCATTATAATTATGCAAATTAAAAAGCGTGTGGCAAGGCGGTAGTGGGTTGGTGAGCGTAACCAGGAAACGTTGAAACATGCACGAGTATGACTGGTGGTGTGAGAATGATTGTAGTGGGGGGGGTCATGGGAAAGTGGATTCTCAGATTTACTATGTGTAAAGAATATTTGGCAACATTGATCCTGAGGAAATATGATCGTCCATGCTGTGTTGCCAGAGAGAGAGAGAGAGAGAGAGAGAGAGAGAGAGAGAGAGAGAGAGAGAGAGAGAGACCAGACCTACCTACCTCTTTGTATTTACATATACATACCTCGCCATGTGTAACACACACCACTCTTGGTGGTGGGCTCTGCTGTGTAACACACACCAGGCTTGGTGGTAGGCTCTGCTGTGTAACACACACCAGGCTTGGTGGTGGGCTCTGCTGTGTAACACACACCAGGCTTGGTGGTAGGCTCTGCTGTGTAACACACACCAGGCTTTGTGGTAGGCTCTGCTGTGTAACACACACCAGGCTTGGTGGTGGGCTCTGCTGTGTAACACACACCAGGCTTGGTGGTGGGCTCTGCTGTGTAACACACACCAGGCTTGGTGGTAGGCTCTGCTGTGTAACACACACCACTCTTGGTGGTTGGCTCTGCTGTGTAACACACACCAGGCTTGGTGGTAGGCTCTGCTGTGTAACACACACCAGGCTTGGTGGTGGGCTCTGCTGTGTAACACACACCAGGCTTGGTGGTAGGCTCTGCTGTGTAACACACACCAGGCTTTGTGGTAGGCTCTGCTGTGTAACACACACCAGGCTTGGTGGTGGGCTCTGCTGTGTAACACACACCAGGCTTGGTGGTGGGCTCTGCTGTGTAACACACACCAGGCTTGGTGGTAGGCTCTGCTGTGTAACACACACCAGGCTTGGTGGTAGGCTCTGCTGTGTAACACACACCAGGCTTGGTGGTGGGCTCTGCTGTGTAACACACACCAGGCTTGGTGGTGGGCTCTGCTGTGTAACACACACCAGGCTTGGTGGTGGGCTCTGCTGTGTAACACACACCAGGCTTGGTGGTGGGCTCTGCTGTGTAACACACACCAGGCTTGGTGGTAGGCTCTGCTGTGTAACACACACCAGGCTTGGTGGTGGGCTCTGCTGTGTAACACACACCAGGCTTGGTGGTGGGCTCTGCTGTGTAACACACACCAGGCTTGGTTTGGGCTCTGCTGTGTAACACACACCAGGCTTGGTGGTGGGCTCTGCTGTGTAACACACACCAGGCTTGGTGGTGGGCTCTGCTGCGTAACACACACCAGGCTTGGTGGTGGGCTCTGCTGTGTAACACACACCAGGCTTGGTGGTGGGCTCTGCTGCGTAACACACACCAGGCTTGGTGGTGGGCTCTGCTGTGTAACACACACCAGGCTTGGTGGTAGGCTCTGCTGTGTAACACACACCAGGCTTGGTGGTGGGCTCTGCTGCGTAACACACACCAGGCTTGGTGGTAGGCTCTGCTGTGTAACACACACCAGGCTTGGTGGTGGGCTCTGCTGCGTAACACACACCAGGCTTGGTGGTGGGCTCTGCTGTGTAACACACACCAGGCTTGGTGGTAGGCTCTGCTGTGTAACACACACCAGGCTTGGTGGTGGGCTCTGCTGCGTAACACACACCAGGCTTGGTGGTGGGCTCTGCTGTGTAACACACCAGGCTTGGTGGTGGGCTCTGCTGTGTAACACACACCAGGCTTGGTGGTGAGCTCTGCTGTGTAACACACACCAGGCTTGGTGGTGAGCTCTGCTATGTAACACACACCAGGCTTGGTGGTGAGCTCTGCTGTGTAACACACACCAGGCTTGGTGGTGAGCTCTGCTGTGTAACACACACCAGGCTTGGTGGTGAGCTCTGCTGTGTAACACACACCAGGCTTGGTGGTGGGCTCTGCTGTGTAACACACACCAGGCTTGGTGGTGGGCTCTGCTGTGTAACACACACCAGGCTTGGTGGTGGGCTCTGCTGTGTAACACACACCAGGCTTGGTGGTAGGCTCTGCTGTGTAACACACACCAGGCTTGGTGGTGGGCTCTGCTGTGTAACACACACCAGGCTTGGTGGTGGGCTCTGCTGTGTAACACACACCAGGCTTGGTGGTAGGCTCTGCTGTGTAACACACACCAGGCTTGGTGGTGGGCTCTGCTGTGTAACACACACCAGGCTTGGTGGTGGGCTCTGCTGTGTAACACACACCAGGCTTGGTGGTGGGCTCTGCTGTGTAACACACACCAGGCTTGGTGGTGGGCTCTGCTGTGTAACACACACCAGGCTTGGTGGTGGGCTCTGCTGTGTAGCACACACCAGGCTTGGTGGTGGGCTCTGCTGTGTAACACACACCAGGCTTGGTGGTGGGCTCTGCTGTGTAACACACACCAGGCTTGGTGGTGGGCTCTGCTGTGTAATACACCAGGCTTGGTGGTGGGCTCTGCTGCGTAACACACACCAGGCTTGGTGGTGAGCTCTGCTGTGTAACACACACCAGGCTTGGTGGTGGGCTCTGCTTTGTAACTAGGCTGTTACTGCTGGCCGCACGCAGTCCAACGTACGAGCCACAGCCCGGCTGATCCGGCACTGACTTTAGGTATCTGTCCAGCTCTCTTGAAGGCAGCCAGGGGTTTATTGGCAATTCCCCTAATGCTTGATGGGAGGCTGTTGAAGAGTCTTGGGCCCCGGACACTTATGGTGTTTTTCCTTAGTGGGTGACTGTTGACGGCGCTTTTAACAGCTGAAATATGACTGTTTTGTTGCTGGTGCGCGCAGTGGCTTCCCGTTTTCTGTTCACACGCCACTTGTTTTAAACCACTTGTTTTATTTATAGTTTTCACCTAACCAAATCTATTCTAGAAATGTGGTATAAATCGTATGAGAAGTAATATATTTGCTAGGAGGATGGGTTGTATACACTGCTACTTGTCTGATTTTTTGGGGTTATCCTAGGTATTTACACTATGTATGGTAATTGTACTTATTTGATTGTACTTATGTACTTATATGATAATTGTACTTATGTGTACCTGTGCCTAAATAAACTTACTTGTGACGCACAACAGCTGACAGTGCTACACATTTTAAACTTTGTTGGCGGCTTAGGCCTTTCTACTTTTGTCGTGGATTTTATACGTGCTGGGGTGTCTGTAGGGACCTCTTGGAACTTTAAGTAGAGGGGGGCTACGGGGGACAGTGACCCCCGAAATTGACTTCAGGTAACTCCAGGTATGCTGGTTATTTTATCTTGGCATTTAGTTGTGGTTTGTATTTTATTCATGCAGGTATTTTTTTTCTGTTAATTTACTCGCCTGTTAGTGGTTGCATTGGTCAAGTCGCAGCTCCTGGCCCCTGACGTGTGTGTGTTGTATTTTTTTTAGTGCCATGTGTGTGTGTGTGTGTGTGTGTGTACTCACCTATTTGTACTCACCTATTTGTGGTTGCAGGGGTCGAGTCATAGCTCCTGGCCCCGCCTCTTCACTGATTGCTACTAGGTCCTCTCTCTCCCTGCTACATGAGCTTTATCATACCCCGCCTTAAAACTATGTATGGTTCCCGCCTCCACTACTTCACTTTCTAGACTATTCCATGACTTGACTACTCTATGACTGAAGAAATACTTCCTAACATCCCTTCGATTCATCTGAGTCTTCAACTTCCAATTGTGACCTCTTGTGTCTGTGTCCCATCTCTGGAACATCCTGTCTTTGTCCACCTTGTCTATTCCGCGCAGTATTTTATATGTCGTTATCATGTCTCCCCTGACCCTCCTGGCCTCCAGTGTCGTCAGGCCGATTTCCCTCAACCTTTCTTCGTAGGACAATCCCCGTAGCTCTGGGACTAGTCTTGTTGCAAACCTTTGCACTTTCTCTAATTTCTTGACGTGCTTGACTAGGTGTGGATTCCAAACTGGTGCTGCATACTCCAGTATGGGCCTGACGTAAATGGTATACAGGGTCTTGAACGACTCCTTACTGAGGTATCGGAACGCTATCCGTAGGTTTGCCAGGCGCCCGTATGCTGCAGCAGTTATCTGATTTATGTGCGCCTCAGGAGATATGCTCGGTGTTATACTCACCCCCAGATCTTTTTCCTTGAGTGAGGTTTGCAGTCTTTGGCCATCTAAACTATATTGTGTCTGCGGTCTTCTTTGCCCTTCCCCAATCTTCATGACTTTGCATTTGGCAGGGTTAAACTCAAGGAGCCAGTTGCTGGACCAGGCTTGCAGCCTGTCCAGGTCGCTTTGTAGTCCTGCCTGATCCTCATCCGATTTGATTCTTCTCATTAACTTCACATCATCTGCAAACAAGGACACTTCTGAGTCTATCCCTTCCGTTATGTCGTTCACATATACCAAGAACAGCACAGGTCCTAGGACTGACCCCTGTGGAACCCCGCTTGTCACAAGCGCCCACTCTGACACCTCGTCACGTACCATGACTCGTTGTTGCCTCCCTGTCAGGTATTCTCTGATCCATTGCAGTGCCTTTCCTGTTATGTGTGCCTGATCTTCTAGCTTTTTCAGTAACCTCTTGTGAGGAACTGTGTCGAAGGCCTTTTTGCAGTCCAAAAAAATGCAGTCGATCCACCCCTCTCTCTCTTGTCTTACTTCTGTCACCTTGTCATAAAACTCTAGTAGGTTTGTGACACAGGATTTTCCTTCCCTGAAACCATGCTGGTTGTCAATTATACACTTGTTTCTTTCCAGGTGCTCCACCACTCTCCTCCTGATGATCTTCTCCATGACCTTGCATACTATACACGTTAGTGATACAGGTCTGTAGTTTAGTGCCTCATGTCTGTCTCCCTTTTTAAAAATTGGGACTACATTTGCCATCTTCCATACCTCAGGGAGTTGCCCAGTTTCAAATGATGTGTTGAAGATCTTTGTTAATGGCACACACAATATCTCTGCTCCCTCTTTAAGGACCCACGGAGAGATGTTGTCTGGTCCCACCGCCTTTGAGGTGTCAAGTTCGCATAGCAGCTTCTTCACTTCCTCCTTGGTTATATGTACCTCATCCAGCACTTGCTGGTGTACCCCCCTGTTCTGATTTCCTGGAGTCCTTCTGGTTTCCACTGTAAATACTTCTTTAAATCTCGTGTTGAGCTCCTGACATACCTCTCGGTCGTTGCTTGTGAATTCCCCATCACCCTTCCTCAGTCTGATTACCTGGTCCTTGACTGTTGTTTTCCTCCTGATGTGGCTGTACAACAGCTTCGGGTCAGTCTTGACTTTCGATGCTATGTCATTTTCATATTGTCGCTGAGCCTCCCTTCTTATCTGTGCATATTCATTTCTGGCTCTTCGGCTAATCTCTTTATTTTCCTGAGTTCTCTGTCTTCTGTACCTTTTCCATTCTCTAGTACACCTAGTTTTTGCCTCCCTACACCTTTGGGTGAACCAAGGACTCGTTCTGTTCTTCCCATTATTTCTGTTTCCCTTGGGAACAAACCTCTCCTCTGCCTCCTTGCATTTTGTTGCCACATAGTCCATCATTTCTTGTACTGGTTTTCCTGTCAGTTCCCTCTCCCACTGAATGTTTTGAAGGAAGTTCCTCATGCCTGAGTAGTTTCCCCTTTTGTAGTTTGGTTTTTCCCATCCTATTCCTGCTACTCTCTCCACTTGGAGCTCAACTATGTAGTCGAAGCACAGAACCACATGATCACTAGCTCCCAGGGGCCTTTCATACAAGATATCCTCGATGTCTGAACTACTCAAGGTGAATACAAGGTCCAGTCTTGCTGGTTCATCTTCTCCTCTCTCTCTGGTAGTGTCTCTAACATGTTGATGCATGAGGTTTTCCAGTACTACATCCATCATCTTGGCTCTCCATGTTTCGGAACCCCCATGGGGCTCCAGGTTTTCCCAGTCAATCTCCTTGTGATTGAAATCACCCATAACTAGTAACTTTGCTCCCCCCACGTGTGCTCTCCTGGCCACCTCGGCTAGTGTGTCGACCATGGCTCTGTTGCTCTCATCGTATTCTTCTCTTGGTCTCCTGCAGTTCTGTGGTGGGTTGTACATTACTGCAATTATCACCTTATGTCCCTCAGACTGGATTGTTCCTACTAAGTAGTCCCTTTCACCCATGCCATCCATTCCTTCCATTTTCTCAAAACCCCACTGGCTTTTAATGAGCAGTGCAACTCCTCCTCCCCCTCTCCTCCCTCTGTCTTTCCTGAAGATTTGATATCCGGGTGGAAAGATTGAATCTGTTATTATTCTGGTGAGTTTTGTTTCTGTGAGTGCTATTATGTCTGGGGATGTCTCCTTGATTCTTTCGTGCCACTCCTCATACTTATTTGTTATTCCATCTGCATTTGTATACCATACCTTCAACTTCTTTTCTAAGACTGTGGTCTGGGAGGTGTATTGGGGTTGGGGAAGTGGGAGACCTGATAAGGAACTATGGGTGGTTGCTGTGGGGGTGGAGTTTGTAATGTAGTGGGTGGGGGCATTGGATATGGCATGGGTGTTGTGGTTTAGAGTGTTTGGCTGCACTGGGGTTGACCTGGTTGGGAGGCTTCTATAGGAAGCTGTGAGGGAGGTTGTATTTGATCTTCCTGTGTCTGGGATCTCCTGTCTGTCTTCTCCATCCCCTCTCTTTCCTCCTTTCGCCTTTGTACCATCTCTCTCAGTTTCCGCCTTTCGTCTTGTGTTCTGTCGCGGTCGAGATACACCTTCCTGTATCCCGGCATGTCCCTTAATCGTGCTTTTTCCTGCAGTATCCTGTTCCGAGTCGATTCTGCCTTGAAGGTCACTTTCACTGGCCGGTTTCTTTTTTTTACAAACCCCCCTATTCTCCGAAAATTTTCCAGCTGGGTCATGTCGTCTTCTCCGATTACTTTCAT